>NC_141706.1:38891219-39413719 GCF_971803275.1 Cyanistes caeruleus | reverse complement strand
GAATATCATCCCAAGTATCTAACCCAAAGGAAATTATTTAGAATCAGAACTTCTGACTATCACCTTTTTTCTCCCACCCACTGGAAGGTATTCTATCCCCGTATTAATGGGTATGGTATAATATAATAAACTATTGTTGAATCACAAAAGGATGAGAAGGAAGCTACTGGGTTAAGATAGTGCAAAAAAAAAATGAGGAAAAGATGCCTGAAGGATGGTTCAAACTAGGATCTGGCAGCTGTCAAAGGGAAAGAACTGAGGTCATGAGGCAAGCTAAAGGTTTCAGCAGGCATAATCAAGTCATAGATGCATATAATGCTGGCATACGTACAAAATATATTATGTCTTACTGTATCTTCAAACAGTTCATGTCTACTTACAAAGAGAAACTCTGAAGATGTTTTTTATAGAACGTTAATCCCAGAAGAGAAAAAATGTTAATTCAAAAGAAGAATTTTGCTCTAAGTCATTTGAAAATCCTAATTTTATTCTGCCACTGTTGTTTGGTGTCTATCAAACTGAGGTCAGGACATTCTTGTGGTAAATTCTAAATCTTTACATTTTGTCCTTATAGCACTGTTGGCAAGATCCTGAAGATCCCTACCGAATTGAAATGATGCTCTGCTGAGTGATTTTTGAGCCTGAAGTGTGAATTCCATAGTTTGCATGAACTACCTACATCTCTCTGCTGCCAGCTCTGCTCTTACATGCCAGGGCACTTCAATCCCTCCTTGCAATATCCTAAATATTAGTCTGTGGTCTATTCTGAACTCAGCAGAAACAGTGTGCAAAAATACATGCTGATTCCCCAGTGTCCACAAAATTTCATATTGGACTGAAAAGACAAAAATTTAATTGCTCAGTTGTTGTTGAGGAAAAGATATATACTCTATGTATATAGAACATAAGGATAATAATTATTTTCTGTTTTAAAATCATTGGGCTTCTGGTCCTCAATCATAAACAACTAATAAACATTTCATCATCATAAACTCTGTATAATTTCATATAATTTTTGTTGACTACAAAGACTGAAACATAATTTTTGTTCCTTCTTTATTTATTCTGGAAAATATATTCCATTTCTAAAATATATTTAAGTGCTTACTTCTGCTGGTGAACTTAAGAGCTGTCTTAATACCTGTCCACACATAGCCTTAGGATGTTCTAAAAACTCATTTAAAGAAGGTTTTGATTTTGGAAAATTCATGTTTAAGAAGATAAAAGATCCATACCTTCCATTAACAAAATTTCAAATTCAAATATTTTTTTTATGCACTGATACATTCTTCTGTGATGTTTTCTTATGAAAAAAGTTTTATAAGTTATATCCTTTATATGCTATTTTGGAAAGAAAAAATATTTAAATATTAAAAACATTAACTAAAATGTTTACTTGTTCTAGTATATTTGACATACTACAGTATATACAGTACTATATCAAGCTCTGCGGAATGGAAATGTTACCAAAAGTCAAAAATTCTTAGCAAGACAAAAACAGAGTGTTAAATATTGATACCCAGATGAAATGTATTGGTGGTAGTAGTAGTAGTAAGGCAAAATCTGGCAAAGGAAAAATAAAAATATGGCTGTCATGTATACTAGCAATTCCTCCTACAGGTGTTTGCGGACTAGAGACACAACACAGCCATAAAGGACAGCGAGTGAGTGATCCTGTAGGAGAGGTACAACTTTTCATTACTGTTACTTTACTCCTGTAGTAATTTTTAAAAGCAAAAATACTTCTTTTACACTGTAAGGGAAAATAATGTTGCTTAACCAAAATGCCCTCTTGGGTTAGAAATAAAGAAAGCTAAACAAAATACACCAGTGGGAAATTTTCCTTCATGTTTGAATTGCTGACCAGTGTTACTGGTTACACCACATTTGAAGAGATATGAACTTTTCCTTGGGTATGCTGACTGTGCCATATAACCAGAAGATCTGGCAGTACCTGTTTATGGCAAATTGCAGCATGAGATTTTTCAGTGCATTACTGAAGCAATTTTCAGTTGACACACTTTTTTGAATTTAGTTGATGGCAGTTCCAGGATTTGGAGATTAGTTGCAATGAAAGAGAAGTTTCTCCAAATAACAAAGATACAAAGCTTATTAATCTTTGAAGGATAATGCATGATATGATACAATCATGATCATTAAAGTGTAAGACTGAATGGAATAAAGTTTAATAAAGTGAATTCCTGCTTTCTCAAGAAAAATGGATATAGAGAGATGATAAAACCTCACCCTCCTGTAAGAACAAGATTCATACAATAGTAATCTATCAATATTTCTTTCTGAAAATAAAAAAAAATTCCACGTGAGCTTCTGAAGCAAAATACTGTTCCTGAAATTTTCTGTAAAATAGTACAAAGACAAAACAAAATACAATTGCATGGCTATTACACTAGGTTTGCAGACTCAAAAATATTTCAGGCAATTTGAAAAGATACCATAGTCTTGCTTAAATCAGTCTGCACAACACTGGACTATGTATTACACAAGAGGAGAATTGGTAAGATAGACATATATTTTTTGCAACAGAAAAGGTCGAGAGTTCATGAATTGTCAGAAAGTTACTAATACCATATTAGGAGAAAGAATATTAGATAGGAAAATAACTGTTATGAATGCATCTGTCTATTACAATAACATATTGTGAGAAAATTTTTAATGCAAATTTCTAGTCCACTTTTCCATGATACTTTACTGCCTCCTTTTCATTCTTCCAAATACTATTCAATATTCTGTTCAGTTTGTTGTTATTTTGAAAAACAGAACAGTTCTTCAACCTTGATGTTCTTTTAAATGGTTAAGCAGCACCACAAGCCTCTAATTAAAAAGGATTTCATTAAATAAGCATTTTAGGATTGACTCTACCTATAAAAAAGTTTGAGCTTTAACAAGGAAACTGAAATATCCTCAGCTGTTCCTAAATTCTGTTTATATTCTAGGCAGATTATAAAAGTATATGTATGACAGGTTTTTTGTCTAATTATAATACACAACAGAAGTATGCTGTTCTTGAGATTCTCTGAAAAGAATAATTTAACCAGTTTTATTATCACAAAATGAAGAACTGATGAGAGGTAAGTCATCTACAAGTTTTAAAACCATAAATTATAAATGCTGTATTTTTTTTTTTTACACATTTTCTTTTGCACATAGAGAGAATGCGCTTTTATAATTGGATTCATTTCAGTAAAGGGGCATATATTCACATGAAGTAACAAAAATTCCTACCTTGATGGACTGACTGTAAGGTCCTATGCTGGCAGGTGCCCAGTGGGAAATGCTCTGTACATGCAGGACCAGCTTTTCATCATGTACTACACCATCCATTGCCACATCATATTTATGTGCAAGGCAGTCAATGCAAAACAGCACTCCATCAGGTAACCGCGTTTCCACGCATACTCTGAAAACACAAGACAATTATCTTTTCCAAGCAGAAGTTTCTTTGAACCAACTTTCAACATTTATTTTCCCCTTTTTTTTGTCTGGACATTATCTTAGGAAATTTTGCCAGGATAATATAACAAAAGTTAGAGTACTGCAATAACCTGCTAGCATCAACACTGTTACCTCCTCAAAGACACTGCTGGTTCACAGACAGCCTCTTGGCCACCAGGACTTCCAGGTCCTTTGCAGAGCTACTTCCCAGCACTTCTCAGAGACTTCCCAGATACAGTCTCCAGCCTGCAGTGCATGGGGTTATTCCTCCCCAGGGGCAGCACCCTGCATTTGCCTTTGTTGAATTTCAGAAGATTCCTCTCTGCCCATCTCTCCAGCCTGTCCAGGTCCTTCTGCAGGACTGCTCTGGGGTACCAGCCACTCCTTCCAGCTTGGTGCCACCAGTGAACTTGCTGAGGAGGCATCTTCCCTCCATCCAAGTCATTGATGAATAAGTTAAACAAGAGGTTTTTTTTGTATTGGGCCCAATATGGAACCTTGGGGTACACTGTTAGTGACAGGTCTCCAAGTGCCACTAGACCCTGTGCCACCGATTATAACCCTGTGGGATCTGCCATTCAGGGAGTTCTCAATACACCTCACTGTCCACTCATCCAGTCCCCACTTCCTGAGTTTGCCTATGAGGATGACAATACAGTTCAAAGTTTTCAAAAAAGCAGCAGCTTATAGTTGCTTCACAACCTTCTCACAGTTTACCTGTGCATATTTATATATCTAGCATATATATAAATAAAAATACCTATCATATTTTTCTGCTATACTTTTAGTTGCATGACAGATACATACATATGACAGGACTCAAAAATCTACTTAAGCATTAATTTATGAAGTTCACTTCTGTTTCCTCCAAGGAAGACTGAGTGCCTTGATGAACAGACAGACGTGTGTTGCATGTGGCCAGTTAAAAAGCAGGGGGGCTGAGGGTCTATGTGGGGAAATCAACATTTCAAAGCCTGAAAAATAATTATATTTGCAGTCCATGCATAGAAAAGTCATTTAGCTCCCAGCAGGAATCCAACAAAAAATTACTTGTTCTCTTTACATATCATGTAACATAGCCTTATAAAATTCTTCCCATCTTGTTCATTTTTTCCAAGAAAACTATTTCTCTTCTCACCTCCCACATGTAAATATAGTAGTTTTTCCTCATTACCATCATCATAAGCATGGATGAATGGATTTTCTGCTTGGGCTGGTAAATTTTCAAGACAATTTTGCAAATTTATTGCAGATCCACACCCGAGTCAGTGCTTCCAGCATACTGCTTGTGAGAACTTCCACAACCAGGCCTCTGTACATAATGCAATGATGCAACCATGCAAACTGCTGTACAATTTTTCTTCAGGACAAAATGCAACATAGACAAATATGCAACATAAACGCAATGCTGTGGAAAAGGACCTGGGGTTCCTGGTCAGTGGCAAGTTGAACATGAGCCAGCAGTGCCCTGGGAGCCAGGAGGACCAGCCCTGTCCTTGGGGGCATCAGGCCCAGCATCACCAGCCAGGCAAGGGAGGAGATTGTCCCCTCTGCTCTGAGCTGGGACAGCCTCACCTCCAGTGCTGGGGACAGTTCTGAGAGCCACAGTATAGCAAAGATATAAAGTGTTAGAGAGCATCCAAAGAAGGGCTACAGAGATGGTGAAGGGCCTTGATGGGCAGTCCCATGAGGAACAGCTGAGGTCCCTTGGTCTGTTCAGCCTGGAGGAGACTGAGGTGAGACCTCACTGCAGTTCCAGCTCCCTGTGAGGGGAAGAGGAGGGGCAGGCACTGATCTCTGCTCTGGGATGACAGGGACAGGACCCAAGGGAATGGCCTGAAGTTGTGTTAGGGCAGGTTTAGGTTGGATATTAGGGAAAGGTTCTTCACCCAGAGGGTGTTTGGGCACTGAACAGGCTCCCCAGGGCAGGGGTCACAGGACCAGCCTGACAGAGCTCAAGAAGAGTTTGGAAAGTGCTCTCAGGCACAGGTTGTGACTCTGAAGGTGTTCTGTGCAGGGCCAGGAGGTGGACTTGGACAATCCTTGTGGGGGACTTGGACAATCCTTGTGGGTCCCTTCCTACTCAGGATGTTCTATAACCCTCTGAATACTGTTTGTTCCATAAAAATAAAACTAAAAAGTCATTTTCCTGCAACTTTCTAATTCTTCTACCTTATTATTTTACTGTTGGAAGGCTAAGTAGCTGGCTATGCAAAATGTGGAGGCCTAAAACATGCAGGCATAAGAAATGAAAGTTAAATTGGGAGAAGATGAGTATTAAAAGAGGACTTTGAATATGTAGGAGTGGAGAATAATTTTGTGTAGTTTACAGCTGGGATTAGATGCTTCCTCTGAAGGCACACACAGCCGACCCTCCCCTTTCTCTCTGATTTAACAATCCTGCCTTACAGTCAACATCTCAAAGAAGCCTCTCTCTGCTTGTTTTGGGTCTGACACCCAGGCAGTGTAGTGGAATGTGATGATTATCTTAACAATGTCTTTGAACTATTTGTCTTGCTATACTTAAAATTCACAAGCCTCTATTACACTTCATATTCTGCAGTAAGAGTATAAAATATAGGATTTTTCATTAGAAAATTGCTGAACAGTTGGTTTTAAAAATATGAAGAAGACAAGAGGTATGTCCACACAGTTGACCCTGCTTTTAGTGCAGGATTGGACTAGATGACCTGCAGAGGTCTCTTGCAACCTGTATTAACCTATGATTCAAGTGAAATTTTTCAAGCTATATCAGTTCTGCATTCTCAGCATATTATCTCAGAAGAATAAAAAATTACTGTAAAAATTATGAATTACTGTAAAAAGAAATAAGCCTTTTGACAAAGGCAATAAAAAATACAAACAGAAAATTAATTTTAACACACATCTTTTAAAAAAAAATACTTTACGAGCTAGATGTTTTTTATCCAATTTCAAATGGAAAACAAGTCCACCACATTAAATAACACAGAAATCACATAATGCACATCTAAATCACGAAGCAGTTTCATTATGTCAGACATAGACTTGGATGCAACATGGAAGATTTTGTACAACAGATATTGAAAAAACTATGCTTTTTGTACCTGTGAATAAGTGTTATCATCAGTGTAATTTCTTTCCATACATGAATTTTTACTGAACATGTAAGTGCAGCTAAGCTATCCATGTAGTGTAATTATCTGAGGGAAACACAAGATGTTAAGAACAACCATATTGGATCGAGCCAAAGATCCGTCTAATCCAGTATTTGTCTTCAATCAGAGCTAAGTGCATATAGGAAGGGGAAGGAAAGAAATAGCCTAAATATAGTTTTGAAATGACTTTCAGTATCTCATGATGTGAATCCCAAGCAACTGCTCAGATAATAATTTTGCTTTTGAATTTAACAAAATAAATAGGAAAAGGGGAGTAACATTTGCCATGAAGACCTAGAAGGCTTCAGACCTCATCACTTTAAGGAAGGCTTAATATTGGCAGTAAGGCTTCAGTAATGCTTTTGACACTTTCTCATGTAACATACTCATAGAGAAGTTGTTGATATATGGGCCAGATGAGCAGGGAGTAAGGTGGAGTGAAAACTGGCTGAACAACCAGGCTCAGTGGGTGGGATCAGTGCACTAAGTCTCACAGGTGAACAGCCAGGAGCCTAAATTGGGTCCACTCCTGCTCAACATCTTCATTCATAATCTGCATGATGGGGCAGAACGAATCCTTGGCAAGTTGCCATCCACATGGATATTGACAGGATGAAGAAACAGGCACACAGCAACTTGATGAAGTTCAGCAAGGAAAAGCTTCAAGTTCTACACATGGTAGAGGAACAAACTGGTAGAGAGCCCACTAGCTCAGAAGCAGCTTTACAGAGAAGGACTGGAAGTTCCTGATGGACATCAACTTGAACATGAGCCAACAACGTGCCCTTGTGGCAAAGAGGGTTGGTGATATCCTGGGTTGCATTCAGAGAAGCACTGCCAACAGGTCAAGGGGATGCAAACAGAAAAGAAAAGCAAATAAAATCCCAGCAATACAAACAGTTGTCAGTCCAATCAAGTCAAAAAGAACTAAGACTTGCAAACCATGTATTATCCTTCTGTAAGTCCATATGGGGGGGCATTTGTAAACCTTATGGTATATAGTAAAGCAGGAATTTCTAACCCTAGTGTTTTTGACATGAGCAGCTGTAATGTTAATACTCCAAAAGGCAGCAAAAGTCTTCTTCTGTGAGACACAAACATTTGGTAAAATACTGCACAAACATGGCAACAATAATTCAGTCTATTACAGTACATCATAAATATACTATAGCAGTAGTCTAATCCTACCTTGCTGGTGGACACAAATCAAATTCTGTCACATAAACTGAGTTTATAACACTGAAATCTTTCATGCTTTTCATATATAGATGAACCAAAATAATATCCTTCAGTTTCAATCCCTCTGAAGTCAAATTAGCTGCAGGATTAAAAAAAAATAGCTGTTAAAACCAGAATATTTTAAATGTGTGTAGAAAGACAGCATAGGGGTCCTGGTTTTGTTCAGCAAAACCAACTTGTAATAACCTAACTGTTGTCTAAACATGACTGAGGATTTTGCATATACTACCTTTCCCCATTTAACACTTCCATTACATTCTTTCTCATGTTAGTTTTCCAAATATACAGAAGCAGAATACAAAATAAATTTTATCCACTCTAAGCAGTGGTGAATTCTTGCCCCATGAGAACACATCATGCATTCATACATGTAGATATGTTGCAGCCCAAATTAATCGTATCCATAAGTTTGAGTATCTTGGGGGGCTTGGGGTGGGATGCTCATTCCGTGACAGCTAGTAATCTACAAAGGATTTTGAATCACAAAAATACAGAACTGGAAGGGACAGTAGCCATCTTCAAGGAAAAGATCAAATATTTATATGCTATTCCAGAGGGATGCTTGTCTAAGCTGTTTTTAAAAACTCTCACTGCAATAATAATCTCTGCATAAACAAAGAATTATAAATGGCAAGACAGACAATAGGAAACAGAAATGGCCACAGGAGAAATGAAGGAAAGATGAGAGGAGAGGAAAGCTCAAGCAGACAGCTAAAGGAGAGATACTGAGAAGTCAAGATCATCTGAATGTGTATGCATAGAATATTCCAGTCATAGTGCTCAGACAGAATGTATTACCCTTATACAGTCATCCACATAACAGTGGTTTCTAATAACATATAGAATATGATCAGGTGACACTCACCCTTACTTAAGCAGAACTGCCCCAAAAGGCTACAATGACTGAAGTACAGCTTTTTGCCTGGTTTTGGTTGGTTGGTGTTTGTTTTGTTGGGTTTTTGGTTTTTGTTTTGTTTTTTTTTTGGTTTTTTTTGTTTTTTTTTTTTTTATTAAAGGGTTATCAGAATCCTTAGCTGATAGCCACAAAATACAGTATCCAAACTGTCTACAGGAAGTAACATTTAAGAACTTTATCCTATTTTAACGTAATAAAAATCCAATTTCCTTCAAGCTTATGAAACTTTGCCATTATACAACTACACCAGACCTGCTTTATATTACATAACGCAAAGAAATCTTTGTAATCTTTCAATCATATCCAAAGAAAAAGTTTAATGTGAGAGTTTAAGAAAGCAAATGTAAAGACAGCAATACGCTGCATTCCCTCCCATTCTTTGCTTCACAGAATTCCATCCATTCAAGAGAACATTTCATAGCGTCTAGTAATAAATTTCCATTTCCAAATCCTTTTGTCAGCACTCGTTCACTTTAGAGGTGGTGAAATCAGTTAACCCAGCAAAGAGTTTAAAAGTACTTTGCTTTTCCATTCTCAGCACAGTGAAGCTGAACTGCTGCAGAGATTTGAAATGTGTTCACAAAAAGCCTTATGCACATTTGCAGATTAAATTCTAAAAAACAAATAGTTTTGTTTACCATAACCAAACCATAATTAATTCCGTTTCTACACCCACTTTCAAGAGGAGAATAACTAAGAGAAACGTGAGAAATGAAATTTTCTGCAAAGGATCAGAACACTACTATTTTGTTTTTTTCCTTGCCATCACACAGGTATTGTAAATAATCTGCTGAAAGCAATAGGCTACTGCACTAGTCAGACACAGCCTTTTCTGGCAGATGCTAAGGCAAAATTACATAATGTTTGTACAAGTAAACTTCCATTCAAATATAATGAGAACAAAAATAAAGACTTCACAACCCTCTTGATTCACTTTATAGATTATATGCAGATTTACACTAAAATCGCCTTTTTCAGTAAAAGTCTGATCAAATCCACTTTGCTGATTTCCAAACAATCAAAAACTAGCTTAATGACCTTCTACCAAGTATAACTTTAATTCTGAAAAAAAATAATTCTACGGTTTCTTTATCATCCTATATTCTATCATGAATACGCAGCTGGACATGCACAAAAACAAGATATGATAGGACAGTATCTCATGCAAATTCATAAACAAGAATATGAGTTTACTCATTTAGAGTTAAAATATTTCCATTTTTTGTGAATGAAAAGGAGCCTGTACAAATATACTTTACTTAAACTTTGGAGTGAAAAAATACAAAACAAAAACATGAACATTTTCTTTTATATGTCAGAATCTTGTAAAGAACCTGGATTTCATGACTCCCAAGATAGCAATTTTATCTTTACATTAGGAATATAAATGAGATTTACTGCAACTGACCTAATCCTAGATGCCAAAATGTATATCAGCTTTCTAGAAAACTTAATTTAAAATTATGGAAGCCACAAATGTGTTTTAGCAAGTAGACAGCATCTATAGCACATATACATACTCACACATATTGTATATTTCAAGAACGTTATAAAGTGAGCAAATACAGTGGAAATAGTGTTTTTACAGTGACATAAACACTGCTCTGGCTTTCCAAGGTCTTCAAAGCCAGTCAAATTATGTGTTAAATATTAAAGCTGGCAGTCTTGATATCAAAGGTTCCAGTCAAACTCAAAATGAGATGGCAAACTAACAACCACAACATATAAAGTTATAAAACCACATGAAAATACAGATTCTTCCTTAAGACCATATTTAAAACATAATCAATGACAGCAGATAATGTATTAACTGAATAAAGCACCTCTGAGAGAAGAAAATGCTTCCCTTGCTGCATCTTGAGCATTTTTATCCTTTGATGGAAGGAAGTGGGCAGTGATACCTGAAAACCACTGGTAACCACTCAGGGATTTTCTTGAATTTTGAAATGTCTTAGCTATGGGAAATGAAGAAAAGAACTATGATTATAACAATGAAAGGTTTCAGATTAACCAAGGATACATTTTAAATTGTTTAAGGAAGAAGAACTTCAACCAAAAAGAAACCCACAAACTGTAAAAACATCTTCAAAAATATTTACAAACAGAAACAGAGGAAAAGGTTCTGGTAGCAAAGCTCCCAAATCCTTCTCCAACAGTGCCTTCACAAAATCTCCATGCAAGTAGCACATTAGTTGAGAATTTCAGTCCTTTTTCTCCTCCCTTCCATTTTTGATGATCTTTTACAATTTCTTAACCTGTTTGATTACAGACTTGGCACAAAATATAACACTGAAAAGCTAAAATTTTCAAAAGTATCTAAGTGGCATAAAAATCTTTCAAACTTGTATGCCAAAATTTTACTGGAAGTTAGCTTAACCTGGTTCTGATAATCTTTGCAAATGTGTAACCTGTTTAGACATTTTTAAAGCCCACAAGGCTCTTATCCATATTCAAGAAATATCAAAGATCTAAATACTATTCAATACCCAAACACTGTTAGCTGTGAAACAAAGTTTTCAGGAAGTACCCATCTATGTATGTAGTGTAATAGAAATGTTGTGGTATTTCCAGGAGAAGGAGAGGGAAAGGAGGGAAGAGAGAAAGAAAGAAAAAACTAAGTGCTACACTCCTATAAACTAGCTTGAAATGCTTCACTTCTACAGATCTATTGATTATTATCAGAAAAATGCATTCTAGTAGGACCTCTTTTTCAGACTAATTACTATGGGTCAAGCACATTTTTTTCAGAAGTGCTTGTATAGTAATTAGCATATTCCACCTGCAATGAAATTGTCAATCTTTAAGAGTCAATCTTTTTATCTATTTTTTTTCTTAAACTGTGCAAAACTCACTGAAATCCAAAGAGTAATGTTTCAAAGTCTTCCAGATGACTGGAATATTTTTCTGTGGTTCATACTCTTCTGATAAAGGGAGAATATCATCATCTGTGCAGCCTATCTCACAAGAACAGCTACTGACCACAAAAGTATCTGAGGATTCTTCCTGCTTGAGACAAACATTATAAAATAAGCAAGTAAACAGCAAGCCAAGCAGTATGAAATCAGCACATTTTGTCATTCAAATACATATTTAAGTTACAAAAAATACTACAGTTCATCATATCAGAGCAATTCACAAAAGAATAGCATTAGGATTTCCCATTAGATTGCAGAACTGGCAAAACATAATGTACTCTCGTTGACATATCAAAAGGAAGAAAAATGCAGACTTAGTAACTGAGGACAGTAGAGAGGAAAAACAATGACACCCAAGAATAAATGCAGAATGTATATTATTATGAAGAAATGGCATCCCACAATTATATACAAGACAACTGTGTTTTCAAAAAAATAGTATAAACTAAGTTAACAAAGGAACAGAAGCACAAACATAATAATTTTCTAATTAACATTGTCATTAAATACTTGAAATAGAGCAGAGGATTAATAAGAAAGTTTTAAAACTTCTTGGAACAATGAATGAAGGTAGTCCATAAAAAACCAACCAAACAAAAAAACAACCAAAAAAGTTTGTAAAAAAACAAACAAAATCTCTATTATTTTACAAAGACTATCCTTTCCATCAAATGCTTTTGTATGAGTTGACATAACAGAAAAATGCATTTTCCAAGATCTGTACATTGAAGCAATTTCTTGACAAGGAAGGAAAACTATTTTTCCCAAATACTTTCTGAGGACCAGGAAGCAAAAACTGCCCACTATACCTTTTAAAGCAAAATACACAGGCATAGATCTTACTGACCAGTCTTCAACAATTCTGCGCTCATTTTGTGTTTTTCTTTTGTTTGCTGTTTAATTTTAAAGCAATCAGAACTCTTACTCTCTCCCATCTGATTTTCCAATCAGAAACTCTGCCTAATCTGCATAGTGTTTTGACTTTTGGATCACTGGCTTGGGTAATACCACTTGTCTATCTAAAAGCAATACTAATTATGACAGAATTTACCTAGAAACCCTAATCAAACACCATTGCATGCTGTAATGCCAGATTATATCAATTAAATTTCTTCCCAAAGACTTCAAATTTCATGTAGCATCTAAACTATGCATTTTACTGCAGGCTTCTAAAATACTAAATTCACAAAAATTATATTAAATCCAAATAAGGCAAGATAAAAAGCTGACAAAACATGAGACATTTGACAATCCTTAAAATCCTTAAATAGGGATTAGAAACTTCTGAATATTCCTTTAGCTGATAAATTCATGTTCCACACAAAATGTTATTAAAAAAGAATATTAACATTACAAAATGAAGTAATTGTTATTGTATTTAATTTTATTATATTTTTTCTTTTCTGTGGAAAATAAAACGTATCTTACTGCACCTTTAAATATTTCTCTTCATATTAATCACAGAAAAAGTCAGAAAAATAAAGGCAGAAAACTGTACTATGCATCAGAAATCTGTGATAACTCTTACATCAACATTTGACTTCATTGATGTGAAAAAGCATCCATTTAAGTTAAAGGAGTGCATTTGGAAATTTTAAGGAAAGGCTAAATTACAAAAAGATCATTATCTGTGAGAGGAAACTCAGTTCTGCTGACTCGAGGAGTGGTCATGCGTAGTTTTATAAGCATTGTAAACACTAAGTCTATTATCTAAGAGGGGCTGATGTTCTTTGGTTGGACTTCATATTACTCATTCCTCCAAGAAAGACATGAAAGTCAAGGCAATAATCTACTTTACATGAATCAATTGTACATCAGAGGTTAAAAGAAGTCAAGAAGCTGTAACATAATAGCCCAGACAAAAACTGCAATTTAGCACAAATATGACACGCATTCCAACATTCCAACAGACAAGCAGCCAGCAGCATCTGTACCATTTCCCACTCACTGAATTACACCTTTGACTACTGCCATCAGTGGGTGCATTTTGCCATTATCCAGAGGGATGCCTGACTGCTCCTAAGCCTTCAGTATGACTTAAAAAATAATGAATCAGGAACACAAATCTGTAATTGAAAAAGATCTTAAGATGGTTTAAGCTACAAGAACCAAGGAAATTAAAGTATTTTAAAAGTTTCTTTTTTTTTTATCTACAAGATAGCACTTCATGGAGAAATACAGATTTATAGCAGCATCACGTGCTAGAAGTGCAATTTGGTTTTTGCAAATTGTTGTTTTACTAAATAAGCTACTTTCACTGAGTAATTTGTAGCATCCACTGTGAAACATTTGATATGCATTGTAGCACAGGCATTCAGGGGAGTTCTAATGTAACACATGCAGAGTTTGCACCTCTTGGTCCTACCCCTGAGTAAGCACACACAGACATGGTAATGTGAATGATGCCACTACACTGCTGCTTTGGGTTTTGTTTTTACATCACCTGGATTTTAACTTCACTATGCCATAAAAATCTATTAGAAAGAAAGAAAAAAAAAAAGTTAACTGAAAAGGAAAAATTTCAGCTTGCCAGGTTTTTACTCAGTTTTATTAAGCTTTGCATAATCACCTTTGAAGAGATCTGGAGACACAAGTGTCTTCTGAAGCTGCTGTTAAATATCTGTAACTTCTTTTTATTCCCTAACTTGGAGGACCAAATTTATAGTGCAAGTGAACATGATAAGAGCACCTATTCCACTTTTATGCCACCAGTTAAAATGCTTTCATCTACATTTCTAAACATGACTTCTACAAGACATGTTTCATAAAAAAAATGGGTATGGAGTGAGCCTCACAGACTCTATCAAAACTGGTTTGATATAACATAGAGACCTCCCCTGTATCTTTGTAATTTGTTAATGTTACAAATATGTCAAACTGATGCCATGTGAAATTTTCATATCATCTACAGTCACATCCCTTTTTCCTTAGTAACACTGTATTTTACAAATAATTTAGCTTCTATCAATATTTCTTCACAAAGATAAATATACATCTGTGTTTCCACACATACATAAAACCTGTGTCAGCTGCAAAATTTTTGAAAATTATTGTGAAATATCAAAAATCTCTTGTAAGATGCAAAGTCTGAAAAAAAATTAGGGATGTCTGTTGGTTTCAATGCCTATGATACACCACAATGACCGATTCAAGGCTCCAAAAACATCGGCAATCAATCACTTCCCACAGCAGCACAGGTGCAGGCTACAGCAGAAGTATTAGGTGTGGAACCTGGCACTAGAGGAACAACAGGCTCAATGCCAGCCTAAGCAGAGCTGCCATACTGTGTTCAGTAGCTCTATTTAAATCCATACAAATGTTGGTCTTCCATTCCTCTCAACAGAGGAAGTAATCTAAGAAGCTAAAACTTATAGACTGCCACAAACAGAGTAACTTTCACTGAATAATATTCTCATGACTTTAAAAAGAAAAAAATCGAGCTTGCGATAATGACATTTTAATTAAATCTTACAGAACCTATTTTATCGCATAACATTTTCATGTTACTTCACAGAAGCAATATATTTTCCCATTTGTTACACAGTTTCTCCCACACCCACTGTACATTGTGATACCAACCTAATTTTGGATCAGAGCCTGCATGCATGCATACACTTAACTATATTCACATAACTCATGTCATTGATGCAAGTGCGCTCAGAATGAAGTTAAGCAAATGCACGAGTGTTCCAAGATCCAAATTCTCCTGTTGAAAAAGCCTTGGAGCTAGGACTTTGACTGATATAGCTGAAATTCCATGCAGTGGTCTTTTATGAAAACAACAGATTGTCTTTTTAAAAAGCTTACATTCTCTGCTACAGAAACTGGTATAAAAACCTATCACAACACAATTCTAAAACTGATAACTCTCCCACTGAGCAGCAATGAGAATAGAGTGAAGCAGAGAGATCAGAAGACAAAAGGTTATCATAATCTCCTTATTCTTTGTGATGTACCTTGATAACAGAACTCCTTGAAATAAATATAATGAGAGAGGTCACATGCATCTTGCATTATTTTAAGTACAATATACAGAATCATAGGAAAGAAAGTCCTTTACTCCAAAATTCTTTCAAATAAAGTATCTTCACTATGAAAAGAGAACTAAAAATTATCTTTCCTCAGAGAACTGGACTGAATCTGCAATCAAATAGAGTAGAAAATAAAATCCTTTATTTTTTATCTTAGTGTTTGAAATAAATTAGAGCACAAAAAATGTTTTGAGGTATTTGTTAGCAAGTTTTGAGAACAAAACTACAAGGGTTATCTATATTCTTATGATGCAGAAAGGAAACTAAAGGTTGCCTAGGAGAAGTATTATTCAATGATGACGAAGTATTCAAAAAATGCTACCCACAATGCCACCAACAAAACATGCTTGAAACTTGAAATGCCTTCCTACTTCCCCTGACATCACTGACAAAGTGTAAATCTACAGCTAAAGTTCTAAATGTAGATTAACTAAAATAATTAACGAGAAACTGGACAGAAATAGGCTACAATGTTAAATCATATATAACCTATAGGATTATGTGCCTTTAGTACATGTGGTACACTAATACCTCCTGAAAACCTTTTCAAAATTTACAAGTGTACAAGTCACAGAACTCTCTCTAAAAGTGTTTTTAAAATCTTCTCCCAAATGACCTGTACAATAGATCTCGTGCCATTTAACAGGGGCAAACTGCTTGCACTTGGGACACATGTTCCAGGTACAAGGCCAAGACCTTTTGCATACAGGCAAACACAAAGTCAGTTTATAATAGGGAATATAATGCAACTGTCTATTATAAGAAAAAACAGCAGCAGGCAGGATTCCTGTATCTCCTATAGGCAAACGGGCTCCTTTCTTCTGTAACATGTGGAAAGAAAATTGCATGATTCCCTCTAATTCTGGACTACTCAGACTTAAGGGGCTGCAGTTTCCCACGTTGTATTGTTTGATATGTGTGTGCTCCTACCCGCTGAAACTCAGAAACAAAGTATTCATTATTAAATGCAGGGAAGAGAACAGCTAGCATGTTCATTACTGTCATCAGATGTTCCCATCAGCAGAAGTTCCAACAGCTTTAGTTTCTGTTTCTGATCTTTGCAAAGGCAACACAATAAAGTAAAATAATATAGAAAATAAAAGCAAGTTCACTGTGCTGACAAATTAAAAAAAAAAAAAAAAAGTTTCACAGTTGTATTTTTCCTAATTGAAAATACTCAGAATTTAATTTTTATTGAGTATAAGGCAAATACACCTAATTCAAAGATTCTAGAATATGCTTCAGAAATTGTCTCCCACAAAAAAAAAAAATCCTACATTTTAAGTGTATGAGGTGATGATCTTGGTAAAGTAAAATATTGAGAAAAAGAGGTATCTATATTAGAGTGGTGACCTTGTTTTTCACCCTGAAGTAAATGAGGCATACCCAAATTTTAAGCATTAGTGTTTTATTACCATTATTATTTATTCTTAATGTATTTTTGTAAAATGCCTACAAAATTGTTTATCAAGTCTTTAATAGTTTTAATAATAAAATATAGTATTTATTTAGCTCTTTAGCCTTTTCTGCATGGCTATTTATGAAAAGAAAGTGTGTGCATTTAAAAAAAGCTTCAATTATTATGCAAAAAAAATCTTGAAGTTGCCCAGAAATATATTAAACCAGAACAGTGAGTACAATGTTATGTTCCCCTAGGCACAAGGGCTCATTTTGCTGCCAGAAACAATCTAAACCAAATTTCTAGGCAGGCTTTGTAGTCAAACATGAAGAGATTTAACTAAAGAAAATGTGTTATAGAGGAGGAAAGACAGAAGAGACCAAGGTGCACTAGTTATAATTGCAAAATGATTTTAAAAGTAAATTCAAGGAATGTAAAATTAACACCTGTGGCAAATAACAAAGACAAAATTAATATACAGTACAGTTAAAAATATGTTTATCTCACAGCAGAAATTATAACAAAACTGATGTCATAATTCTTATTAGAATTACACTTCACTGTGGAGTCTATTAATATTTTCTACAAAGTGCTTACCAAAGTGGCTACTTTTATACATTGTTCATAATGGTGCATTATTTTTCCCAATTTTCAGTAATCCCTTGAAAGCCTCTAACTAAAATTAGTTCTCCTTCTGAAGCAGGTTTTTTCCTGCAGTACTTTATTATTATAGGATTGGCTGTTAAGTGCTGAATACTAACTGATACTTAAATTTTCCCACAGGCTTATAAGCACCAAATAGTGAGCAAAAGTACAATACTACAGGCATATCAATCTTGAAGGCATGCCTTTATTATTATGCAGTTAAATGATGCTAACAGTTTTGGTCTGAAAGACTGACTGATTCTCCATATTTATAACTTCTCAAAAACTTAGCCTATTTTACCATGACATAAAATAATCTATAGCCAAAAGACATTAATGCTTATGAGACAACCACTGCAAAAATTAGACTATTTTCCCTTTAAATAAACATTAGTTTATATACCAAAACCCAGGGCAAGCTGCTGCAAGCCTTAACCCTTGCAAAGTGTGACGGGTTTTTCTACAAGAGATTGGAAATACGATTTACTACAACACTGCCTGAAACTGTGAGGCTTTAACCAAATCTAAAACATCTACATAAGAAGGTGAAAAGAGCTACTGAACAGATAAAAGTAAAATCTTGATTCTTATATCAAATGTTATGCATTTTAATATGATTTTTCCCCTGATTTATGTAAAGCTTTGTGGTTTTCATTTTCCCTAGCCTGTCACATTGTAGTGATGTATGGTACATTTTAGCATCAAATTTGCCATGAGCAATAAAGTGAGTGCCCCCAAAGAAATATCAATATATTATCAGTCTTCCCCACCATGCCACATTCCCAAATTTTCCTTTATTCAGCCTATTTGGGTTTGCTTCACATAGTTAATATCCTTTCCACAGTTTTCCACACAAATATTTAGTGTTTTATTTTCCAAAGAAATCCAAAACTAGAAACTGACAGGATGAAATACAATGTACTTTCCAAGGTGAAATGAGGCCATCATGGAAGAAAAACACTGAGGTATTTTATCTGTTTGAAACAATAAAATTAAAAAAAAAGAAAAAAAAAAAGAAAAAAAAAGAAAAAAGGAGAGGGAAAAGGGGAAGGCATGATCTAGTGAAAGACATGTGGGAAATGTTGCTGAAGAGACATAAAATTTGAAATACCAATAAAATAATGTTCTATAACAATTTCTTCACTTCTATCATCAAAGTGCAGAAAGACATAGGACGAGCTATAAAAAGATAACTGCAACAATAGAAGAAAGATCATGATGCACTCTCTTCAACAAAATACTAATACTTGTAGAGGTTCAGGAAGAAAAAAAAAATCATTTTAGCTGTAAAACAATAAAATGATAAACAGAAAAGTGATGACAAATAGAAAGAAAAATATTGTCTATTTTGACCTTAGTTCTGCTCACATGAAAGTCTGAAACATTTAAACCAACCAGAGTTCCTATTCCTGTTCTGCTCTTTCTACAGAATAAGTTAATAGAATTAATTACAATGAACTAATAATGATTAGTTTAAAATTTTTGACCAATATAATCTTCACATGTTTAGAAGTCATTCATTTGGTGTATTTTTCACATGGGAAAAAACAAACACAGAACATTCAAAACTCAAGCACTTACAGGTTAGAAAGTTTTTAAATCATCCAGTTTACAATTAAAGCATCAAAAAGAGATGCCATCTCCCAGTAAATCAATACTGTTCATACAGGTTCCTAATACAGGTTGCATAGGTTGTACACGTGCTTGACTGAACCACAATGACTGAGCAAAAACTTGGGGTTTCAAGATGAAAAATGACACACAAATACACTACTTCCACTCATGCACTTGACACAAGTGTGTTTGGTCTTCCCCTAAGAGTAAGTTCTGAAATTCAGCTAAATATGTACATTATTATTTGAATGTAACACCTACATGAGAATATGATGGTTCACTCCAAATTGTGACAAAACAACACAACTAGAAGGCATGCATATAGATTTAAAGGAAAACAACATTTGCAGCCTACTTGCCTTATTCTCCAGATGTAGTTTTAAAAAATGAAGGTAGGCCACAGGTGCAAATGCATCAGCCGAATGCATGACCACCTTGGCTGAATCTCTGAAATACAAAATTTTTATCGTCAAACAGCATAGTACATAATTTTATATAGAGACAATTCTTAGTCACTGTATAACACAAAATCTCAGGCAACTCATTGAAAATACATTAATTTCTTATCAATATTTTCATATAAATTAAGAAAAAGAAGTTTGTTATATAAAATCATCTTGTTAAACAACACATTACCTTCAAGAATTTTCAGTTTTCAAAAGGAATAAACTATACTTCCTGTGTGAGCCGGCACAGGAGATGCAGCAACAACCATAAAACCACAGATGAAATGCAGTCAGATTGTTTTTGTTACCTTGCCACTTGGGATCCCTGAAGCAGCATTTAGGCAGGGGCCCAAAAGAAGGGACAGAGGTACTGCAGAGACTTGGTCCATGCTAGAGCATCACCAAACCTGCAGGTCTTGCCTATATCTCAGGGATTTGCACAGGTGCAATATCCATTGTGCTTTGATCTTCCCCACAGCTAGGCAGGAATCTCAAGTGTGTGCCCCATAGCCTATCACAGGCCCATGTTATCTAAACACAGATGCCCTGCTCATCCAAAACATGAGGCCAAAATTACTATGATACATATGTTTTTGACACCCCAGCTGCAAGTCAACTGCACGTATTTACAAACCTCCTTGCCAATCTTCCATTATTTTCCCACACTTCCAGACCAATATTAAGAGAATTAGTTACCTGTAGTCTTTGAAAGCATAACTACATTATGTTTTAGATCACAGAGACTAATACATAAACCAATCTTTAAACTTCATCAACAGGAGATTTTTCAAAAGTCCATTGTTTTGATTAATTCTTCAGGGATTAGATTTTGAAGTTATTAACAACATACAGTATTGCACACTGAGAAATTGACTGATCCAGCCATCTTGCATCTGATAGTGAAGACTACTAGACACAACTTTTTAATGCCAAATGTGTTGGTAACAATGTTAAACTTCCTGTGTGCTGATTCAAATTAGTTAATTTTAGTTTTCATTTTTACAGACACAATCTGTCACACTTTGAATCACAAGAGGCAGTATCTGTTATATCCATCTGCACGGTTTTACTACTTAAGAAAAAGGTAGCTCTAAGAAACAAACATCAGAAGGTGAGAAACTCAAGGAAAACATAAGAGAAATTCAGATGCTGTACAAGAAAATCTGAAAATTGTTGAAAGTAAGGTTAAGGACACGCAGTTTTCCAGAAACCATGCTGCCCTTCATACCTTCATAGTGTTCAAAGAGATAATATAGATAGATTTCTAGTAATATCACATAAAACCAATGCAAAGTCAAAGCAGTTGAAGCTTTGGCCAGATCCCAGTTCCTCAACAAAAGTGTAAAATTAACAGAAATATCTGTTCTATAAAATGTGTTTTGGGATTTAAAAGTAACAAAATGTCATACAATAATGATAAATAACTTTAGCATAACAAGAACCATTTTAAGCAAACTTTTAAAGTATTTTGATATAAACAGGCCTCAGTTTCATTCTTGAGAGTAATTATCAAGATTCTTTATGATTAAAATATTGTTTATATTTAAGATATATGATACTTCATACATAGTTCCTTGAGATTAAAATAATTCTTCCCAAATGACAATGGTGTCTTCTAATTCTAACAGAAATAGGTAGGAAAAAAATATGTAGAAAGCAGAATAGTTCTGTTTACGTCCAATTAGTCTCCAATTAAAAAAACTAATGAAGTCCTGAATTTGACATGTCATATACAGCTTAGGAAATAGTAAAAAAAAAACCCAACCAACTCAAAACACAGAAAACCAGAGATTTAAAATGAAAAACAGTGGTTTGAGAGGCCCCAATAAATTATTTAAGGCCATTTCACTTTAAAAACCTGAATTTTGTGTAGGAACTTGACTATCTAAGATGATTCATTTTTGATTGTAATGAAAATACAGGAATTTTGCTAATGAAATTTTCAGAAGAGTGAAAAAAATGAAGGATAGTTGAAAAAACAATCAGCTATTTATTTTGAAATCAAAATCATCTGATCTCTCAAGACTTCTTGAAGATCTAGAAAGCATCCACTCATTTTAAAACACTGTAACACTTTTTCAGGACAAATACATCAAGTTAGAACAAGACTGAGAGTACCATTGATGCTTCTCAGAACATGACTATTTTTCATATTTACAGAAATTAAAATTTTGTAATTTTGCTTTTAACTCCAAACCTAGAATTCCAAGCCTAAACACAGAGCTAATATAAGGTATACAAAGGGAAATGGTATTTCCCAAATATTCAAATGTGACAATTTACTCTCCAAAAGATCAAACTATTCTGTGCTCCATAAACAAACAGGCCTTTATCACAAGAGTAGATGTTGGATAGTATTCATATAGACGAGAAATAGATCTCTAAAATTATAAGAAATGTTGATCAATTGTACTTTAAATATCAGCATAAGAAGGACAGGAAATGCTTGGTACATTTCAAGTACTGAGAGTACGAAAGCTGACAACTAGATTACAATAGACTACCTGAAAAAAACAGATAAACCCAAATCTGACTCTTGTTTAATATTTTGGTTGGAAGATTTTGCTTTCACTACTAGATAATGTTTATTTTCAAATATATGTTCCACTCAATCTGTCATGCTTCCTTTGTGAGGCACATTTTTTAATGAAGACAGAGAAGAATGGCAAGAATTCAACTTAACATTCAGAAGCAAAATTCATCATACAGCCTTACATTAAAGAGATTCTCATTTCTCCATAGTAAGTAACATTCAAGGTTGTATTTTATTTTTTCCTGAGCCAGCATATTTCCTTATTTTGCAATGATATACTGGAGAAACATATTTTGCCAAGCTTAAGAGGGCAAAAATCATGGACCTGCAAGTAGTGTTATAAATGAAAGGCATACTAGATTTTCTCCAGTTGTTTTAGGTTTATGTGGCAAAATTTTGGTGGCAGGGGTTAGTGCTCAGAGGTGTTCTCTATGACAAGGCACCAAGGGATGCTGAGCTCATCATCAACACTTGTGGTGTCTCAGTGATAACCTATTCTAAAACTATGCTGCAACCAGAGTGAGAAAAACATGGTAGAGACAGTCCTGCAGACACCAAGGTCAGTGAAGAAGGAGTGAGTGGAGGTGCTTCAAATGCCAGAACAGATTCTACGTAGCCTGGGGAAAAGACCGGTGAAGCAGGTTGCTCCCCTGCAGGCCAGGAAGGACCACACCAGAGCAGATACACACACTGCAGTCTGTGCAGAAACCCACACAGAAGCAGTTTCTTGGACAGGATGGAGTCCCATGGAAGACCCCTGAGGAGCAGTTTGTTCCTGAAGGACCATACCTCATGGAAAGCACATGCACTGGAGCAGTTCTTGAAGAAGAACTTCACAACTTGTGTGGTGGGAAGGACACACATTGTAACAGTTTATGACGGAGCCATGGAAAAGACCCAGGCTGGAGAAGGGGAAAAATGTGAAGAGAGGGGGGCAGCAAAGACACAGAGTTACAAACTGACAAGTTTCATTCTCCAACTCCTTGCACGGCTCACTGGGGAGGATGTAGAAAAGTGAGGAATGAGGAAGAGAAGTTAAGCCTGGGAAAAACAAGGTGAGGAAAGAAGGTGCATTTACTTTCCACTATTCTACTTTGTTCTGTTTGGGTTTTTTTAAATTTAATTTAGCAATAAAATAAATTAATTTTCCCCAAATTGAATGTGGTTTCCCATGACAGTAATTGGTAAGCCATCACATTGCTCTCTTCTTCACCTACAAATCTTTTCATCTTATTTTCTCTCCCTGTCTTCCTAGAGAGGGAGAGTGAGAGTGAGAGCAGCTTGGTGGGAACCTGGCAGCCAGCAAAGGTTAATCCATCATTCCTGTTTTGAACGCAGAAGTATTGTTCAATGTCTTCCTCAGAAACTTTTAACTCAGGAGATGTTTTGGAGTTGTTCAGGAATTTAGGGATCTTGAAAATCTCAGGTTTTAACCTCTAAGCCGTAATGCTCACAACTCAGTTTAAGCTTTAAAAATTGTATCAGGATGTAGTCCTACTTTAGGAATGGTATTCCCTAATTCAGCGCCCCCATTGAGACTCTCCAAAACCACACACTTCTCTCTTTCACTTTCCCCTGCCCCTGTTTTCCCCACCCCATGTGGTGTGATGGACTTGAGGACTGGAGGCACAAAAGGCTAAGATCATGAGTTCAGATAAGAACAACTTATTGGTAGCAGCAGTGAGATAAGAAAATAAATAATAACACACAATATTAAAAACAGAAGAATATAAAATCAAGTGATTTATGTTCAAAAATGCTCATTGAGAACCCTGCTACAATGAACAATACAGATGGCTCCCCCTCTGCCACATTTTTTTAACTGGAAGGAATACTTTTCTCTGAGAGAGAAAGAAAGAGAGAGAGAGAGTCCCTGAGTCCCTTTCCCCCAACCCTGGCAATGAGTGAGGTCACATCAAATAACATTAAGGTCCTTCCTTGGCCAGGCCACCTCCCAGCTATTGCAAAAATCCAAACCTAGCCTAGCTGAAACCAGGAGAGGTGAATACCTGAACCATGTATATCTGAACGTTTGGAAATTTTGCTAGCAGAGTTAACATGATTACAAAGTCTGATTAGATTCAGCATATATGAAAAGCAATAATACAAAGTAGAAAAAAATTAATAACTTATTTTAGGAAGAAACTACAAAATATTTTTCTTGTGAAGTTCATACAGTAACAGATTCCACATGCATGATCCCTCAAAGAGCATGTCTTTATGACATGAATAATGTAAGAGAGAAGCAGGACTAATCAAGCTAGAGACACACAATGCCAGTGTAGCTATTCAGTTTCCATTACAGAAATGCGTATTTAAAACTTGTTGAATGACTGTTAAAAAGTCCACTGTGCCATATAATTATTATTAAATACCCACTGATTTAAATATTTGTCTTTTATGTATTTTTTGTGCTTTTATTTTTAACTTTTATTATTTGGAGTATCACCAAGAGAAATAAAGAAAACTGAGGCAGACCACCTCTACTTCAGCTTTTTCTAGTCATTTAAACTGTCTTTATATCACTCATAGCCAGATATACATTTAGAATATAATACATTCCTACTTAAACTGCACTCTGATTGATCCTAAACCAAAGGCATAATCAATCAGTATTTCAGTGTACATCTGCCAGATTTGCCACCAATGCTTAAACCACTTTGTCTACTGATCTTCTCCCAGATGCCATGCAATGAAATGGAGCTAACAGTTCTTGGTTCTCTGTTCCTTACACAGACAGATCCCAGTATTACAGAAAAGTGAAATAAATGGACCTGTACCATGAAAGCCTTAATTGTGTCTATATACTCCATAATATGGACCTGCACTAAGATGACTGAGAATCAATCACCAATACATGATTACTGGTCTGTTTTCTTGCTTCAGAAAAAGAACAGCAGTCAAACTACTTTACTTGAAGCAAGCAGAGCTAGATACTTAACAGGCTAATAACAAACAAGACACAAATATTTTCCACAGCTCACTACACAGATTTTAGCAATTAACATCAAAGGAATAAACTATTCAGAGCAATTGAGATGGATTCACACAAAGTTTCTATTTAAAATATCCTCTAGTAACTGAAGAAAAGTGTTTATAGTTATCATTCTAAGCTAGTAAACTTACACACACACATATACACAGTTAATGGAATCCACAGGCTACTGATGTGGCACTTTATCAAATTTAGCTGTAATGAAAGATAAATATTACAGGCAATTCACACTTCATGAAAGGATAAAAGTGTCAGTGTATAGGTACCAGTTTTACTGCAGGCCATAATCAGCAAGTAAACGAAAGTGCAAATGTCTAAAAAGTTTATAGCCCTCTATGAACGCCTCATCGTGTCAGGTATTGATTTAGGTTTCCAGAGGACTTTGCTGGTGCTAAACAACATAAGTGTCTGTGAACTTAAAGAACATTTTTTACCTCTGCAAATGCCATGTGTTACTTCTTACCACCTCTAGTTGTCTCAAACTAAATTTTAAGACACTCCCATTGCTTTAATATAAGGAAATAGAATAAATTGTTCCTTACACAACTATTTTCTTCTTAAACAGAGGGCAGTCCAGAGTGAATGTTTCATATTCTCCTCCTTCTCCGCAAATGTGGACTCCATATTTCTCAGAGAGCTATAACAAAAGAGAAATTGAAACATGTAAGCATTACACTAAAGAAGTTTATTAAACATACATTGCTGAAAATCTCAAAAACAGTACATACTCGCTGCTGGCTGGGGTTAAACTACAACATGTACTTTCTAAAAGACTACATATTACAAGGCTGGAAAAACCCAATCATACAGTCAGGCCTTGATTTCTTTGTATGCCTACTACAGTGATTAAAAATTACCAGTGTGTTATATTTTAAGTAGAACTGGCACAGTAATATTTAGATGAACAAATTGATTCCTAGTTCTTCTTTCTCAGTGGCCATGAAAGGTTGTTCAGACTTTCATACTTGTCTTTCTTCAGCATAATTTCACCTGTAGGAGAAACTTTTACTGTGAGTCAACACAAGAAATGGCACTTCACACAGAAGTATGCAATGAAAACATTTTTTTGACAACAGATTCAGAAACTCTATTCTATGTTTTGGTAAATATTCTTTCAAAAAAAATCTAACAAAACAAATGAGAATTTTCTAAGTCAAAAGCAAGAACTTAAAACAAGATCTAAAGAGAAGCATGTTGTTTCTTTTATAAATTGCACTTAATATACTTTCTAAAACAACATATAGTTATGAATATTCCTGAAGATCTGGATACCTCACTTAAACATATAACTAGATAAACTGAAACATTCAAAATAGGAGACACGACTATCTTAATTCCTGCTATTAAAAAGGAGCAGCTGTGGAGCATGAACCAAAGTTCTTTTGTGGGAGTAAGGAGTGCATAACTGCTAAGTAGCTCACTGTGCCACTGTTTCAATGTACTGTATTGATAGATAGTAATCAAGCACCAGATCTGAGCATGGGGACACCCTCTCCTTGTCTGCAGCAGATTAGATCAGCTTCCAAAGTGTCACTGTCACAGTGATTCAAGCCAAGCCCTGTCCAAGTTAACATTAAACAAACACCAACATTTTGCTTTAACAGACTCATAAGAATTTGAACTGTAGTCCTCAACTCCATTGCAAACACCAACACTACTTATGGAAATACTTATTTAACCCCTTTATGCCTTTCCATCGAGGAACAGAAGCCCATCCATGATGCTTCTGCAGCTGAAGCAGAAATACAGTTCTCCAGAACATCAGAGGGCTAGAAAGTCTATCTGGAGGCTAGAAGATAATTCCAAATCTGGTGTTTCTTTTGAGGCAAACAAGACTGGATTATTTATACATCATAGATTACATTTTTTACATTGTTACCAGAATATTTGTGTAACAAGTTTATTACACATATTCAAATGATATTGTATTTTTATTGTTGAAGCTGAACATAGTTCATGTTACTTTTCAGTTCTCTTTCAAAGCTTTTTATTTAAAAACTTCTAAGTGTTTATAACTTCAGTTACTTAAACCAAAGGCCTGAATCATCTTCAGCAGTTATTATACAGAAAAGGAAAATGCTCTTATATAAAACAATAACTCAGTAGTTCCCTATGTGATTATTTAGTTGTTTGGTGCTGTAAAATCTTAATCTCTTTAGGAACATATATGAAACATTTTTTAAGTATCTTGTTATGAGAGTTATTTTTAATTTTTCCTTTCACATTTTCTTTCAAAGAAAAGGAGCAAAAGAGAACCTTTACTCAAGTACTCATTAAAAAATTACACTCCTGACATAAAAAGAACTCCATCTGTCAACAATGGCAACAAGGTTTCTATAGGACAAACACATCAGGAATAATTAATGTTGATGCAACAAGAATGGACAACCTACAAAACAGTTAGTCAAAACCTTTTATTCTTACTCTATTTGAATAACAAACAAACAAACAAACAACCCTAAAGAAAGCTATTAAAAATTGAAAGAGAGAAAACCAGGAAAGATCTAACTGTAACCTTTCCACAGTGAATACATGGAGTGACTGTTTACAAGTCACTTTCAAAATCGGTAGCTCTGCGTGTAAACAGTGTCTAGAATAATTATTGGCAATTAACATTGAATACTCAGAAGATGTAATACTATTTCCTGTCTTTGTTGTGAGAAGTTCTCATTTTCAATGTCACTGGCTTCAACATCATTCTTGACACCAATTACACAAGGTGCTAAAGGGCCTTCAGTTCTCACAAATGTCAAAAGGACCAAAATATATTTAGCAGCTCATAGAACAGATCCCTAACATTCATTTAACAAAGTCAGCAATATTTTTTAAATGTCATCAACAGCATGAGAATTTTGCCTATCAATCATTTAGAATATTTACATTATTTGAAGACTGATTATTTGGGTTTGGAAATTGGATGCTACATTAATAATAATATAACAGCATAGACTCTAAATTTTATGAGTGCCAAATCTGCCTTCTAGTTGATTTGCAGAAAACTGCAAATTTACAAATCAAACATAACTAATTATAAGTAATGCAAGTCCACTTCAAACTCCAAAATAAATATATGATGAAACCATCTTCTAGACTACACGAAGTTTATCTTCAGTACACAATGAGATATTAACAAGTACAATGAGTACATATAAATGAGACACATATAAATGACCAGTCCAAACATTACTGAAGAACTGTCTCTTCCTATCTTGGGAATGAAACACATGGATTAAAGCTTCCTTCTTTAACTTTCATAATCAAAGATAAATATTTGAATTCAAGTCCTTCCTTTGTCAAGTAAAGACTTTGTTCCCAGACAGAAATCGTAAGACCTAAACTCTCATATTTACAGAAATGCTCTTTACATCAAGATGTTCTCATCAACTTTTGAAGCAAACATACAAATAAACATTTTGCTATCGCCTACTGGCAAAGCCAGAATTACAGACAAATATAACCATAATGTCCATTTGCCATTCTATTTACAAATTCAAAGGAGAGCGGGGTCACAACCTAAGCTGACAGAAAATTCTTTAGTGTAGAAAGAAGAGATTCCTATTACAGAGAAAACATTGGGACATTAAAGCAATTTAATGATTTAGCAATTATCTAGCAACCACTCCCCAGAAATTAACCAAAGACTTATCAATTAGAAAAATTCAATAATTCAAAAACTTTCCTTTCTGCAATGCCCATGTCCTGAACAAGTAATATTCACCCCTGCTAAAAGTATGGGTGGCAGATCATCATTGCACTCCTAAGCTCAACATTCTGTATGTAATGTGAAAAAAATTGCAAAAAGTTTTTCCCACTCACTAGTCCTACATTTTTCTGCTGCTACTGCAGAAAAAACACCTCATCTTTATGTCAGTAATTATTATAATTTCTTGGTACATATAAATGAATGTAAATCAGAAGACTGAAAATTTAGGTGATAATATATTTTTGAAGTCAAATAACTGAGTGGAGGAAATCAGGGCTGGGTTTATTTGTTGTGGATTTTTTCTAATCAATACTCTTATAATGCCTCAACCTGAGATTTTTTCCTAAAAACTAGTTCATGTTTATTTCTTATATGTCCAAAAGACAAATTCTAAAAGGTGCATTATAGTAATACAAATTAATTTTGGTCTCATTGACTGCTCCTTAAGATAAATGTTTAGTACCAAAAAAACCCAAAAGAGTAAGAAGTGAGTTCTGTTTCCAGAACTGTAGCACCAGAGAATTTGAACTTCGTGAATATATACTAAAAGTAAAAGATACTCCCTACAAATCCCAAATTACTCAACAAATATAATATTTTGTGGCTCTTTATCAAAGACAGTGGCATTTTTCTGGGCACTGAAATCATTCAGATATAAAGTGATTTTCAACAAAATTGAAGAACATAGATAACATTACTTAATTAATTCCAAACAGAACTGCAAAAATTCTCGCAAGCTTGCACATCACACTAGAAAAATGCTGTCATTAAATATCCTGCACCTAGCTGAATAAACAACTATGGTAAAGTAACATCAGATGTCAACACAGAACTCAAAAAACAAAAGAGGAAAAAACTATATTAGCAAAAAACCACAACAAACAAAACAAATTTACTGCAACACTTAAAGTTATTGGTTAGATAACTGAATACAAATCAAAGATCACAGGTATATAAATCCATGGCAGTTTTGGACACGTGCAGTGTTGAACATCAAATTATTATGGTGTTTTATATGGTATGGTCAGAATATTAAATTTTATCTCTCCTTACTGGAAACTGTGAACTCCTTGTTTTCACGTTCTGTCTGCCAGAATTTCTGATGCTGAAGACTTGCAAAAGAGTATTTTTCACATCATAAGTCTTTTTCTTCAGTTCATAGTTAATGATTTGGTTTTATTAGGCCTTAAAGCCAACTAAGTAAAAAAAATGTATTTGTACTGGCTTTGACTTTCATAGCATGCATATGCACAAGCAACAGCCAAATGAACAAATAATCAGTTGTGCAGTCTTCCCTACAATGGTCTGACAAGCATTGCAAGCGGTGTCAGAATGCCCCATTTGTACACTTTAAGCTAGGCAGTGATTGCTCTGTTGTTGTAGCAATAAAAGATAAAACCTTTAAGTGTGGGTTTTGAGAAGTGTTAATCCATGACAGTAATAATTTCAGTGAAACTGAGTAAGTAAGAATTACCTTAATTAAGACATCAAACACGATGATGAATATATGTAATTCACAAAAAATACCTGGTACTTTTGGATTTCATAGTTTATTATTTTCTTTTAAAAATGAATGATGATGAAATCAAATGCAGAAGAATACTTCTTATTAGAGCAATTAAAATTGCAATACTTGCTGCTACAGTTTTAAAGAAATCAAGATTGCTGATTCAACTGAAGTGAGTAGTTACCCAGCTGCAACCCCACTGAGGCTGTAACCTGAATTTTGATTACAGAAGCTTTCTGTGAATGCAAAATGTTGAGATGATTTAAAGAAATAAGTGAGACAAGTCTTCCAAAAAAAGCTAATGAATGGGATTGTATACCAACTGGTTTACATAACAGAGGGCCAGGGAGGAGGAAGGGAAGATTTCTGGGCAGATTCTCCAGGTCTGAAGCAACAAGCTTCAAGTTAAGAACAGACCAACAGCATCTTTTCAAGTAAGGTTATTTGAATGTAATGGACCTTAATTATTCCTTTCCAGCTTTTCCAAGTAGCATTTACCTATCTTCTCCTTTCCATGTAAATTACTGAAAAAATGTAGTTAAGATTTAAGATATAATTGCTACGTAACTCTATCTTTCAGTAGCAAAGAGAGTTTTAAGTTCTGGTTACTTTTTCTTTCTCTTCTGCAAGTTTGCCATACCCTTAACTGTTCCAAAACAACCTACTTATGAAGCCAGGCTGACCAGTAAATACCCAGATTAACCATGAAAAGTATTACATCACTTTGTGGACATTTGGACAGCCTACACTGAAAGTTACATCAAGACCCTTTAAATAGACATGCAATCATTGCGTGTATCTAACAGGCTCAAGGACAAGGAATTGTGGAAAACTAGCATTGTCAAAGACAATACATGAAAACATACTTTCAGAACTCTAATTCTTAAAATTTACTTAGCTTGATGTTTGATGCTTCTACATCAAACAAAATCTGGTCTTTTTAATTTTCCCTTGTTGAATGATTTTTCTTTAAATACATCTACTAGCTCTCCCAACAAGCATTATACTAGTTTGAGGACACACAATCCTTTGCACAGAATTAAATACACCTCAGGAATAGACCTCTTATTCCATTTTATAAAGGCCCTACTGTATGCAGGCTAATTGTGTAAACGGTAGGAAACCTGAAAATAGGAATCCTTGGGGAAGTTTTGTATCACCTATGATTTTGTCACTACCATTTCTTGCTGTGAAAGTCTCTAACTTACAATTAAGTTACAATTTACTTACATAACTTACAATTATGGCTTTACCATATTGATATTACATTTAGTGTTCCTGCAATAGAGAGGTTTCATGCCTTTAGTTTGTTTTAAAGATGGTGACGCCAGATGGTGAACTATGTCAAAAAATATGTTTTTCATATGAAAAGTGCTTAGCAAAGGCTTATACTCTGTGTACAAAGCTAAGTTTTGGGTTAACACCTACTCTATGAAAGTAATTTTTATTAAGTTAATTTTACTGAATTTCTGCCTGTGTTTCTTTTTAATTGCAAATTTAACTATATGAATTCTTTAAGTTATACTCACCTCCAAAAGAATGGGTTCCATTTCACCTAGTGTTTTTCCTAGATGTTTATCTGGGTCTAAACCTGCAAAAAAACCCAAAAATGTAAAAATATTTCTTACAAAGTACTCTTATGACATCAAGAAATGATCTTGTTTTTTTCTTTCTTTTAAAAATAACATTTTGTCTCTCTTAGAAACTCCACATTATCTAAAATAATTACTATCCTAAAGAAAATACACTGAGTCAGAATTTTCCGTAATCTTTGGGCAAATATTTTCCAGGTTTATGGAAAAACAAAGCTAGTTACCATTTCACTACATGTCAAGTGGGAAAGCTTTCCCTTTCTTAGAAATTTCACTAACCAGTAAAGTAAAGACACAGGTCCATGGCAATAAAAATACTACAAGGATTTAAGTCAGAAGTTACCTTTGTAGATATCTACTAAATTAAAATACAATTTAATTTTTTTTATAGTTCCTGAAGCTGGAAGGGACACAGACTGTTTTACATAATGAAAAGTTCTTTTGCCAAATCACATTCTTTGCGTGTTTTATGCACATATAAAATATAAGATTAAAAACAATGGAGATACAAAGAAAACTCAGACTTACAGAATATATTGAATGTCAAACCTTTTGATCCATCACAAAATATTCTGTATGATGTCTACATTTTGATTTATTTTTCTTTATAAAAATGTAATCCCTATTAACACTTGATAGCTGCTCTAACTTGTTCCTCTGTATCCTGATTTCAACTTCTTGACTTATTGAGTTTGGCCAGCTAATGGCAGGTAACAGTCACTTCTCAGAATAAATCAAGTAACTGGCAAAAATGAATAGTGAGATAAAATAATCCAGGAACAATTGTTTCAAAAGCTGACATCTTCAACCAAATAAATATCCTAGCTGGATTTGATACAAAGTGGTCAAAAGGTCTTACCATATGAAGCAAATAAGAAAAAACAAAATGATAACTCCTGAGACTAAAGGAACACTGATATTTTTTCAGTTATCACATTTTTTACTACTCTTAATTATTGTGGTTTGGACATCTTTTTGTACTGATACAATACTTGTCTATTTTTTTTTACTCTACTGCTTTATACAGTAATAGGTATCATTAAAGAGCTGCCACCAAAATCACTCCATTCAGAAGCAATTTCTAAAATATGTACCTTGCAAAGCACTTTAGATTGTTGATGATGAAAGCTGTTACATAAATGTACAATACACTATTATATAAAGCCATTGCTGAGTTAAAAGAGCTAATATATCTCTTAATTTTTACAATCATGATCTTGGTATATTTAAATTCCTGTGAAACTAAAACAAGTTAGAGTGAATGAGATTTCAAAACACTAAGAAAGTTTTTAAATATTTCATTAAAGCACATCAAAAAATCCCTTACCATCTAGGGGAATACTTTTAAAACTGCTTAATAATTAAAGTTTAAAAAGACTGAGGTTTTTCCTCCCTCTATTCCTTTTTTGTATTGGTTTATTGCTTTTTATTAAGAGACTAAAAATGTGTGCTAGATATATGATGACAATTTATTCTTGTGGAAATAGTTTTGAAATTTTATTAATTCAATTTCAATAGTTCAAATGGTTCTGGTGGTCTCTTCGAACTTATATCAGGTTAGCATTCTGTCCTTGATTATAATGGGATAGATATTAGGCCAAACAAGCAATTTCTCTTGATGTAAATGAATGAGTACTGCATTACAGTACCATTTCACACATTTGTATTAACACTCTTCCTTTATATATTATAATTACTTTTCTAAGATAAGCAACCACTCTCTCCTCAATAAAATCAGATTGATTTCCTCTAAATTTAAACCAAGGGATACACTACAAACCTATGAGAAGGGAAAAAATTGTCAGAACCAGACACACTAACATATTACTTCTTTCACAATGTTCTCTTTGGTAATACGGACATATCTTCTGTTCTGTCCAGTAATGAATGCAAACCACTAATTTAAAAGAAACGATGATACAAATAGTTTATGAAATACAAATAAATTGCCTATGTATACACTATAGGTAAACTCTTCAGTAATATCCCACACCTACATGAAAATCTGTGAAGTGCAATGTACCCTTTGTGTTTCTCAGTAGAATTCTATTTTTGGACAGATTGCATTTCTTTTGAAACATATTATTGTTTTTCATTTCCAATAGGCTCATATTGTGAGTGAACAGAGACTGTCTGGTAAAGGCATCAGGAACCAATGTAACTTGCAATTTGCAGAACCAGTAATCCACATCTCAAATCTCTACTGCTGTGCATGCACAGATGAAGCTGTATGTCTGTTGCTACAGTTAGTATAATAAAGTATTTGGAACCATACAAAACAGGTTTTTTTAAATCTATACTTCTATTTGGTACACTTTTCTTTATTGATTCAGATTCTTAAAATGGCTTAGATTAACAAAAAGAACAATGTATTCTAAATTTGCAGCACAAATTTTTCCTCAATGGAACTAGCTGTGAAGAGAACTGAATGGATGGATAAACCAACAACAAGGTCCAGGGCCTGGATGACTCTATGTAGAATTAAAAAATTAATTAGGAAGGGAACTATAATTTCCAGGACTGACATCTATTTTATTTAACTTACATGTATCAATGGGAGGCAATTATAATTCAATTAAAATATTCACTTTTATTACTTCCCTGACTGACCTTGAAGTTAATGCCTGTTTTATTTAATTGCATCATCTATGAATAAATGTTAACCCTAGAATGTTATGGCCCATTATTTTCAATGCATTTTTAACTCCCCAACTGAACTACATCCATCAATTTATTATGTGCTGCCTAGAGAGCAAATGGGGGTTTATTTCCTTGAGATAGACTAGTACATAATGACCAAAACATCTCAAAAAATTTAATAATTCTATTCTTAACAGTGCTTAGTTAAAAAAAAAAATGTGCTTTCACCTCCAGTTTTTAGTTTAGTTTGACTGTAAAATCAGTAAGCGATAGCACAAATGGGATAATTACTTCGAAGTAATTTCTACTCCATCTTTAATTCTTGATAAATCCACTGACAAGAGCAGAACTCCTTTCTGCAGATATTAACAATGGTTGCAGAATGCTCTTATGCACAGCCACAAGACAAGTGTAGAGAACTGCAGTGATGTCAAGAGATTGGGGCAGAAATTCATGCCTTTGTTCTGTGGTGAAAAAGAGAAAATTACTAAAAGGCATTTCACTACTGCTCAGATATGCAAAGGAACCATATTTTAAATGGTTCACTTTGTACATATGTATTAGTGAGAATATAGTGAGGTGTAGAGCATGAAGCCCTCACTTCAGAGGTAACTACATAATATCACTTGCATTTATCCAGACCATTAGAAATCCAAGTTACATTTTCATGGCATTACATTCAGCTAAAAAAAAAAAAATCCACATTCTAAAGCCTTATCTGACTAAGAAGAACATGTTTTATGAATGTTCAGAATTTTAAAATCATCTGAATTTTTAAGAAAGTCTTTTAAAATAAAAAACCCTATTTTTACTTTGTAAAATTTCAAATAGAAATAAATCATAAGTTTTAAGAAATGGTGGTAAATAAAGGTCTTCTGAAAGCTACATTGAACCAAATTCTAACCCATAATAGATGAACGCATTGTAAAAGAATCACTATCACATACACATTAACAAAGTATGAATTAACCATTATCTGTTGATAATATAGGGAGAAAAAAACTTCAGTATTTCCTGACTAATCAACCCTACAATTCAAAAACTTTATCTTGTTAATCAGTGACTTCTTCCATAAAATAAGGTTAAAACATATTTCCAAAATTGATATTATGATATGCTTCTTGAAATACATATCCATAGAATTAGCATAGGCTTATGGAGAAAAAAAAAAGAACCTATTTTAAAGTTACAGGAACATGAAGTTCTCTTTTTTTCCTGACTTCTTGAGAAGTAATATTGAGAAGAGTAGTAGCTGCAATCACTATGAATGTCAGGGACTGAGATTTAACTTCTGATGATGTAGGGCTGTATAATGGGCAATAAGGTTTCTGGAAAGATCCGAATCAGCTGCTCACCAAGAGTAGAATTACTTAGAATTTTGAATAAGAAAAGAGGCAATGAAAGACTTTGGTTTTCTGGAAGCAAAACTAGTTTCTTCTTTCTCAGTCTCTTTATCATAAAGAAAACAGAGTTAACAATAAGATCACAGGACCTGTAGGGTAAAGAAATACATATAGAAAGGAAAAGAATGTAAAGGATAAAGCAACCACCCATCTTAGAACTAGAACAGAGAAAATAGGACTGATTTTGAAGGTAAATTCCTCTATTTTAAATATGGCTTTTTTTTCCCTAAATAAACAATACAAAATCAGAGATTTTCAGATGATCAGGCACTATTCTTTACAAAGTACAGAATACAGGAGAATGTTTCTAATAACACAAGAAAAGTCCTTACACAAGAGCATTAGCTGGTAACATAGCTTACTATGTAGGAATGCAGGAATGTGTTATAACCTTCACCAACTAGAAGTGCACATGCCACACAGATATTCTTGAACTGTAAATCTATACCTTAAGTTGCCTTGAGGTAAATTATTCCTGTTGTCCTATTTAGCTTTCATTTCTATGAAGAGCTGGGAAGTGAACTTTTTGTCTGGCAGCATAACTTGACAGGTTCATTCTTAACTTCCTCAAAGCTTTCACACATGAAAGGCTGTGTTAACAATGGTGAACTGGATAGATTCCTTGGATTTCCTTTTCCAAAAAAATAAGAAAAAAAAATATTTAAAACTGCTTAACTTTTCTATAAAAGTAATGAAAAGTACTGTATCTTTAGAAGATTTGAGAGGAATATACTTCTAATTTATTGTATAGAAGAGGAAAACTAATGTGACTTGATTATGCATCTACTTTTTTTTTTTGGTATGTGATAATTTATCCAGTGTGGGAATTGTACAGGGATGGAACCTATAGACATGCAGCAGATATAGTAACTCTTTTCAAGCTAAGTGATACTAAGTGATAAAGTTATAAGACATTAGTCTCAAAGTGGTTTTAGCATATGTTTCCAGTGCAGTTTAATTGGGATCTCAGTTTATCTCTTGAACATTATTCAAGTGTGTTCTAAACTAGGTTAGTCTGATGTCATAAATTTTAGAATTCTGAGAGGTAAAAGGATCTGAAACTTTTTATCTAATTAATATTATCAGTAATCTCTTGTGATTTATTTTTTTAAACATCAAAGTCATTTGTGCTATAGTTAAATCTAGGATCCAAAGCAATTTAGATATGTCATTTCAAGAACAGAATCCTCAATAAATCTCTGAAGGAAATTTGTACCACTTTATCATATAACAAGGCAGTATTTCCAATCAGATTATTTTACAGAATCACAGAATGGGTCAGGTTGGAAGTGACCACAGTGGATCATCTGCTCCAACCTCCCTGCTCAAGCAGGGTCATCCTAGGGCACATGGCACAGGCTTGTGTCCAGATGCTTCTGGAGTATCTCCAGTGAGGGAGACTCCACAACCTTCATGGACAATCTGTTTCAGTGCTTGCTCACTCACACAGTAAAGGATTTCTTCCTCATGTTCAGGTGGAACTTTCTGTGCATCAGCTTCTGGCTGCTGTCTCCTGTCCTATTGCTCAGTACCACTGAGAAGAGCCTGGATCCATTCTCTTTTTTCCCCCACTTCAGACACTTATACACTGAGATAAGTTAGTCATCTCAGTCATCTCTTCTTGAGGCTGAACAGGCCCAGCTCCATCAGCCTTTGCTTGTGAAAGAGATTTTCATATAGTTAAGATTATTTCTGCTTTTGACATCTCTTACTAAGCTCTTTTTCTTCCACTATTTTTCAGCTCCAAGTTCTGACTATTCTTCTGTCTTTTTCACTATACCCACGCTTTCCTGTTTCACTTAAAATGCATAATAGTGTGCTCTTAGCCTGCTGCCTCCATTTATATTTTCCTTTAGATTATGTGATCTCCCCAAATTGCAAAGTGATCTTTCCACTCTTAAGCCATCTCTCTCCTACTTTGTCTGTCTGTGACATCTCCTTGACAAGCACTCAGTAATGTCAGCTCCCAACTACTTTTCTGTTTTCAGCACGTTCTCTTACCCTTCCTTCTAACTCCTGTTATCTGTTATGACAACTTCCTTCCCATTTTCCAATGTCTAGCTAAGAGTTAGAGAAGAGGGAATCATATTTCTCTCTAACTTGTTTCTAAACTGACTTGTGCAAAATCTCATTTCTTCTTTTTCTGTAACACACTTTATTTTCAAGAACTCCTTTATACATTATATATGCACTAAAATCTCTTTCCGAAACTACTTCTTACTCTGGTAATAAAGTATCTGTCATTCATATACAAGCATCAAGGCAAGAACCATTCTAAATGCAAAGATTACTTTCTCATTTTGCTTTCCTAAGCTTTCAACTATAATTCAAACTTTTTCTTTAAGTTTATCTTTTCTCTTACTCATCTCTCTTGTATCACATCTTAAACACCAAGCTAATTTATTTTGACTTCTATTTTCCAGTTTCCATTTTCTGTGTTGATCTTTTCATGTGTGAAACTTTTCTGTCATGAAAAAAAAAATGGTCTGAGATAAAATGGCTCTTCTGTTTTTATATGTGTTCCCAAATCTTTTCATGCAATGTCTGGTGAACAAACAGGTGTGGTATCTCTTTTTTTTTTTTTTTTAACATAAATAACACGAATTATGGAGATAAATGGGATGGTATACAAATATATTAGAGAACAAGCCTAGAGCAAAAGTGTCAAATGCTCTTAAACTCTAAAGAGCCAACTAAGTTTCAGAAGATTTGTTTGAAAATCCAGTGACACCACCATATGCTATGTAGGAAACAAGATTTAGAAGGGGGAAAAGGCTAATAAGAACATCTTTTCCAAATTACATCATAGGTAATTCCTCAAATTTATAATCTGAAAAAGCATTAAAACTAAATTGAATTAAAAATGATCATATTTTTATTCATTTGACAGAAGTTGAAAAATAATATCAGTCATTTTATCTTTTACTTCAAATTATGATAAACAGAATAAGTTAAAAAAGGAAGTGTTTAAAAAGCAGACGTGGCTCTTTGTGATCTGTTTTAGTGGTTATAGTATAAATATATATATATATATATATATACTATATATAACTAATCAGTTAAAGGTAGGTGTGATGACCTCAGTGTTCTTTTCCAACCTTAATGGTTCTATGATTCTAAGTGTTTTTCATATTAATAAAACAGAATGTTATCAAAAGCAGATGTTGTGAAGACTGTCACAGATTCTACTTCAGCTTTAGTCTGGTAGCTGCCCAAGGAAGAAAGCAATGAAATGATCCCCTGTAAATAAGCTGAGCTAGCTAGCTAAGAATAATGTCAATGTTTAATTTACTGAACAATAAGCAAATAAACAATACTTGCTATATAATATTTAAGAAATCAACTGGGATCTCATACTGATTTCATAAAAACATGTTATTCAATTCCTTCTGTTATGTTTGTGAATGGTCTGAGAACTTTTAAAAAATATTTGGAGGAAGCAAGTATCTTCCCTTGTGATGACAAGGTCCTTCAATTTCCTCAAAATTACATTAAAATTGGTCAGCACTAAAATCTAGATGCACATTTTCAAAGAACACCGTTCCTCTCCATTACACAGATTGTGCTCAGACAAAGCTTACAACCAATAATTTTACTTCAGGATATGATCTGCCATTGCAGCCAACCCAAATTAGTAGTAAGTTTTCTATTGAAAGAGAGAGGTCTGCCCTCCATGCAGCTGTGGTCTCTACAGAGCAAGTTCCCTGCACCCACAAAAAAGCAGATCCTGCTGGATCACCTATATGCAGCCATAAAAACACTGGAGCCTTTACAGGGGCAGAAGCAAGCACAGACTTGTGGTTTAGAAGAGTCATCTAGAAGTTGGATGGAAAGATTGACCTTTTGGCAGCAACTTACTATTAGATCAGTTTATCTGTACTCTAAATTACACCCTTAGGAGCTTAGCCAGGAACTGTGTGGTGCTAGGTCTTTTTTAACATAGTTCTTTACAAGTAAATCTTACCTCTGTGAAAACTAATGGGAGTATGGCTATCAGTTTCATTTAGTGAGGATTTCACTTTTTGTACACTAGAGGCATACAAATAAACAGTAACATAGACTCCTAGGTGGCTGGGTTTAAATAATAGATTCATTATACTAAGAAGCAATATTCTGTCCTTTTCAACTAAAAACTCATATACAAAACCATACACATCCCTCAACTATCAGGCTAGTGGATACCACGAATAGCAGGAGTGTACCAATTCTCTAGACCATGGCAAGCAAGCAACAATATCTTCTCACACCTATGGAGGTTCAAGTTAAATATACCTATATACTACAGACTGCTCATTTTAATGAAGATTAGGATTTCCTGACAGACAGGAGATGGCAATGGCTTCCTAAGGATTCATTACTCCATTGGGAAATAGCCTGGGTAAGTAATTAAGGCCCATCGCACTAGAAAATTTAGGTTTCCACAGACCCAGTGATATCAACTTGATCCATGGCTGGGAATGTAGAATGTCTATAAGCACTCATAGCAGCTGGACCTGCAAGGTGAATATAGTAATGAAATAGAAGAGCTTCATTTCATATGTAGGCTGATCAGCCCTGATTCTAAGTTTCAGATTTATTATTGTTCAACAGTTGAACAGTGCTATGGTATAATTTCTTTCCTGTGGTTCCCAAGAGCAGCTAAAAGTTAGAAACATAATTTAATCATTTATTCAGAGTTTTTATTTTTCAAATTAAAGTTTCAAATTATCTGATCTCATAATAACAACATGGGTTTTTTTCAGGTATTTAGTTAAATAATTAAGGATTACTTTATAACCAAACTGGGAAGAAGCTGCAATGCATAAAGCAAATAAATGCATATTAATCCACTAAAAATATAGGAATTTGAATTGATATTCTGATTTTGACTGAAATATTGAAGAAGCAATTCCACACAACCCCCCATTCTCAAGGCAACAGTGTGCACTTAGAAAACTTAGTATAAATGCTACTTTTGAAACTTCAAGAAAATCAAGAAACATTGTGGAAAAACTACTTGGACTGCATGACATAAAATCAACTTCAAGTATATTCTCATATATATGAGCAATGAAGTTTGTCATGTCTCAAAAAGTATAGAGGTGCTTAAGTTTTAGTATTAATACTTAACAAGATTTAGGTATAGTTAACTATGTAAGTAAACTAGAAGTAAATAAACTTGAACACCAAGTTTTACTAAGGATCATACTGTAAGGAACTCAAAGACCCCTTCCAAATATGTATTCCTTCCTCCTCCTTGCCTCATTTCCACATATGCATTACATCTTTCATGCCAGTGGAAACAATTTGCTTTATGAGGCAGAGTCAAGACCAATATAAAAAGTTATCAAGGTTTAAAGTTGAATCTGTTATAGGCATATTCTTCAAATCAATAAGTATTATTTAATCTGTAAACACAACCAAAAAACAAGGAGATCAAAAATGCATCTTCTTGTGCTATATTACACAACTGTTCTATTCCACAGTACTATATTACAATGTGTCACATGAGCAATGGATATTACTGGAATTTCAGGCACACACATGTTAAAACCAGTCAGTAATAACTTCAATTTTAGCTGTAACTGTGTAACCTCGTTCTGAATTTCTGGATTTCCACTGAAGAGGGGTATATTTCAAAGATGAAAGTATGATATGTCATACAAGCATCTTGAGCAGCAAGAAAATGGCACTGCAGATAAATATTCAAAAGTAGCTTTTATACACATATATATAGTGCTCAGGTTTGCTGCTATATCATGGAATGCTTTTCTCTCATCATTAAAGCTTCTGAAATATACTCTAAAGGAAAGAAAGCTGATCTACTTATAGATCAACAGAAGGCATGTGAAAAAGGTTGCTAACAATACTTTTTTTGCATATAAGTGAGAGCAATTGGCATCCCATCTGGAAAACTATACTACTCTGAGATAGAAAACTCTTGCCACTGGCAAAGTTTATGGTATTAATTTGTAATGGTGGATTTAGGGAAATGTACTAAACTAATGCTCATTTACTTGCATAATTATGTGTTTTCTACATAAAAACGACAGGCTTTTACCTTGTCAATACCGGCACTGAGTTAATGGAAAACAGGACAAGGCGGGTGTACAAGTATGCCAGTGCTGATGAATGTCAAGCTCGGGTTACAGATTCGCTTCTTGCATTAACAGCTATACAATGTATCACCTAATGCATTATCCTTCAGACTCTTAAATCTGTTATTTTAAATATTTTCATTTCAGTTTAGCTTTGATTATTAATCTAAAAGGCAAAAAGTTAAACTGTATCTTATCTTCTTTGCCACTTGATATGTTAAACAGCCTTCATACCTTAAATCCACTTTAATAAGGCATGCAATTATTAAAGCATTACAGAATGGCCCCAGAGCACAAAAGCTCCATTAAATTTGCTTACATCTAATTACGTCTGCCTGAGGCAGGTGAGAAATTGACTCTGATAAGATCTTTCTTTTACCTGTAGCCAAAAAAATAAAAAGGAAAAATAACTCGGAGTGATTTTCTATCTAATTGCTATCTACAAGTATTTATGGTATTCGCTCTTCCAATGAATAGCCCACAAAGCACTCTTTGTGCATTTTAAGTTTTTTTAAGACTGTAGAATACAAAAGACATGCTTACCTTGCTTCAGGCATGACAGGTCATCAATGATGTCTATTTGGGAAACAGTTTTATCTATTATTTAAATCATACATCTTCTTTAAAAAAATAACTCTGATGTGAAAACACACATTACACATGCTTTGTGGACTTTTTTTTTTTCTTCATGCCAGTATAAGCAACAAACACATTCTATTTTATGGAAATATAACATAAATGTATAAATATACTTTACATGGCCTGAAAACAATAATTTTATAAACTTTTTTTTTTTTCCAATTTAAAACCAAGTGTTTTGTAGTAAAAAACATGGCCTTCAATTTCTATATATTTGTAACTAACCTCCCAAAATTCAGGAAAATGGTAATAAATTACATTGCTTGTTACTTGTAAATGAATGAGGGCACGTGATATTTCTAATAATTCTAATCCTTCTCTCAGCCCTAGCAGATCCTACAGAACAACAGAGCGAGACCATCACCGCAACAATTTAAAAACTAGTTAGTAACTACACCAGAAAAAGAGGAATAAATAAATAAAATTTTAAAAAATATTTTTTTAAAAATTAAATTAACTCATCCAGTCTAAAGAGATTATAATTCAAATCTTGGTTAACAATAAAGAAGAAATTACATTATTTTAAAGCATTCTTTAAGAGAAAGAGAGATTAGGTATTTGATGGGAAAGTTGCCTAGGAAAACCAGCCATTGGATTTCTAATGAAAGATTATGCAACACTGTTTTCCAAATATGTATCTTTAACCACTGACGCCACTTACATGATACAAACCACTGTTTGCTACAGTGGAACACAAATTTAAAGTCAATCCCAAAAGAAAAGGTTCTTTGGTCACATTTTATGCTTAAAAACTCATTTACTACTCTGAAATAGAAAACCGCATAGAGGCCTGAAATGAATATATTGTATTATTAACATGTTTATCACGTGCTCCTTCAGCTTTTAGAGCACATCTTCCATAAGCCTTCTTATAAAACTCCATTTGACCTTACCTTTATATTCAAGCAATAAACAGGTTAACTTTCATATTGATTTGCTTCAAGTTTTATAATTTCATCTTATATAGCTGATAATGAAGAGATGTTGATTTTCTGGTATGCTAAGCAACTCCATGTTAAATACCAAAAAAAATTTTAGAGGCAATGATGAATTATTTCTGTTTGCTCTTACGATTTACCAACTCCAAGTCTGCTGTTACACAAAATATTTTGGCCTCATAATTATATCTTGTTTGATATTAACTTGATGTATTTCTATTAAAACTTTCACGGTTGCTTTATAATATTGTCTAGTCACCAGCCTGTATCATCCATAAATGACAATACTGTGAACTACTGAATTATACATGCATCTTTACTGCAAATCAAAACTAAACCAGAACAAAAAAAATATGAGAGGAATTTAATGACTGTTAGGAAGAACTTCTTTCCAGTTTTTCACATCTCCTTTAAGAATGAATTGCATCCTGTTTAATTAATTATTTAGACATCATGACTGTTATTGAGCCATTTTTATAATATTCTTGATATTAACGTTTCATATCCTAAAACACGCAAAAGAAGTTCTGTTTTCCTCTGTTATGTAGTAGATTTGTCCATGGAAAATTTCAGTAAGCATTGTTGTTCAGAATCTGAATACGTACCGAAAGCTGCCACTTTTATGATTATGGCTTGAACATTAGATGATATCATTTCTTTAAGCAGTATTTCCTGGTTCCAATGCCAGAGGTAAGCTAAAGGCTGAAGATTAAGCCTTCTGCACCTTAAAAAAAACCCACAAATTGGATAAAGACAAGTATTATGCTTCTACACAGTATTATTAATTTAAATTTTATGAAAATTTATTTATTTTCTTATCCTGAAATATTTTTTTTCTATAATTTCAATTACACCGCTTTATTCATATATTTCATTAAAAGCATTAAGTATAATATATATATTTAAAAAAAAAAAAAAAGAAATAAACTTCTTCTGACCATAATTCGTCTACATAAGATGCAACTCACTAAGGTAAACAGATCTGCATGGGAACATAAGTAAAGCCATAATAAAATGTGTTCCTAAACCTTTTGGGACATAAAGCAATTAGCACCTTAGGAAGTCATCACTTTTGTGAACACAGCTAAGGACAAAGTTACTGCTCTGTGATTAATGTGGCACATGTCACTAGTACAACATGCTGAATTTGTTGCTGTGATTTGGATTAACACCCAAGAAAAAGAATCATTCAGGGAAATATATACAGCTTGTGATACAAATTAACAACTTGTTACTGTAAAGTTAAAAATTTGTTTTGATACATATCATATATAGACAGCATTTGATACACAGCATTTGATTGGTTATCATATTAATTAATCACTAATTTGCATTATTGATAGGTTATGTTTCTTTAAATTGTCAAGAATCATCAGTTGGTGAGTAAATGTGTAAGGTCTAGCTCTGAAAAACTTAAACATTTAACTATGGCACTAGTTCAGAGCACTTAAGATTTACATTTATTTGTCAATTATCATGTTTTTTCTGATACATGGACTTTCTCACATATATGGGCATTCCTCCATATGTTAGATAGACCCATTTGTATGACTGTCAAGAATACATAGTTAAACGTATGTTTAATGTTGACATGTAACTGCATAGGTAGCACTCATATAATCCGACTGGTTTTCTTATTATTTTGGTATGTTTTAACAGAGCACTAAGTTTTGTAATAGAACTGTTTAGCAGCTCTGAATGTAAAGTAGTTATTTAGGTACCTAACTTCACCTAAAAAATTACCTGAATTAACTGGGATGGCTCATATGAAACAACCTTCTTGCAAGGGCTAAATCTACAAATCAATGTAAAGTATTTTACTACTGAGCAACCTTGGAAATAATCAGGCCTGTTTGAAATACTGTGATTTCCAGTCAATCTTTTAGCTGTGGTAAAGACGTAAAACTCACAATCAACAAAAGTGACCTTTTTTTATCCTACTAGCATGTGAGGCAATTATTAAAATGTTTAAGTAAAAAAAAAAGAAAAAGGAGTTATTTCTGACTGCAATTTATCTATGTAAGCTGTAAAGAAAACAAATGTGCTCTGTAACTTGCTGACGTGAGCTGAGTTGGCATAGCATTAATTTTCCCATTCTTACAGTTCATAAAGGACTCCAGATACTTGCTTTCATCATCAACAAATAATGAATTCATGAAACTATAATTAATTTTTAACACAAGATGGTTTTGCATTTCATCAGACATGTACAGTGAAAATCTTTTTCAGATCAAATATTGGCCTACATAACAGACACAACTATCATTATATAATGCTCTTTTTTAATTAAGACTCTTAAAATAACCACAATCTATATAGACTTTTGTGCACAATAGGAATGACAAATGGAAACTCCTGATTAAAAATAACAAATTTCAGATTTTAAGGAATTAAGGGAAGATATGCACAGAAAGATTCTCTTGTATCTAATTTCTGATAACAAGTCACAGGATATTCCTCTGTATCAAAACACTGGTGAAAAAATAAAAGGGGACTTGATCACAACACTGCAGTCATTGGAAGTGAGTCTCCTGTTAAAATCAAAGAACTGAAGCTACTCAACTATTTTTATACCATTTATACCATAGTTTTATACCAAAACTCAAAATATTTTTAACAGTTGAAGAGAGATCTGAAGAGCAATTAAAAACTCTGGTATAGTCTCTACTAGATTTTTCCTAATGAACATGCGGTTTCAGGGGGAAAAAGGGAAGAAAAATAAAAGAAAAAAAGAAATACCTATATTAATGAATAGAATGCATTTGGTATCGCAGAACATGAGAAGTCGGGCAACTGTCTCTGCTTTAAATTTGAGTTAGAAAACAGATGATCACTCTCCAGAATGTGTATAATGAAAAAGATTAGTATTTTCTTACACATCTTCCACTCGAACTCTCTGGTAGTCAGAAAGAATGGCTCCCACAGATACACCCTCTACTCCTTCTTTGTCCTGAAAAGAAACATGGAATATCAATGACAGCAGTATATAATGGTTTCAGCTGTAAAGATCCAGTACCTTTGCTTGCAGAATCTACCAAGAATATTTTATTTTCTGTGTCCAGTACACAGAACAGAACAGGCTGGAATACAATTCTTCCACAGAAGAGAGCAGCTTAGCTGACCTACTACATGGTTATTACTCTAAAGCAGTCTACTTGACTCAAGTCAAGTCATTCTAGAAAAGAAATAACCAAGGGAACTGAAAAGTATCAGACATAACAGATTATCCTAAAGTTTACCACACATCCTGAAAATTCCTTCCAGCTTTTCCCTATAAGTGAGGTGTTAGCTATCCTGCCTACAAATAATTATCAGCAACATACATCATACAATTAAATGAATTGTTGGTTCTTCCATGGCACACAGCACAAGAGAGTGTGAGATTACTCTTTTCATTTTAAGACCAGAACAAGAAAATTCACAGGAAACTTACTCAACAACATCTTATAAAAATTCTGCTATAAAAAAAGGTTTTCCAAGACACATTTTCTCTGTCTCACTTAAATTACCTAAGCCAAAAAGGAGCACAACAAACAATTTATTTTTTTCTTGTAAGCCCACTAAGAATGTAACATTTTGAAATGCACATAGTTCCAGTATTTTGTGAGATCTTGCATTTTTCAAATTGCTTGAGTCCCAATTAATATGCTGAATTTTCTTTTCCTAAATTTTGCTTCATCTAGACCAGTAAAAGTTGTTTTCCTCTTTTAATCAAGGTCAATGATAACTACACAGCATGATTTACTTTCTGGACCTGTTCCAAATCCTGTGAAATTTTCAGCAAGATTTTAAAACAGGATTTTCAATTATATACCCGTGATGATGCATCCTGCCCCTGTCTTTCTCCTTTGGCCCACTCTATGATCTCAGAACCCCTGCTAAGTCTTGACCAAGCAAGCTGAGCAGTGAACCACCCCTTGACTTTATCAGCTGAATGATGAAGCATTGCTGACTGTACCAGGAGTTTTTGCCTGGTAAAGGTCAGGACAATTCTGACTGCAACATGCATATCAGCTGCCCAACCAAAGTGGGGAACAAAGGATAAGCTGCTATCCTTGGCAATTTAGGTAAATCATTTTTCTGAATCATAGCCCAAGTCAAATGGCAGCATTGTTACACATTTCAAAATCAAATCAGTCTTTGTCTGATGTCTGCTGACTTTAAAATTCAGTTCCTGTTTCTTATCAATAAAATTACACAGAAGGTGTTTTATTCAGAATTATAATATAGAGAAAAATGTTGTGATTTATGCCTGTCTGGGATATTCTTCCTCTATTCCCTCTAATCTATTAACTTATTCTTTACATTAATTCTCACCTCATATTTGCCCAACAATATTCCTAAGTTATTCACACCCAATATAAACTTCAGATGTAAGAAACTGTATTTATCAGAAGTCATACATATGGTATTCTAAAAAAATACATCACTATTTAAATTATGTACTTCCCCAAGTCATTAATGCATAGATCCATTAATATTAAGCTTAATGCCAAATAAAATAGTGTTCAGGTTGATGTTTCTCACATATCTAGAAGTAGTGGGAGTGAAAAAAAAAATTAGTTTTATCTGTCACTTGTTCATTATTCAATGATGGATCCAATAATTATTATCATTATTATTATTACTATTATCCATACTATATTATTTCTGCTTTGCTTTGAGCTTTCTCTGCAGTGTTTCAAAGCTCTTTCTAGCATAAAGGTAAATCACAGATACTTCAACTCATCCGTCTACAATAGCATTTCTTAAAAAGTTAAGAGAGTTGCTCAAGTACAGTTTTCTTAAATAAATTTGATCAATTGATCCATAAAGCCTTCTTGAATCTTCAAATATATCTAAAATGTATTCTCCATAGTCCTTTATTTCATGTTATTTTAATACGCAGTCTACTGCTAAAATTGCAGTCCAGTTGCATTCTTTAACGTTCTTTTTAAAAAGGTTAGAAAGATGTGTAACAGTCTTGGAAAACATGACTGATGTTAACAAGATAAATACTGTTTGTTTTTATTTTTGCATAAGAATAATAACCCTAGGAATTCCTTCAAAATGTCCTCTGTCACAGTGTGCACACATCAACCAACATGTCCGAAAATATTACCTATATTTTTGTTTATGTTATTAATTCATCACAGTTCTAAGTTACCAGAGGCAAACTATGCCATCAGCTAAGTTCCGTAAATAATGTTTTTGAAGTATCTGATACAAACAAACAGAAGGGTATACAACTGCTGTCTCACAAGTAGATTAATCTCTATGGTCACATAAATACATCAATCATACACAGTTTTCCACATTCTTTTATTACAGAATCATTGAATGGTAGAGTCAAAGGCCCATACAACCTGGCCTTGAACATTTCCAGTGATAGGACATCCACAACTTTCTGAGCAACCTGTTTAGCAACACATACATTTCTCTTACCTCATCAAAACAAATAAGATGTTTATTATCATCACAACATTTATTACAATGAATTGCAGATCTGTAGTTACCACAATATTTTCATTATATATATACCCTTATATATATATATATATATATATATATATAAGGGTATATATAAGTATATATATATAAGTATATATATAAGTATATATATAAGTATATATATATATATATATATATATATATACCCTTATATATATATATATAAGTATTTTCTTATACATATTTTCACTACATACACTCTTCTTTCTCTAACAATGGGAAATAAATTGGTGGATATTAGAGAGTAACTATAGCATAAACTTCAAAACAAAAGATGGTATCCTCATAATAAACAAATATGGAGTGAAATCTGATTTCCCAAATGGACAGATTTACAGAATCTCCTGTTCATCCATGAAGATGGCAACTGACTTGCCCAATACATTTTAACAAGCTCACAGAGCCATAACCATATTTTTTATTCAAGTTCTGACAAAATATATGCATCAGCAAAGATACTTGCTAAGAAAACTTCCTCAAATTAAAAATTAAAGTAAATGGAAGTAAAGACTTAAATGTTCTGTTCTTATACAAACACAATGCTTCTATACTAAAATGATCTATTGAACAAACCTTTTTGTTTGGGATTAAAAAAATTCTAGCCATGAGTCCCAGGAAATTTCATAAACATCCTATGATAAGGGAGTTTTCAAAGCCACAGAAGGTCACAAAACATATCCTAAATGATCTTTGAAACAATGGTCCAAACTTGAAACATGCATCAAGAAGATTACTCATAGGTTTTGTTTTGAGGTTGTTTGGGTGCTTTTTACTGTACAAATCTAACACATTGAATATGTATGATTATGAATGCATACATATATATATATATAGATACATATGCAAACACAAATATGTACACATGTATGCAATTTATCTTGATGTTAGTAATGCAAAAACAAGACTATTATTGGCTGCTTGCTTACAATTTACATTAAATCTGATTTAAATAATAACACAGAAGATTGTCTGCACTTATTCTGGTTTATTTCCTGTGATAATGTGTAAGTTTTAATTGTCTTTTGAAATGGCAGTACATCATGTCATTTTGCAGTTGTGGTTAGCATTCATGCTTAAAAAATTCTCACAGGTAGTTATTTATCACCATCTCCCTTTCATTCAGTTCTTCTCATGGTAAAGACCAAATATAAACTTCCACCACTGTCCAAACAATAGCTTCCAAAAGGAGAAACACCAATAAATGTAATATATGCTTTGAAATGGGAGAACTAATTATTATACCTACATTCCATGAAATGGAATAAATTCAATCCCCCTATTTTGTTCAGTTCAACAAATTAAGGCTGGATTTGTGCAAATTCAAGAAATAAGAAGACTTGAAAGGAAGAAAGATGGAGTATGAGATAAAACAGAAAAAAAAATTATGGTCTAATAACCTCCATAAACTCCTCAACAGACGATTTACATAAAGCCTTGTCCCACAGTATATGTAAGCAGTTGAAGCATGCAAGGAGTACTAACTGAAAGCTCCTTTTCCCCTGGACTTACTCTTTGGTATTGAAAGAGTTGTTGGACACCTTGCAAATAGATAGCATTTTGTTTGACTAAGAGTTGATCATGGTTAGCAGAGAATCCATCCCAGAATCAATAGTGCCTTCACTTTTAATGTGGAATCTGATCAGGTTTGGTACCATTAAAAGCATGTTCACAAAACCGCACTCAGCAAGGGTAAATAAAGCTGACATCTAGCAGGCAAATATCAGAGATCTGCACTCAACTCAAAAGCTGAGGAAGTGAATTTGGGTAAACTCAGAAGGAAAGATGTTACATGCCATATCATATAAAAATTAACAGATAACAGAAAAACATCTGAGTAAAGTTAATATGAGAAGGTGTTTTTTCTTGGGCTGAGTGGATTTTTAAAATATTATTTTAAAAAGCATCATATACTGTTAATTTAAGTGATGATTTTCCTATGTTAAACTTTACTAATACATTTCTAGTGAAACAGGCAACTCTAAAATAAAAATAAACTGCTTCTCTGAAATATTTGGATAATTCAGAAAGCACTTATACTCAGTACAATACACTTTGTCACAAAGTATTACAACATAAAATATGCAATGTGCACATAAAACCAGATGCTAAATACAAATGTACACAGATGCTAACAAAGTCTTACTTTCCATATGACATTTTAAAATTTATTTTTCCCCTTTAGAGCTACAAAAAGTATTAATTTCAAATGGCAGGTAGAAAAAGAAACTTTTAAAAAACAACTAAATAAGACATTTTTAGTAGCTTTTTTTTAATGTACTTAAGATAATTATTGGCTATGTTGTAATAGTAAGTTAAATGACACCATTATTCTATATCTTGTTATAACAGTTAATTTAGTCCTGTTCAGAGGACAAACAACAATCTTCATACACAATTGTGTTAGAAAAGCTACTTGATCATTACAACTGTAAACTGTACAAAACCATATGATTTATGTTTAAGGCATCCTAGTTTTAAAGTAATTTATTATTTTAAACAGTTTAAGGAACAACAAAATTCAAAACTGCTGCTCTTTCTTTGTTGGCTGCACTTCCTATCAGGAAATAGTATAAAAAATTTAACAGTTTTGTGAAAGCTCCAAAGCATCGCTGCTGTTTTTAAGGTGCCTTTGTTATATCCATGTACAATTCTAACATACAGATTCACAGCTAAAGTAGAAGATAAACAGAAGAGTAAAATCAATTTACACTAGCACATTGTTAATTTTGCTTCTTTTCAATTAATGATAGTAACAGCAATCTGAGGAAATTACTACATATGCATTGTAGTATATAATATTGGTAGAAGTATTCTACTACTAAGTAAAAAATTTATTGCAGTGGTATCAGTATGGAGGTTTTCTATAATTTCATATTTTAATGTCTTTGCCTGACCCTTTCAGAGTTCAGCAAAAAGAAAATTAGTGCTAATGTTTTCAATTTAATTAGTATATTACATGCACTGTAACTATTAGTGGGAAATGTTATATTAATGAATGTAAAAGTTAGCTGTAAATTACCTCAGAGTTATTATCAATTTCCCAAGTTACTGCTCCTTAAGATAACCCTCTCCCTATGGTCCTTCCGGTAATTTTTCTTTGCCTGATAAACATGATGATTAAACAGCACACAGTGCAAACCTTTGATACTTTTTAAATTAAATCCATGCCCAGCCTAAGGGCTGTGTCTGATTTCAACTAAATGTGTCAGTTAATCAGATAAAAAATTATCACCAACTCAAAGAAACAGCAGCCTTAGGCTTCATCAGTGCCAGAGAAAGCTGAACAAAATAAGACATACAGACAATATCACATTATGAGTAAAGGTTATTGCTAAGCGTATCACTGCACAGCGCTATTCACCACCTTAATAGTGTCTATCTTAAATGAAATATTGCATACAACAGCCAAAATATTAACAAAGAAAAATGAAGTGCTAGACCTGTGCCTATATATGTCTATTCATGGGTATTGCAAAAAAATTTGAGCACTGCCATTCAGAAAAACGAAGAATATTCCTAAAAATTTACTGTGTAGAACACATCTTTGTACGAAAATGAGGTATAAACATCTGAAGAATGGTTAAACTAGATTTAATTTTTATTGTGTGCTTCACAGCTATGTCACAATAGAGTTCATTTTTTATGACCAAGATATAAAATATAGTCTCTAAATGAAGTTGTCTTTCGAGTTAATATCCTTCTTAAAGCTTGTATGAATAACTGAAGACCATTATCCATACTTAAATTAATATTTAAGGATATTTGTGCCTAAATAACTATTACCATACAACAATTGCAAAACTTCAAATTAAAGCACAACATATTTGCAGGTGGGCGACTGACAATATATACCTTAGTAACAGGACCTTTAGGCTTCTACAATTATTTGAGTGGAAAACTTAAATATGAGCTTAGCCTTAAAATTTGTGAAGCCTTCTAAGATCACTGGTTATAGTGATTTCAAACAGAGAATATGATTTTTTCTAAGCTTTGATATGTCAGCTGCAGCTGCAAGTAATCAAAGACAGTATGGAAATATTCCTGAGACATAAGGATATAATAACTGTACGTCAAATTGAAAACCCACTATTTGGTAAGGCTCTGAAGACTAGCTACGAATCACACAGATCATCTCAGTGATTGCAGATCACTACACACCATCAGGGACTTTCCTGTCTTGCACACTGAGAGCTCGAAACACATATATCTCATGCCTTCACTTCCTTAGGAGAAGTAGTTCCAAAATCAGGTGGGAATTAATATAATGTGGATTTAAATGAAATCCCTGCGTGAACACTCTCATTATGAAGTTCAGAAGTATTCAGCGGCCTTATCTCCACTTGCTTTGGAAGTAAATTACCGAATAATGGTATCTATACAAGGCTAATAATACTCTGTAACTATTCTACCTTAAGAGCTAATTAGACACATTTGTACAAATGCCCTTCATAGGACACAGGCACCCTAACACCCACCTTTAAGCAAAACTGACTGCCTAACTTCAAGAGTTTTACAAATGCAATTACTGAAACACTGCCCACGCGCACACACCCATACCCACACACCCACCATCTATTAATTCAGTGTAGGGGCTCCTTCAGTATCTGACTGCAATCACACAATAAACGCATTTAATTAGGATGTGGTCCTCTTACTACCTAGAATTGCCAAATGTTAAGGGAGATGGTACAGGCATACATTGGTTTGTACATAATCAAATATACACACCACAGAAAAGGAAAAAGGAAAGAGAGCAAGAGACAGAAATACCACTCTCAAAGTCTAATATCGAACAGAAGCATAATGAAAAGGCTAGAGCTACATTCTAAACAGGAGAAATGGAAAACCTTCCACCAAAGGAAAAATCTTCCACTATAGACATATACCACACCATAAATGCAAGTTTTCCTGATATACTGGCTCTCCATTTAGCTGCATTTACTAAGTGAAAAACTAGTCTTAGAAATTAGAAATAATTAATTAATTAATTTTTTATTTTATATATTAACTATTTTCATAGAATTCAATGAAGTTGCTACATCATTTTAGGTCCCAAACTATTTCAGAAGAATTTTTTTTTAATTATTTAATTTTGATTAATTGATTCATTTTTCCAATTAAAAAAAAAAGTCATACTAAACCCAGTAGGCATTTGGTAATATGTAATATAATAAATTTTAGAAAAAAAAACATAGAACACTAAAATAAAAATCAACGCACATCCACTATTTTAAAGGCTACCTAGAGTTTTCCACAGAACTGTTTTTGGTTTCTTTAAACCTATTAACTGAGTAACTGCTAACTGAGGCTTACATTCCAGCCACAGAGGCGGGCTACAAAGACTTTGACAATGAAGCAAAAGTCTCCAGCTGAACAAAAAAAGAAATTTTTTTTTAAATTGCATTTTACACAGAGAATTAGCTTCAAATAAATGTCAGTTTTACCTTTGGGACTTCCAACTCTTAAATATTCAAATAATTACAGAACAAACTTGCCTGCAGACACTTCTTTCAGGAAATCTTATTTATAAAATCACCTCCACAAAGACTGATTACTTAATTTAATAACCAAAATTAACATGAACAGTCAACTCTAGATTGAACAAATGACATTACATCAGAACAACAAGATGCCAGTGAACAGCTACAAAACAGTCAAGTAACCATGCATATTTCTGTTCTGATGCTACACTGGATATTTTAAGTGCTGGTGATTTTATGTGGAACTGTTTTGCAATTAAGAGCAGTTATAGTCATCTAGAATTAGTAGTTCAAATCTGTGACTGGATTTAAAAGCTAAGTTTTTAACATACCAATATGTCTAAGCACTTCAGAATGAAAAAGAAAATTAAATTATTTGTGTTATGAAGGCAGGTACTGGCCTATATTATTATGTCTCAGATCAATGTCTTGCTGAAGACAAGCCACTTACTAAATCAAGAGGAAGGTTAAAGGAATATTAGTTTGTATGTTTCAAGTTAAGAGAAGTTTCATGATTTAGATAATGAAACTCAGTTCACTTGCATCATACTCTGACCTCAGACAGACAGAATTCAATTTCTGGACTTCTTTTTTAAATAGTGTCTTTAACAAACTGTAAGAGCCAAAAGCCAGACTTAAACTAAATTTCTGAATATAGACACAAGGTCTTTTTCCCTTGCTTTGACCACACAGCCTCCATGCAGACCAGTTTCTAGATGCTAATGGCAACGTACTCCTCCACAATGAACACCAACAAGACATGGATCCAGTACAACATCTACAAACTAAACAGACTCTATTACTCTCATTATCTGAGGCATACAATATGGTTTGGGGCATCCAAGTCATTAACAGACTTCCATTAAGGGAAGCTACTCTAGGAAAATATAATTAAAAATTGTCTGGTCTCTTTTATTTCTATATGAGTATTGTCAAAGCAATGTTATTTAATGAAGTATTTCAGAACTCAGGATTCAGGCAAATATCGAGGTATGAAAGTAACTTGATTTTTGTTAGTAATTCTATGAGCAAACAGTCCTTTTTGAGAAAGTAATGCTGCAGGCATGACGTGATACCTACTTTTCCTTTTTTTTTTCCTTTTTGCAACAGCACAAGGCTCAGAAATATGGTAGAAAAACATTCTTAAATGAAAATAAGCTATTTTGTCCATTAGAACCAAATCTTCTTTTTCTCCCTTATGTTGTCTTGTAAAGAAATTGGAAAAAAATTGTCATTTTTATTTCCGTAAAATTAACTCTTAGATGTCACAATGTGACAGCAAGGTAGTTGCCTGCTTATTTTTACACATTCGAAATCATGTAAGAATTTTCAGTTAAATAAGTCAATTTTACTGACACTAACAAGTATGATAAGTAGATATGTTTATATACATTTAGATAATTCATTCTCCCATATACTACATCTTTCAAAACTGCATTTCACAGTTATGAAATCTATGTAAGGTGCACTCATATACCCACACTCTCAGGCTCTCGCACATAGATGCATTTTCACATTGACACTGAACTTTACCTACCTTAAAAGGAAAAATATTCTCAATAGGACAACTTGCATATACTCTCCTTATGACTTCAACTCCAAAGAACTGTACAAACCTTTACAGTTTAGAAAATATCTTTTCATAATATGGAATGTTCAGCCTTTGCAACATCCAGAATTTGCAGAAAAGAGCTCTTGAATGTATTTATAAATCAAACTCTCCACCAAAATTATACTGCTAAACTTAGCTCTACAGTAACTAGCCTCTTAGAAGTAACACCTGGAGCATACTGTGCTGGAGCAAAATATCACATTCTGTAAGAAAAAATAAATTTAAGCCTGATCAAGACATGAAATTATTCAATGCAATATTTGAACAAGTCATGCAAACACAGTAAGAAGTGTTCATTACCACTTGCCTGAAATACTGACCACATTCAGTAATCTGAAGTACTTGAATAAAAAATATGCAATATGACAAGCATGAAAAACAAAGTTTTAACTTCATAGTTCCTTGATGAAAAAGAAGACATTTTATCAGTAAGTCTGTAGATTTGTAACCTACTCTTACAAACAGCTAATTCACATCTACCTTTATGCTGAATCATGTCTACCAGTAACATGAACATTCTTTATAACTAATTTATAATGTGAAGATGCAAAAGATGTTCAGTCATTCCTGAGCTGTCACAAAAACTGTAACACTGAAGTACATGTAGAGTAATTAAGTGACCAATAAATTAAAAAAAATTAACTGCTGACAGACAAAAACCCTGAAGCTTTCACAGGTTTTTTATGTTAAAATGGTATCTTCTCACAAAGTGCCAAAGCCAAAGGAATATGGAACAACTGTTATAACAAATATTATTATAGTGGCATGAGTGAATGTGAAATTACCTGATAATGAGTGTATGAAAAGAAAGGCATAGTTGAGGAAGTAAGATTTACTACATTTCATTTGGCATTATTCTAATGGAAAACTGTTTGCCATCATGGTCAAAGAAAGGTGGACAATTTTCACCTGAAAATTTCCTGCATGAATCAATGTCACTTGTTCTGCTATATGTGTACAAGTGTTGGCAAATTGAGTCCCTCTAAAAATTTCTTCAGAATTTCATATACACATTTTCAAGCCACTAAATCATTACACAGCTATTCTTCTATGAGCAGATAATTGACTGGATAATTGGCACGGACTCTGAGTACACAAAAACTCATACAAGATCTCTAATAAATACTGCAAATTTCAATTTTTCCCCATGAAAACATGTTTCAGATAAGCTATCTCAGAAATATTCTTACTATCTGCATTGCCAGTAATCCTCTCTTCTGATCTTATAATCACTCCTCCTTACATAAAAGCAGAACACAGGACTTTCAAAAACATTGTGCTGGAGGAAAACAGTCTATTGAAAACACAAGTCCAAAAGAAAAGCCTCTTTCTTTTTGTACTTGGAACAGAAACCCCATGAACCCTCCTTTAATCTTGAAAAACATTTTTGTTACTTCTCTGTAAACCTGTCAACAGGGTTTGGAAATTAAAACTGCTAGGAATTTCAATAATTTAACACCTGATGTTTGTTTCATCAAATTAAGTTGGTACGGTAAGGTTATTTACTTTGCCTAAATAACGCTGAGACTAGAAATCATATGAATAAGAAACAGTGAATCAAACTGAATTTAATGAAGGCATACTCATGATTTTCAAATTCTTCTATACCCTATACAAACTTAAAGCAATCCTGATAAAATATTCTTTAAAAACCAATCCCTCACTTTCTACATTAATATACATTTTCTTCTGATTTTTGGAAGCAATCCTCTTCCAATTTAAGTATTGATACAATAATTACTGTTTCAGAACTACAGTATCTACACTGCATTTCCCATAATAAGAATTCATTAAGGATTTGAGCTTCTTGAGCAAAACGAGAATTCTGCACATACTTAGTGTTATTTTATGCTAGTCATCTATGGCATCATTTATTTATATTGATGAAAAAACTGCAATTTTCGATAATGTCTTTCCCAGATTGCAGAGAAGCACAAAATACCACATTATGATTTTCAGGTTTGATTCTCTTATAAAGTGCATTTGTTTGGATATTTGTCCATCACTGTGTTTGGAAAAAATGCAAGGTCACCTAGCATTACTAAAATTATAGCAATGATTCCAAGTCTTAAGAGAAACATTCCCAAACAATATCAAATTATGTTGACAAACTTAAGAAGGTTTACTTGAAGAATCAAATTTTTCTCTTCATTGAGCTGCTTATCAGAAAGAATCAAGGGTTCTTTCCAATATTTTCTTGTCACAATAGAAACAAGTACTTTTCTATATGATTTCAGTGCAATATGTATGTGCTGAATGATCATATTGCAGACACTTCACATTTTCAGCTGCAGCCACATGAAAAAAGTTGTCCATGATTACCTTTGCTCACATATGGTAATTTGCCAGCAAAATAGCTTGATAATACATTCTTAAGGATAACATTCTCACACTTACAATAAAAGCATTTCTACATTAGATATTTAGAGCTTATTAATTAGAACCAACTAATAAAGGTAAGGAAACAAAAATATACCCTGAACAAATAATGCAATATTACCTCTTAGTAAAAGCATGTTAGACACTGCAAGATTGTTACACCTAGTGTAGTAGGTCCACATTGCCTCCAAATTCCCATTTCATACCTTATGCTCAGAGTATACTGCCACAAACTAGTCTTTACAAAGTAGAAGGTGATTTCAGGTCCCTGAGGAGAGAACAACTTATGACACTTTTCCCTGGTAACAGTCCTTGAAGTCTCAAAAGCTCCCAGTCCAGTCCAAACTTCAAAACGTCCTCTTAACTCCACTGCATTAAGGGTATTCACTTTATTTTAATGAATGACAACTAAAATTGCCATCTCTCACAGATGGCAGTATCTGCCAGAGTAGCAAGGACTCTGATGTAAGCATCAATACTAGGAAAATATTCTACATTTTTAATATCAGACAATTTTTATAGGTCTTTGGACAAAATGTAGTATTCTGAATTTTAAGAAAAAATATGGGTCTTAAACAGTAATTTAACTTATGCATGTCCATTACTGGATGTGTGTAATTCTTCAGCAACAGCATATGCCTGTCACATCATGAGATGAACTGAGTAATTTAATTTTTTTCGAGCTGTCTAAGTGGTTAATAATGATGCAAACAGATTATTAATCTATAAAGAGCTTCAGCAGGTGTCTCCCCTCTAAATCTTTATTCAGTTCTTATTTCAAACCTTCTCTTCTCCTACAATAGCTTATATGATCCATAAAATAAGGCACTCATTTTAATTACAAGATGTGGGGCTCTTTCCCACTGACAGATTCTCATTTTCTTTCCAGAATATTGCCTTTTAATTTCTAAATTAATTTCAACTTGTGTATCATTGTAACAAGTATTCTGGGAACACAGCACTGCCTGGATGTTCTAGATCAAAGTAATCTGTTGATAGCAACAAATTTTTCACATAAAAGAAAAGTCGACCAAAGAGTCTGAAAAATCCTAAACAGCAAAGAATCAACAATTTCAGCCTACCTCCAAGACAGAGCTTGGTCAGATGAAGAAAGCAATCATTTTACTAGGAGAGTGCAAATGTAATTCAAGAAGCTCAAATGTTCTGGATCATAGCATTTCAGACTAGACTGGTTTTCCTGTTGGAGCATTGGAAAAGGGAAAGAACAAGGAAAGAAGGCCAAGATGCAAGATTCTACTGTGCAACATACTGCCTGTCAGATCACACTTCGGTGGACAAGGAGGAACAGCCCTGAAAAGGGTGTATAACCTCATTAGGATTTATAGGGAAGAAAAAAAAAGCCAATCTGATTTAAAAAAAAAAAAAAATTAAGAGAATGAAAGTTATCAGTGCTGGAGCTCAATTAGTACTAAAGGATTAGTACTAAAGCCCATTTTTTGTTTCAATGTTCAATTCATCCAAAAATTAATTTAATTCATGGAAGACAAATACTAAGCTATATTGTAGCTGTCTGTCATCAGAGACAAATATCACACAGCAGTTATCAGATTAAAGTAAAATGTTTCTTTCCATGATACAGGTGAAACTGCTGCATTCCCCACAACTTAGAATGAAAAACTAATGGCAAGTCTTAGACACAGGTAAATTAAACAGGACATTTGTTAAAACAAAATTCTGTCGTGTAATTCAAAATTACCACCAACTTCTGCCTATCATTAAAAACTAGTTTTTAATGCCAATGAATACAAAGAGAACTTTTTTAAGGGCATCTTTTTGAAAGATACACTTGTATAGAGCAGTGTTTATAAAGTCAAATTTAAAGCATTATTTTTTTTCCAATTTCCATGTCTTGGAATGTGTTCCTATTTTTTTCTTTTAAACTCTACAAATGTGTCTCACATAGTTATCCCCTCTAAATTTTGTAATTCTAATACTTCATTATTAACAAAGAACATGCAGATGGCCTTGGGTTGTTTTCAAATTTCTTTGATTTTGAGGTATTTTTATAGCAGCAGGATACAAAAGATACTTCTTAATATTTTTATACCAGAACAAAACATTTTGAATCAAGACAAAATCACAACATCACAAATGCTAATATCACTCTGTGAAAAATAAAATCATATGACTAGAACAGACCATACCTTTAGGGAAAAATATAATGTACATGTGGATTATTCTTTTAGTAGTGTAATGGAAAGGCATTCCACCTAATCCCAGAAGAAAAATCAAAATACGCATTTAAATGGAAATACTATGCAATGGATAGGACAAAATAAACCTCTCAGAACTGTAAAGAGCTACATATATATACACACACGTAAACACAGGAAGCCACACCTATGAAATTTTACTTATACATATTTAATTCTATACATAGATATTTATGCATATAATTTTAAATTTTAAAAGCTAAGTTTGTAGCTCTAGGCTTATCTAGCAAATATCGAGATGCAGTCACATCACATACTCTAGTTTGGGTCACAATTTCAAATAATATATACAACTCAGCTCTATGCAAGAAGTTGTGAGTATTCTTTTTTAATTTTCTGCACATTTTGTGCCAGACCATATTCTAAACAGCTTTTACAAAGTGATAATGTTTCACTGACAGTGTTTTGTGTACTTCACATAAAATTAAATCTCAGACAAACCTTGAGAAAAAGAAAGCAGAAAGCTAAGCAATACAGCATGTTGCTCTTTTTGACCCACAAACGATTATCAGTTATTTTAGAAGTTATGACAGTTTTCTCAAGTCCTTAAGGAGTCTGACACCATTGGTATAGCTTTTAACACTGCATTTATGTTTATATCACAATACAATAAAACAGCAGGAATAGTGTTCAAATTACTTGGGTATTGGATAGTTTATTGAAAATAACAGTATTACCATAACATTAAAAAAATTCTTTGAATGTGCTAAGTAATCACTGCTATCCATGCTGCATGTGAATTATGGGATAAATTTTGGAAGGCATCACCAATTGCAAAGACTGACTAGCTCTGTCTCTCTGATGGAAGACTATGCATGAACAATAAATCCTGAGCAAAATGAATAACCAGTAATATGTCAATACTTGAAAAACTGTTGTGAAATCAGTGCTATGCTTGTTGTTATAATATCAATACAGATGACTTCATCATTACAGCTAATATTTACTGTTCTTTATCAGGTACAAATAAAAAACAGAATGTAAACAACACAACCACTCTTCTCTCCATCCTTTCCCTGCAGATTGCTACATAAACCACAGTACCAATGGCATGGTACTCAATTTATCTAACTGGATAAGCAATGATTTTATCATGATTCTTTCAAAATATTTAGAGCTACATTTTCTTATACTTAGGCTTTCATTTACTCTTTGGTTAATCAAGCTTGATTCAACATCACTTGGATTTTTAAAAGAAGGGAAAAGAGTTCATTTTTTAAAGTGTCTTGGATATTTGTAGTACTTAATGCTAGAAATACAAGGCTAAATTATGTTATCCCTCTCAGACAAATTTGAAACCAGCTACATTCAAATTTGGGCAAACTTATTCACCATTTCCTAACCAAGTACTTCCATTATTTGCAATGGCAAAAGACAGCTTAGTAAGATTGGTAACCGGTGATAAGGGTTTGGAGATGCACTACTACTGCCACCCCAGCCCCTCATATCAGAGGGGATATTAACTTAATGAGATACCTTGTAAAGGTTTCAAAAAGAGAAATTTAAGCTGATTTTGTATTTGGTATCATGGGCAATCACACTACAAGTACAAGCCTGGCAGGCAAAACAGTAATAATAAAAATCCGTTTTCAATTGAAAGAGGATTCTTATCCATAGATAAGATCCTTCTGCCTAAGAGACTTTTTGGAAGTGCCCTACAAGAAACATTAAATAGGTGCTAAGGAAAATCCATTGAAGAGAGCACATACTGCAATTATGCCCAATGCATGAGGAAATAAACCCCAAAAGAAAATTTCCAAAACAACACATAGCTAGATTTATATATAATTATATATAGTGACATGTGATCACTATATACACTTTGGAAAAAAAAAAAATAGAACCAGATATTAATCCACTGTAAAAGAGTTCAGCAAACTAAGGCAAATTAAAAGTGAAGGGCCTACTGCTTTTAAATTATGTTCATGTTTAAGTTTACCCAGAATATCTATTTCAAAGCAAGTGTTCCAACTCCTAATGACCTACCTTCATGAAGTGTACATGCCTGGAACAATGACAGCTAAGAAATACTTTGCAACTTCTGCTGCGACTTGAAACTCAGTCTGAATTCTACTTAAAGAGAAATTTATATAAATCACAAGGCAGGCAACCACTAACTGATATGACTGAACGTTGTTTCTTTTTCCTTTTTTTTTTTTTCTTTAATCTCTGATCCAGCTTTCTCTCCTCTTGCATAGAAATGAAATAAAAAAGTACTTGAGGACTTCAAGAAACCAAGTTTCAACAATGTAAAGGCAGAGATATCCCCGTGTTTTTTCATAGTTTGCCCTGAATTTTCAATAGCTTTCAATTGTATGTAATTTTATTTGTAATAAATATAATTTACAATACAGTATAAAAAATTGACTTTAAAATTTCTTGCAATTATGGAAAAGGCACTTATGCAACAAAAGCACTCAGTAAAACTCCTACATTGCTTACTGCCTTTTCAATGGCAATTTTTAGATATTTCTGGTCAGAAAAGGACCATTCTGCAATCTAATCAACTGGAATGATACAGGACACAAAACATCACTTGGAAATTTCCACATTTGAGTCCAACACCTAAAAATCAGTCTGTAAAACAGTTGAAAACACTAGATACCATCCTCATCTGTATCATTCTTAATGGCATTATCTGACAATTAAAATGCAGTATTTCAAGGCATCAAATTTTCACCATAAAGACTCCCTATTCTGAGTAGTTAACTTAAGATATTATCAGAAATAGCCAATTTTTTTCCTACAAATTTAGGCATATTGACAGAAACTATAGACCACCTGAGAAAAAAATCATGTTTCACAAGCATCTAAAAATCAGTGAGGTTTTTATAAAGAGGATGCCTCAGCACAGGTGCATTTGGAAATCTCCTGTCTTCATTATGTGGTTTTACTCAAAAAAAGCCAACTCCCCCATAAACTGACGTGGAAATTAAAGTCCCCATGTAATACCTGGTAAAAGACCATCTAAGCTCTACTTTAAATACAGTGGCAAGCATGGCCAGGGGTTAACATTCCAGTCTCTCTGAGAACCACTGGCACTGATCCTTGTGAGAGAGGCCAGAACAGAGTATTTTGTTTCTTCTAGCAGTCTTGATGCACAGAGGAAGGAAACTCCTTTTATTTTTGATTACCAGCAGACACATTCTCAACTTAGTGTATAGTCCGTGACCAAACCCCTGTCTTTCCAGTATATTAATTAATGCATACTATAACTGATTATGCAGTCAGAGATGTGTTCAGGTTATACAATAGTAATACAAACTGTTACAAGTAAGACATTTGAAAAGGAATTGTGATATAAACACTCAAGAACAAATATAAGCAGAATTCCAAAATGTGCAATTCATCACTGTACTTCTGCCTTCCACCTCCAGCAGACTACCTCAGCTATCAACACTACCTTAAAACATTGCCTTAAAATACAGGACACAGAGATGAGAAAATAAGTGAAGTAACTTCACTTATAAGCAATCTTGGTTTGTTTTATATTACGGGCAAGAACACAAAGAAAGCTAATAGGCATAAGAAGGTGATGTTATCATTTCATGATTCTGTGATTATCATAATTACTTGGTGATAGTAACATAGTAGCACTTCAAGGGTAAAATGCACCTGAGATTTTCCAATGCATTAGTTTTTCATTAGAAATGCCAGTGCATTAAAGCCAGAGTGTTTTATAAGAAGCAATTGGTTTTGGCCAGTTTCCAGTTAAGACAGGAGATTTCTTGCCAGGTTGCTGTCAGTTTACTTAACAGGCTCCACCAGAGTCTGCATTTGTATGGTCCACAGCCCTTAATACAGTTCCCCAGGCAAACTGTTGTGAACTTAGGAGCAGACTTTACCTATCCGTTTGGTCCCAAACTGACAACACGGTTCTACCATGTCCAGCCTAAAGACAGGATCCAGAAAGAGTAACACAAAACACCCAAAGCTATTTTCTCACAAGAATTATCTGTTCAAGTTCAGGAAGACAGAAGAAAATTCCCAATTTTCTGCTTTAATTTGTCTCACAGGAAATTTCAGTATCTAATTTTTCTTCATTCTCACCAAAAATCTTTAGAAATCTTTTTCCTGCATAATGGAGATTCTGCACTTCAGTTAACTGCAAACCAGCTTCACAACAAAGAATTAATATGACACTTTCTACAAAAATGCTTGGCCAAAACCTGAAACCTCATTAAAGTTTTTCACTGAAAAATGACACTTGAGATGATCTATTCTCACACAAGTGTTCTAGGCAAATCTGATCAAATGTTTCCATTTTAATCAGGCTTGATACTTCTGAAACAAAATACAATACCAGAAACAAGACAAGAATGAACCAGGTACTAAGACATCACATTCACGTAAAGTCTAACTTACCCTAAACTCAGGTAAAGCTGTAAGTGGAAAGCCTTCAGGAAATGCCAATATGTGGAAGCAACATCGCCCCAATCTGGGTTGACAAGACCACACTTCAGGGGATATTACTACAAGGTAGAGAGAATTTGCGTAGCAGAAAGAAAGGGCAGCTTGAGGAACTTCCTTAAGGAAGAAATGTAAAAGAAGGACTTTTAGAAGGAGATTGGAAGTAACAGAAAGGAAAGGCAGATGATAATGTGCCAAAGACATGGTAGAAGAGGAAACCAAAAATATCAACACAGAAATAGGAAAATTAAAAGAGAAATAGGTAGCAAAGTAAAACTTCACATGATCTTTCTGTCAAGGAGCAACAATTAAAAAATTATACAAGAAAACACCTTCTAGCAAATCTTAATATAAAAAACACTTAATGTTTTCCTAAAATCTGCTCCATCTTGCTTTATAAAGCTTGCAAAAAATCAGAAATGTATTTTCAATCTTCTGAAGTTCTGACATCTCATATTGTCAACAGAGCTGTAGCAACAAATTGCTCTCAGAGTGGCAGCCATTACACCCCCTTAAAATCTGAAAGTAAATGTGTATCTAAATATGGGGGAGAGGAGTATTTATTTTTATTTCTTCCAACTGGGTGAAAGTGAGGCTTTCTTTTCTCCAGGAAGATGCATCCTTAGTCACCATGAGAGTACCAGAAAGGGAACCTGAACATAAAGGCATGGTCAAGAAGGGAGACAGGCTGGCACGTTCACAATGTTTCAGAGAATAAGGAAAAAATATAGCTTGTTCAGGTGATACTGGAAGATTAAATGCAGGCAAATATTTAACAACGGAGTGGGAATGTAAGGAGAGGCATTTTGAAGTAGAAACAGAGAAAAATATGCAGGAAAATAATGTCAGAAAAATGTGTAGACCAGAAAACACTGAGAAGAAAAATCAGGAACCCTGCCAAGAGAGAAAACTGTCAACTTAATTGATCTTGAACCTATTCCAAAGGCAGAGAAGAATGGATGATGTAGGGCCATTACTGAGCAAGAATGAAGAAGAGATGTATGTTAATCTTTTAACCCTCCTCTTCCAAATTCCAATAGCGTCCAAAGTATGCCCGACTTTTTAAAACTCCAACATTTATCATAGTTCTTCTATTGCCATCCCAGTCACAAGTAAATATTGAAAAAAAATAAATTCCAGAAAATGTAAAAAAAATTGAAGTAATACACTTAACTATGGCTTGTCTGGTCACCTCTTTTTTTCTTTTTTTTTTTTCTGTTTTTTTCTTTTTTTTTTAAATATGGACATTTAAAAAAATACAAAACATTAGCTCAGTTTACAATACAATCCGTACAATCCCAACAATATTTTGAGGGGTATTATTACTGTATGCACTGTTTAGTAGGAAATTGATAGCAAGAAAGATAAAATCACTTACATAGAGCATCAAGGATCCCCTTGGTACCTTGTCTGCCTAAAGCTATCTGCATTTTCTTTACAATTCAGATTCCACATCTTTAAAAGTGTGATCCAGAGTAAGCTGAATATTAACTTTTCTGGCATTGTCAATATGTAACTGCACCACAGAGAAGACAATGTCTGTCTTCCTTTATCATCCTTTCTCACTCATTCCTCAACTGCAGGCTGATTATTATGGCATTCTCTAAGATTAAGAACAACCTGATTATTTAAATTTAGATGATAATGTTGCTTGAATCAGAATTTCTCTAATTATGTGTTGCCTAAACTCAAAAAAGCATCTCCAGAATGCTTTATTGTTGAAAGGTATATGCATGAATTTTATCTTGTGTGTTCTCAGTTATATGCACCTTCTCTGACTGAGGTGCTACAATTATTAACTATGGGTGTTTGTTGTTTTTTAATACAGAAATTGAAGTTTCAGGGGACCGACATGTCTAAAATTGCAAACAGTACTTACTCACGACTTGTGTACTTGGCAAAAGTGAGTATTGACTGCAGTGAAAAGATCAGAGGAAAAGGAAAACAGCTGTTTAATAAGAGCAGAAGTATTCTGTTCACACTGCTCCACTGTAATGGTATACTTGGAAGGAAGAGGTCAAGGATCCTAACCTCATTTCAACTAAGTATCAAAATAATGTGAGACTCACAAGCGTGGCCTCAGTCAAGAGTTCTTAACAAGATACAGTTAACAAATAAACTTGAATGTACTTCACATGTTTTAAACGTCCATACAAACAACATGATCAAAGTGACCAAAGAGATGGATGAGTCCTACACTTCACTGGAATAAAAAGTTAGGCATTAGAGATGACCCTTGCTTCATACAGATACAATCATTCAACTAAGGAAGTGAAAACTTGTATTCTAATTCAATGTGGACAGAATTCAGTGTGGACTTCTGTACAAAGAAGAAACAAAAAGCTTGAGGAGAAAACTAAATCTGGATGGATTCTGTGAGCTTTCAGTTTGAGAGGAAAACTGTAAATGATAAGGAATCAAGACAACTTAAAACTTAAAGATCAGCTTCAAGAAAAACTTCTGTAAGAAAGTTTCAGTTCTTCAATAGAAGTTTTTCGTATCCTTTTAAAAAATGCAATAAAAGGCATAATATATGTATAAAAACAGAAAACATGACTGCCACCTTATCAGAAAACAATTTAGATGAAAAAGAGAACGGAGAGTAGGACGAGAAGAAACTTTCCTACGCAATCTTAAATCACTTAAATACAATTTATTAATTTCTTAAGGTATTTTACAAATAAGCTGTAATTGTGTTATCCTCTTAGCACATCACATAGCTCACAGTGCTAAGTGCAGCAGGGAAAAAATGTTAACAAACTTTAGAAGTAAGAGAAAGGAAACTTCTCAGGAACTAGGAGTTGAACAACGCTTGCCACAAATCAGCATGCCCGTCCACTGACTGAAAACAAACCTGGAAGCAAGGAAGCTCCTGCTTTTGAATTTCCTTTTATATTTAATTATTTTATTACTATTTTTAACATGATATATTGCTTTGATGGAATACGGGAGTCTAGTATCTGAAAGACTTTTATGTTTCTGCAAACTTGGCTCATGCTTAAGTCTGAAGTAGGTTAACTACTAGTAACTACAGCAGGCTGCTCTAATAGTCTGCTAACATACAGTATGTGACACTATCTACAGCACTGTCTAATGCACACTTTAAGACTGGAGAGCACATCTTTCAAAATACTTGCATTTCTGTTGCAGCAAGGAAAGAGTAGTTGCTATTCTATACTGCACTACACCCAAATTCTATGATGTGTCAAACCTTCTCTTAAGTTTTTATTTCTCAGAAATATTCTGGCAGCCAAAATTCTAACAGCCTAGAAAAAGAATTACTGAGAACATGAATATTCCAAGTCTGGAATATCATGGACATAACTGTATTGGGAGCAACTGATAAGAAAACAGCACTGAGAATATCCACTAACTGATGAAGCAGCAACTATGAGGTGAAAGAAGAAACTAATAGACTAAACAAAACTTCCCAATGAAACAGCCCATCAGCCTATGAATAGAAAAATTTAGCCCATGAAACTGTTTCCTATCAATGAAATAGCACTAAGTTGCCAATTAGATCTGGCACGCCCGCATTTTATGTTGGAAAAGTTGCATAGGTTTCCAGCTTCCTCATGTGCCTGGTCCAAAGTGTGAGTGTGTGCATTTGTTATAGATCTTTTTACCTTTACTTCAAAAATGGAAAAAATTACAGTTGCAGAATCAAGAAGTAAAAAAATCATGAAACATCAAACACCCATGAGATATTTTTGTTTAAGTTCCTCCCAGGGGTTTTCGACATACAATATTTAATACAGTATGATTAAAATCTGGTTTTCCAGTTTATTTGAAGTAGAAAATATACAAAGGAGAGGAGGAAATTATGCATTTGCCACTTTCAGATTCTCAGCTGCCTGTATCTGCAACTTATACAAAGAATTTAATACTATATATACTCCAACAGTTTTCTGGAGCAATTACCTTTTACTGGAATGTCAAGAGTAACCATATCACATGAAATTGGATGCTTTAGCAAAACAGCATGGGTCATGAAGCACTTAAAAAACTTAAAATAGACATAGGGAGATCTTTTTTTTTTTCTATTTTTTTTCAATTGATGATTTCAAATAAGCCCTCTCCTCTCTTTGTGAAGTTACAAAAACAGTGTCACTAAAACTCAAAGAAGCATTTTCAAGCATTTCTTAAATAAATGTTTTATCACTTTTTCTTAGGGGATTAAACTGCATATTTTCAAGCTCACAAGATGATCATTCAGGAAAACACACAAAGTATTGACAATTAGAAGATTCTATACTATAAAATCTAATCACCAAAGTCCTCCTGCTCCACGAAAGTTAGTTAACGCAATAGTATCTTTCCATTTTGAGAAACAGGGTGCTTGGTGTCAAGACATTAAAACCATCTCAGAACTAATAGTACAGATTTAGTATTAAAAAGAAGATCTAAGTCTCAGGGTAAATCTTCCTTTGAAAGCATTTATTGATCTTTCCTTCACCACACTCTTCACCATTTCTGTAAAGCAATACATTTGAGAATGGTGATGTAAGCAATGAATAAGTCACAATGACAAGTGGGTAATAAATAATGACTGACAGAGTTTCAGAGAACACAGGACTGGTCTCCAAAGGATAAGGATAATCCAGAAGGTGGCCAAAAGGGTTATTGTAGCACAAACCCACCAAAATTACTGGAAATCTGAAGCAGTCTAAAGAGAGTCAGTGCATGTGAAAGAAAAAATACTGCACAAACTGTAGCACAATGGAACATGACTATATGAACAAGAAAGTTTAATAAATTAATTCCAGTAATTATAAACCAACAGTATCTAGCTCTGAGTAAGCATTACAGTTTAAACTCAAGTTCTACAAAATATTATATATCTATATAGATTAATCCTGATACACTGGCCAGGGAACACAGAAGCTGAAAAAACCCAAGACAACAAAGCCAGTCAGTTTAATGTACCTTGTGGATGACATATTCTGTAATAAACAGTGCCTTCATGAAATACAATGGTATCACTGTTCTAGATACCAAAAGTACACTACAAAGGAAAAAAAAAAGTGGGTGAGTGTGGATAATACAGAAGTCAGCAAAGCAAAATGCCTAAGGAATGTAGAACAGGTCTCTAAGATAATATTTCAAAGGAAAAGTGTTAATTTGTTTTCAGTCCCTAACTTCTCAGTATCTACTGTCACTTCACTGTAATTTTATCTGTATTTCTGGTGGATATTATCTATATTTCTGGCAGTTATAAAAAGAGGCCATCAAGTAACCAAGTAAAGCCTAAATACTAATTTTTTTTTTTTTTTAATATTATGTCATTAAAGATTCTCATGTGATCAAATTCAAGAGAAAGAATGTCTTAAAAGTAAAGTTAGAAAAAGTCTTTAAAAGAATATCCCAAAAATAAGGAAGTCTTAGAACTTAAATATAATCATAAAGGCATAATAATATGCCCCAGGGTCACAAAAAAAGTCTCATAAATCTCTCCAGCAATAAAAGTCAATATTTCTTTTGCTATATCAAATAATGTTCCAATTTAGATTGTAGTATTTGTTTTTATTCATGTAACTAGTGTTACTGTGTAGGCAACTGTTATGTTATACTTCACATTTTTTGGTATTTAAAAATAAAAGAAATACTAAAAATGCAAATTAACAGTCATCATAAATACCTTTAACTACTTTGCATCACCTTAGATTTTATGAAGGGATATTTGGAATTTATTTAATGATCTTAAGCAAGTTACTTGAAAACAACTACATTCAACTATAGATTTTCCTTAAACACGTACTCTAATAAACATTTCAGACACAGATCACATGATCCAACTAAATGAAAAGAAGCATGGTACTTTACAGAGAGGTAATCATTATTGAATGGGGTAAAGTCATTGACATTTTAAGGAAAAACATAATGTGGACTAAACATGACATTTCCTATAAGCATCTGCACTGGCTGCTTTGTCACTTCTTTGCCCAGTTTTGGTAAATTACGTCAGCTCTCAGTAGACGGAAAATCTTTGCCTCCAATATTGTAATTGATATTTATCGCTATTTTAATTATGTTGAATCTTAACTGGCAAGTTTCATTGCAATAAAATATACCTTATTTATTTTTCCAAATACACAACATCTTATCTATCTCAAAGGTTCCAATTCAAAATTAAAACTTTTTATCACTGTTAACCAGATCATACTTATAACAAATCACCAGTATTTGTTTTCTTAATTAAAATATTATTTTAATTAATAATTCATTTTCTAAGCAAAATTCCCACTGATCTGTAAGACAAATTTATTTAAACAGAGTGAATGGTGATGAAGTTCCATTAAAAATACTAAAATTTTTAAAATACTAAAATCAAAGTACCTATTTAAAGTAGGAATTTATACTGCCCTTTTTTTCTAACACTCTTTTCTATCCTTTCTTTATGAAGTAAACTTCAAGATCACTTTCAAATTATTAAAAATATGGTTTGGCTATACTGTTTTTAAAAAAAACCAAACACTTCTTTTATTATAAGAACCCTCAAATGAATGAAGAAGCTCATTTAACAAAAATGATCTCCCCCCCACCCCAGTATTTGGGAGTAACAATAATTATGCAATTGGTCCAAGAATTAAGCTTGATTCAAAGTTTCTGCTAAATTTAGAGTGAAAGTAATCTTAAGCAAATTATCTTTATTGTAAAATTACTTGACCCTGTTACTTTTCTGCCAGTAGAATAATAGTTGCTTTCCTCAAATAACATGGGTAACCTTTCTACTTCTGAAATTTCATTGTATTACTGGATATAATACAGTCAATAGTAAATATGGACTATTTTCTGGATTAGTCATTGCACACTATGCCATAATAGTTTCCTCCTTCAGTAACATTTCAGTAGAAAAAAAATCTCATGGCAAAGAGTAGACATATGACTAGAGGCTAGTGATTACCCATAAAATCGATAAAAAATCAAAGCTTCTACACAGTACACTTCTGAAGGATCTCACCTCCTAATTTAATATTAAATTAGTCCTCCTCACCATTTATTATCATATTTCAAATATTGCAAGTGGTTTGTGATGTATTATTTACTCCACCAAAATTCTTACCACTTGTTACACAGAGAAAAAGGTCTTCAAAAGGAGAAAGCTCATGCATTTATCCATCTACTTTTCCAAAGGAACTAAGGCTTGTGGTCAGTCATGTGCTTTACACAAATCATTAGAGATACAGGAATGTTTTGAATAGCCATCCATGGTTACATCATTAACTATAATTTACTGCAATGACTTATGAATTTCATTTCATGGAAGTCCATTAAGAGTGTGTTCTACATGTACATTAACACTCCCCATCATAAAGTAAGCCATTTAACTTTTCAAAGAGTGACTTTTATGATGCTGTTACAGAAGCAACTAATTGTAGTTAAAGCATTTCTTTTTTAAAAGGTCATTCTTTTTTATTGCAGTTTATAATATTTAAATGGCAGCTCATGGGTGTGAATGTGCACATATGCGAACATGTGTGTTCAATACTGAACCTGTCCAACAAGTTCTGTAAAAAACACAGACTAAAAAGTTATTTGCATATTAAGCTACAATGAGTTAAAAGAGAAATCTAAATTGTAAATGAGTTTTGGAGACAAATCAATGCTAATGAACAACAATTACTTTAGTCACTGTGTGAATTAAAACAACATCATTAATAAAGCTTAGGTGCTCTGCTGGCAAGCATGTCTTTAGTCCCTGGCAGATCATGTAAGATTTAAATTAGGAGAAATAGCAAGCACAAAGGAAGTACATTTAAAATTATTTTGTTTTGAAGCTCCACTTCAAACAAAAGCTTCCAGAAAGCCTACAAAACTCAGAAAATCACATCCAGTCATTTTAACCACTGCCTTGAATGAACGATAAAATTTCAGATTTGCACTAGATAACAACAGAAGATCTAATAAGTCTAGAAGATGAGTTAGAACACCGTCTTTTGTTCCCTTTCTTGCATATGAAACAGTCAGTGAAAAATCAGAATCTCTCCTTAAGAAAAAAGGGGCCTGTCTTTGAGCTAAAAATAAGTCTAAACATCCTGTTCTTTACCTAAATGCTCAAAAAACAGCTGCAGGTAGTAACCACGCAGGGAGAAACTACAGAGGGCACTGTTGTATCAGTTTTTAAGAGTTACAATGGTGATAGGGCCCAAGTATCGGAGATTGTCAGGAAAATAAATAACTGACTAAGGAAAGAATCTGGAGTTAGAAGAGCATGCAAATGCACTAAACCTAAAACAATAACAGGGCAAAAACACAGAAGCAGTATTTCTGAGGGAAAATGGACTGAAAGAAAAGTTCATGTAACAGACTGTCAGGCCGATAGGAATACTGCAGTGCACTCATTTGGCATTTTCCTTTGTAGTGCTTTCTATGGAAAAGGTAACTAATCATAGTGCCCCCTTATCCATTGCAAACAGGAACCTAGTACTAGAATCCCACTCATAATCAATATGAAAATGAGTGATGAGTGTTATGCAATTCTTCCACAGACAGAATTTATCAACAGAAACAATATAATAGTCCTTTCATAGTGTAAAAGGCCAGCTCTGTTTTATTCCTTTTCATGACACTTACAAATCAATCATTTCTAATTTGAAAGCAGTAACATTGGTGCAACATAAACCAAATTAAATCCCACCCTTTCCAGAAGAATTATCTTTAAATATACCAATCAAAACGAGCAATTATTATGAAAATAATGTAACCCTGAAACTGCTGTATGTTTGACATTCATATGAAAGGGGAAAGTATGTTAAATAAGTCAGCGTAAATACCTTAGTAAATCAATGCGAAATTATTTTTACACAACAAATGGGCTTGTGAGATACAAATATTTATGCAAACAATTTTGATAAATGTTTTACTGTGAGTTTACATGAAAGTTTGTCTTTGATCTTATTTTATTAGAAATACCCCCAATTACATTTTTCAAACACTAATAAATTTTGAAATGTATTTTAGCACTGCCTAATGAGAATTGCAATTAATGTAAAACAGGCAGCTACAGAACAGTACACAACAATTAATGGTTTTTGTATTTTTCATTTTTACATTTTAAAATTATTAATAAGATGCCAATTAAGAAACAGAAGTACTGAAATAAGATATGGATAATATCAATCATTTAATGAGACTTCAGAGAAGAAAGGTGCTACTTTTTTCACATTGTGGTGGCAAAACCCACAAGCAACATGTTTTGCAGTACTACAGCAAAGAAACACGAGACTTTTATGAACACTGACTCAAACTTGCATTTAAAGAGTACTACGTGGAAGGTAATTTGAAATTTAAGCAATGATTTCATAATAAACCAAAAAATAAATGTTAAGAGATGATGCTCAAGCAAATGAAATATACCAGAAAATTGTCTAAAGCTTTGTGAACGAATGAACAAAACAAACAAAATCAAAACCACAGACGGTGCCTGTGGATACTCACTCACATCCACATCCATAAGAACTGTGATGGTAACTGTGAAAGAATTGAGTCTCTAAGCATGCAAAGACAGATGTACTACATGAAAGGAAACCGACACAGAAAATGAAAACGTAATTTTTTTTAGAAATTGCAAAACCAGACAACACAAGTATATTGACTAAGCAAGACCTCAGTTCCCTCACAGACATTGAGACCTAGAATTTCTAAGTGATTTAAGGAATTGTTTCAAACAACTTATTAATAAAAGATAAATTAAAACAAAAACTAATGTTCATGTCAGAAATGGGTTTCATTCAGGTTTTGCCACTTCTGCCTTCCAAACAGGCTCTATATGTGCAATGCTAAGTGGGAAAATTTGCTAAATTTCAAATTCATATATATTGTCTTTAGCCTAATTCTGTTCCTAAATCAGAATTATTTAAAATTGCTTAACATTCTACCAGTCTAGTAATTTCTTTTCATTAGCACTGTTTCAGGCAGTCTAGTTATGCTAAAATAGTTTCCTCTGATTTTATTGTTTCCAGCTGTTGATAAAAATTTTACTAGTATTACTTTTGCACGCTTTTTTATAATTTATATAATTGCAGGCAGACAGGCAGTTTGCCTACATGTCAAAAAACCTAACAGTTTGTTAGATACATAATATTGATAAACAAAATGCATAAATGTCTATTAACCTACTGTATATACTCTATAACACTAGGTGAAGTTCTTAAGGTATAAAACATGTTCCTTCTGTGTCAAACTTAACTGCACTTGAAAGCAGAAATTTGCAGTGCATTCCTAGAGACATGGAATTGGATACAAATGGAGCTGCTTCAGAGACTGTAGCGTCTATGCACATCAATACAATTCAAATGATGAAAAAAGTTTTGATAATGTTTACAAAATTGACTTAAACATCTTAATGCATTTTTCTATTTAACTACAATAACGAATGCCAAAATGTTACTAGATAACTCTCTAAATATTCAAGATATTTAACAAGATATTCAAGGTTCCTTTCTCCCTATGCAATAGAACACATTAAAACCAATTTTACTATCGTAATTTATTCAAAGCTTGATTATGAGCAATAGCTGCAAGAAGAAATACAGCATTGTTGATTCATATACAAGCATTTCACTTAACTGCATTGGATAATAGCTGTGCTCCTAAAGGAGTATAAAAGCAAAGTGATTAGAAGTCATTACTGTTAATTAGCATTCACTTTACATTTATAGGGATGAACCTTTTTCTGTGTTGAACAAATGGAAAGCTTTTATCTGCAAGTCTATCAAACTTGGTCAAGGTAGGCACTGAAACAAATGTCAGTGACCAGTAAGTTGAATTCAAAACAACAATAACAATAAAAGCAAAACAAAATCTAAGGATGTATCATCATCCAATTAGTGAGATTCAGTTTTTAAACAGGAAAAGGTCTGAAGGGAATGAGTAAAACTGGAAACTCATACTTTACATTCTGCAATCTCACTGATAAAAGGAGGAAATGTGTGTTTATCAAACTTGCTGCGAGTGCACGGTTCATTTGGTGTCCTGTAAACAATGCCTGGCTGCCCATTCCCAAATGCATGTGAGAATCTTGCAACCCAGACCATCATATTCAGCGGGCAAGGTCACACTAGAGATGCCCTGGAAATGGGAAATTAGGAAAACCTGGCAATCAGAGGTTACAAGCTGACCAGAACAAGCCCTCAGGGTTGCTTACCATCTTTTACCACCAGCCTGACTGTCTCTACTTATTCAATATTAACACAACAAGACAGGGCGTGAGTGGAAACAACTCCACACACCTAACAAGCAGAAATACAGTGACTTTTTTGTTTACATAATGCTCAACATTTCTCACAGTAAGAAACTACCTCAAAGATATTGTTAAAGATCCCCTTCTAAAAAAAAAAAAAAAAAAAATTCCTGACCCTGCCTGAAGTGGTCAGATGAGACACACAGAATTCCAGGCATCCTGTTGATTAAAAAAATTTCCTTATTCCCATCTCATTTTAAAATTCATATAACCAACTCCCCCCAAGAACTAAATAAACCCTGTGCTCTGAATGAAACAACATACATAATTATTTTTACACTGCTTAAATCACTCCCAGCTATGCAATTACTTCTTACCCTCTTCCCTTCATTCACACTCTTATTTACTGCTAATGACAATGGTCATTCCTGAGGTGGGGGAAGCTACGGAACTCCAATACAAAATTAATTAAAAGAAAAATAACAAGTTGATTAAGTAATGCAATCACTTAACAAGATGAGGGCAAAGGGAAAATCCAAGTCCTTGCAGATAAAAATTTACTCATCATAAAAGGTGGAGGAACCAAGTCTATTAAAAACACAGCAAATATTTGCTCTCAAAAAAAAATAAATTCTTATTTTATCAAGAAGCACAGTTATTTATTTCTTGTCAGCGCAGGCAACCTCTTCATACAATTTCTAAAAGTTCCTATTTAACTTGCATTTGTCTAAAGACAAAAAGAACTATGCTATGAGATGTGGTCTCCAAATGTTCTTCAAATCTATATGACTACTGAAAGGCTCAGTCAATAATTTCCATTGTTATATCTAGGACAGTTTCCCTCAACTGGGAGTAGAAGATTTTTTACAATTTGTTTTCAATACTTATGGTAAAATTTCACTTGCCATACAAAAATTCTGTATTTTAATTAATGAATTAGATATAAAGGCAATCTATCAATATATCAAGGGCACAGTGATTTGCAATAATCACAATGTAGGTAAAAAAATTATAGAGGAGGGATTATTTTGGAAATTCAGCATAAGGAAAAGCACCTCTTCATATTTTAATCTTTCTTCAAAATGTTGAGAAATACAGCTCTGAAGAATTAATCCATGTATCTAGAGATAATTCAAATCATAACAGGGAAAAGACCAGCTTTTCTTCAATGAAAATATGGAAGATTACTAGAACAGGATTCTTCTGCACACTTCTGAACTCTCTGAATCCCATAAGTGAGAGGGGGAAAGCTACCTACTTTGTCTGAACTCAAGAAGAACAAAAGTAATTTGGTGAAGAGCATGCTGAGGACCTTGGATTACAGATTCTTCAAGTAAATCAGGATTCTACAGCTAATAATTATTTGGCCTCTTTAAGAGTCCTAAGAAATTTTACAAACCTTATTTGTATGAGTTAAGAATACACTACTTGTCTTTACCATGTACATACTACAACTGAAGCCATGTATACCAGACATCTAAAAAACAATTGATTATTCCTATAATCAATTTTTATACTGCTTTACAGTTTCTTTAAAATGTGTTCTGTAACAGAAAACAATGAAGCAATGCTGTGATAAAATACCATGTTACATTTATTCATGTATTTTTCCCTGTAATAGCACCTAAATCTTTGTCTGAAGAAAAGTCACAGAGAATCAGCAATCACACTGAATCTGAGAACACTTTTCACCCATTGGCCCAGCAGCTGAATTCTGGAGAAGGGTAAAAGAAAGACCATTTCCTTAGCAAGGAAGACTATTAGCAACATCAAGCAACTGAAAGCTTAATGTTCCATGAGGGAATTAATCCCTTTCTGAAGGCCAGATATGGTATTATATTTCATCCATTCATCTCAAACCCTGAAGAACTGTTTTCTGAAGAAATCTCAGGGAGTTTCACCAAATACTGATAGGACCGAAGTTACTTCTATACCACCTGAACCCACACTGATCAAGTATTTTGTCTGAGATAAAATATCTTAAATAACATCTAAAATGGCATCACTACTAATTTTAACTCTCAGACAGGAACGCTTTCTGTCTTCACTAAACATCAGACTGGGACCATTTAAAAAAATCATGATCCTGTTCTTAAAAAGTAATTATTAAATACAGGAGTCATACTGCATTATTAATCTCTTTATTTCTGTAACTAAAACAGGTTACTTATTCTTAGTGACTGATTGTTGTAAGCTCACTGTTCCAGAATGCGACAATATTTTCGACAATAAATCTCCTTTCTTTCCTTCCACATCACTGATAAAATGAAACAGTGCCACAACCAAAGCCTGTTATTATTCAAGTGTTTCATACATCCTATATATCCAACATTAACATTTATTTTTCAGAATATGATCAATGAATGATTTCATAATTAATTTCTTCAGTTCTGAGAGACAATATATAAATTTATTTCAAGTGAACTTTTTTTTTGGAAGCTTGTGGGTTCTAAACCCACAAAGAGCACAATGAAAAGGACTCTGACAGAAATAACATGTTAAAACTGAAAATCCACTAAAAATCCACTTGCATGATTTATAATAAACATGGGGAAATATAAAAAACTACACAAAAAAAAAGATTTTTAAAATACTAATTAAAAAAAAAAAAGTAATTAAGCATGTCATCAAAAATTTGAAAAAGAAGAGCTAGAAGAAAGACATTTTTACCTAGTTCAAAAATTCTACAAATTCCTTCAGCAATGGAAACTTACCAAAAAAAGGCAAAGACTTATGGAGTAGATAAGGCAAAGAATTTGCAAGAGGACAGAATTGTCTACTGAAAATAAAATATCTTGCATCGGTCTGTTTAGTCTGGAAGGCACGATTACTGCCCTTAACAAAAGTTTAGCCACAGTTCCATGAGATACAGAAAACAATCCAAAATTAACGCATCTAATACCACTTCTGTATGTGCTTGCATAAAACATCTCTGTATTATTTGAACAAGATCCTAATTACATTGAAAAGGAGACAAAACAGTTAAATATTGCTTAAATTGAAATGTCATATGAAAGTTTCACAAAAATGCCTTCATGCTTCAGTCTTTTCTGCCACTAGAGGAAGAGAAATAGTTTCTCACCACATTTCAAAGACAGCAGAATTATAAAACCCCTAAAAGATAATTCAGGTAACTAAGAAACTCTAGTGCTTACAAGCTTGGCTGGGGAAAATCTCCAATACGGACAGTAACAAACACGGACAAACAAGGATAGCAGTAATCCCTATTGAGTAACATTGCAAGGAGATGAAATTATTCTTTATAGATCAGGATTTACATGTCTCATGAAATAAATATTCTACTATCAGGTGACGACTGCATAGTAAAATACATTTAGACATCATATAAATACTCTGTTTCACAATATATAAAAAACCACAGAATTTATAACATGGCATTAGGCAACTAAAAAATAGATATAATTTTCCTTTACACTTATCAATCACCTCGGTTTGTGACAAAATTAATAGGTTTGCAGTCATTGATAATCAGTATCACTCATTGAGTCACATGAACTTGAACAGGACTCTTGTCCTGGGTGTCCCAAGAACTCTGACGGAATATTTAACTCTTTAGAAATATTGTTCTCATAACATTGTTTTTAAAAACATCATACACTTCCAAATTTATACAGTTTTTTTAAAAGTGTTTTGTTTTAATTTCTTTACTAAATAAGTACTGGCAATAGCAGCATTCTTCACCAATGGAAAGTCAGGTACAAAGGTACACCTGTCAAAGTCAGGTACTATGTGATTTTGATTTAGACACACCTTTCCTGTAGTCTTGGCCCCAAACCATTGACTGAAAAAAAGAGCTATGCTACTTAACCAGTGTTTTAAAATTACAGTCACTTAAAGCTGGTTTTGACAAGGCTTCCACAGAACTCATCCCCTCCCTTCAAGAGAATGCAAATTGACTTCTCTGCTCAAAACTATTAACATCTGGGGAAAAAACCTCCTAAAGCAAAATCCTCAGCAATTAAGACTTAAATAGTAAAGCTACTAAACAGCAGTTATTAAAAAATGTGAAAAAATAAAACTAGAAAGCTTTCAAAGTTACTGCTAACACACAGAAAAAAAAATTAGTAGTTTTTTAAAACTAAAATACCACAGTTGCTATAGTTTATTTCCCCTCATAATTTCGCAGTTATTCATCAAAACATGCAAGACACTTCCTGAAACTTTTGTATTAGAATTTCATAGCTAGGCTGGACTGTAAAGACATTGTTATATAAAGTCTAACACAAAGGCAATATATTGTTAATATTTATGACTTCAAGATATCATACAGTGGGCTTAATATTTCTGCACAGGAAAGAAATAGATATTTAGTTCCAGACAACATGATAACATCTCTTTCAGCTATAGTTATAATTATCATGTACAAACTTCCAATGCAGAAGTTGTCAAGATTTAACACTAGCAATAATTTATGTCAGGGATCCATTCCTCCAAAGACAGCAAGAACCGTAGAGGAAGTATCATCTTAATTGCCACTAATTTTCCCATTTTTAATTAAATTGATCAGTAATTTATTACCTTACCCAGCAGCAGAAAGCTGTTAGCATGCAGCTTTAAGAGACAGTAGATATTAGTCCTTCTAATTTCTAATACTACTGTGGTTCAAAAATAATTTAAAAGTGCTGTATCATGTTTCTTTTTATTCCTATACTGCAGGATATGCACATTCCATTTAAAACCTCTGTGAAGCTCTAGAGCATAATCACAGAATCATTTAGGTTGCAAAAGGCCTTGAAATCATTGAGTCCAACCATTAACCTAACACTGCCAAGTCCACCACTAAACCATGTCCCTAGGCACCTAGTTTACACAACTTTTAAACACCTCCAGAGACAGTGACTCAACCATTTCCCTGAGCAGCCTGTTCCAATGCTTGACACCCCTTTCAGCAAAGAAATGTTTCCTAATATCCAACCTCAACCTCTCCAGCACAACTCGAGGCTGTACCGCCTACATGCACTGTTCTCCTGTTCCGTCGTCTCGTACTTCAACACAGGTCTATGATCTTCTTATTACATTAGAAGAACAGGATTTCCTCACCAAAAATGTTTAGAAGATGCAACATCTGACTCAAAGATGGGTCAGGAGGTACTCTGCGTTCAAACCACATTCTTAGGTCTTATCTGGGGTTTGATTTTTTTTTTTTTTAACTGAATACAGAATAATGCCTGAAGTATTTAGGTTCATGAATGTGATTTCTCATTTTAATGAAGGAAAGGAAACTAGAAAATGTTCAATACCTGACATGAAGACTACAAACACCTTTATCTGAAGTTTCATTAAGCAGTCTATACTAGTTTGGTCAATAAAATCACATATTTACTTTCCTTAAAATAGCAATTATGATTTTCTGAACATTGTATTGGTTTCAGTACTGCGCACTGCAGTAATCAACACAATTAGCTGGAATGGATATAGCATATTTATTCAAACACTGTGGAAAACCTCTAGAGTCAACAGGAGGTTTTCTACTTATTTCAAAGAGATCTGATTTAATATTGGTAGAAATAAAGTACTACGTGAAAGACTTTGAAACAGAACATGGAATAAATTTTAAGTGGTTTAGAAAGTGGGCTCATCGTCTCTCTTTAATTGATTTCATAGCTAAAAAGAATTGACATATGTTATTGCTACTATGTCATGTACTAGAATATAATCACAGGGCGACCAGAATCAAATCTATCATTGTAAAACGTTCTGTAATACTTGAAAAATTATCTGCAACATACAAACAAATAACAGATTCTGGTTTACACATCATAAGTGAACCCAAATGGAAATGTCTAGACATGACTTTCCATACATTGATAAATGCAAAAAATCCAAAAGATCTCTCATTACAGTAATCAAGCAATACATTATTACAAGTGCAAAATAACCTAAATATTCTATTTATAGATGATTGTCACAATTATGTTTTTTGTTGTACATTCCAAGTGCCTATTACAGGTGTTTTCATTATCTAGGAAAAAGGTTTTGGCTTCAAATGAGGATTAATAAGTGTGATTCACATTGGGGTAAAAGGAATATAGTTACGCTATATTTTTACAGTGCAAGGAAAAATAAAGGAATAGAAATAAAACCTGCAAAAGTTTAATTTTTTTCTTAAAGCTTTCCTTAAATTCCTAAGTGGATCATTCCCTTAAATTCATATATGAGTTAAGCAATATAATTATCCCCAACTATATAATTGTTTTCAATCGGCATACCTTAACAAGTTTCATGAGCTGGTAAAGGTCTTCAACCTCATCTTCCTGGCATGCAGTATACACTCTTCCAGTATTTACACTGGTACCTTTTATAAAACCACGATAGAGTGGCAAATCCAATGCATCAGCATATAGGTCAATGGCATGGTGTCCAACTGTCTGATACATATAGCTGTCCAATTCATCAGTCTGCCCTGCCACAATTAAGAAACAATCATATTAGGTACATTGCTGCAACAATTACAATAATCACAATGCTACAAAGCACTGAGAAAATCTAAATGTTAATATTTTTCAGTTCACAAACAGATGTTTGGTGACAACACCACTATAAACATGGAAAGGAAAAAAATAGATTTCTCCACCCAACAGACGTATGGAGAGGAAGACATCTGTCACAAACATGCTGCCTATTTGCAAATTGTGGTGTCTTTCCTTCTTCCTGCTTCATCCAAAAAATCTCCAATTCTGCTTCTATTCACATGATAATTTTAATAGGAACACAGGTCAGAGGCACAAACTCAGATGTATTTCAACATACTCAGATCAAGAAATTTGTAATGCACTGCAACACTGAGAACAAGCAATAAACAGGCTGTCAAAAGTTACAAAAACTTCACTGTTAAAATTCTTATCATGGTCATCACAAAATGAGACTATCTCTGCTTAGGTAGAGTAAAAGTAGACCACTACAATGTTTTGACATTGTTTAATAAACAAAAAGCTATTCCCTTAATCATGAGAAATAAATTACCCAAGTTTTCTTACAAGCAGCTTGGAGCGAGCAGATAAGAAAAAAGCAGCTAAAATGCAGGTATCTTGAATCAGAATTATATCTCAAACTATACAATAAACCCTTTACATAATTTTTTTTTTTCAGATAACATTTCAAAGAGATTGATAAAGTAATAAATCATTATTGGTGAAATCTCCACTTTATTACAAGCTAACACTGCTCACTGTTTTAATGCTAATTTGTAATTGTGGTACTTCTGTTAGTTTACATAGGACATCAAGCATTTCTGCTGTATACCTGTGTAGCACATCTTGCAAAGAAAAAGATCTCTAACTGACCAAGATAATGAATTTGTGATGTAAGAGTTAGGTCAGTCACCTTTGATGCCACACAACAGATACGGCTCTGCACAAAACAGGCAAATCCAAACCCTTTTTCACAACTAACCAACCTAGACCAGAAGAGCAGATTTAAACGAAAATTCAGTGATTTCAACATACATGAACGTGACAAAATCTTTAAGTGATATTCTGCTTAGAATACACAGTTTCTATATTAACTGAGACTCTCCAGGCAACAGTGGTACAAGATAAAAGAAAAAGAATGGCATAGAATCCACTATTGCCTGAAGCACCTCAATTAACTTTCTATAAAATTTCCAGCTACAACACTTAAAGAGAGCATTTTATGATTTTAATGACAATATTCTACATTTCTGATGTGGATAAATTAGTTTGAAGACAACATATTTCAACAAGATTAGAGATTATTATGTCCTAGCTACCCAGAAAATAATTTTTTCCTATACTCTCCTAGCATTTGCCAGTTCTGCCTGTGACTCATTTGGGATGGCAGCTCCCTTCTTCCTTCCCTTTCTGTGTACCCTCCTACTACACAGTTACCAAATACCATACTTAATTGCCTAACATATGTTGAATAGTGAACCTAGTTAACATACTTTAGCGTTCTCCCCCACCAATTGGAAACAACTTACTTGCTTTTCCAGTCTCACTTCAATTTGTGTTTTAATCCAATATACAAATACTTAGCTCACCCTCTCACCTCACCACTGACTACCTGAGTTTCTCCCATCCTTTTTCATAGAAATAAAGTGGAGATTGTGAGGAACTGATCAAAAATACATTCCAAACTAAAAGGAAGGAAAAAAAAAGTGCATCAAGGTCAATTCCAACCCACATCAGTTCCTCAATGCAGTTGGGTTAGAATAATGGAGAAAGGCACACAAAGATAAAAATGGATGAGCAGCAGCACAGTGACACATTTTTGGCAGCTGGAATGGTTTACAGTGTTTAGTTTAGCACCATTTTAGAACATTTCTAGAAGTACAGTTCTAGTTTTGGTTGATGGCATCATCTATCACCTTTTAGCATTTGTGCTACTGAACTCGCACAACCCCTTTGTTTACCACTAGAATATCAATATTCTCATTTTCACACTGTGTAAGCCTTTTTTTTAGCTGATTTTCTCTTCTTATGGGCTTTTTTTTCCCTTTAAGGAGAAATACATTTAATACATCTCCATAACATTTTCTTTTTTCTACCTCTTTTAAGTTTCTGTATTGACCTTCAATAAGCAAAACTAGATAAAACTAGATAAAAACACATAAAGGAACTTAATTCAGGCATGGTTGTGATTCCGTTTCTTCTAATATATTTTTAAAACATTTACTGTAAGAAATGTGGCTTTCATACCTGTATTTTCAGCAGGTCTTAAATTGGCCAGAGCAACAATCTGATGCCCAGCAGCAACACACTGCATCATATTATAACAACTGTCCTTCCCACCACTGTAAGAAAAATAAAATAGTGACAATTAAAGTACAGCTAAAAGTTTTAGCCTCTTCTATCTTTTGACTGTTCAAAAATTAGTATTATCAGGACTGTTTATAAAGTTTTGAAATATGAAGAGCTGTAAAATAGTAAAAGTAAAAAAAGAATGATTTCACCATACATTTACTACGTATATATAGTACCTAAAACCCGTAACCATAAAGCACATAACCAATTTTGTATTTTACTATTAATGTGAGATGTTACATGAAGAAGAGCCACTGGAATCTCTTCAAAGACTGTCTTTTACTCCAGGGACAAATTACTCTGCACTCATTACTAGTTAACTTGGATCAAAAACCCCAAATCTGCTCCAGTGAGTTGCCAGGATTAGTAATCCTTTTAAACTAGGTCTGTCATGTAGAGGTGGTGCCTAGGGACGCATTTTATTGGTGGACTTGGCAGTGTTAGGTTAATGGGGGGACCCAGTCTCTTAGGGGTCTTCTCCAACCTCATTTATCCTATGTTAGGAATAACATTTCTCCTAAATGGGCTACGTTGCCTAAACTTTCAATATTTTGAACATGTTTCCCATTCTCAAAAACTTTATTTAGTACAAGCAGTAGTTTCAGTTGACACAGCATTGAACATATGAATTTTTCACTGCATTAACTACAAATAAAAATGATTACTGAAAGTAAAAAAAAAATTAAAAGTAAACATAACTATATTCTTGTTAGAGGCCAAGAGATGATACTCCAACACAGAGGATACAATTAATTTTGACATTCATTCAATACCTACAGGAACATTTTCCACTATCAATGAGGAAAGCATCCTGTCCTCTTGATGTAACTGAAAAAGTATCTCTGTATATTTTAATCAATAGAAAAATAAATATTACAATCAACAGTAAGGGTGCTCTAGAATACACACTGCTTATAAGATCCATGTTCAGACTCATGACCCTCAAACTACAACTGCAGGTGGAGATTTTATGCATCTTCTTTAAATGCCAAGGCACAAAAAACATGGCAGGAACTGCAACAGAGATCTATACAAGTTCTGTAAAACTGCATTTTGTTTTAGAATCACTGAGACATGCACAGAAGAACATAAAATACAAGCAGTCCTTGCTACAACAGACCATTGTGGTCTTTGTGGTCACATTATTACTATTTCTACCTGAAAGGGAGCTGGAAAAATGTGAGGCTTGGCCTCTTCTCCCAGAAAACAAGTGAAGACCAAAAGGAAAAGACCTCAAGCTGCACCAGGGGAAGTTCAAGTGGGACATTAGGAAGAACTTCTTCATGGGAAGGGCTGTCAAGCATTTGAACGGGCTGCCCAGGAAGGTGGTGCAATTACCACCCCTGGAAATGTTCAAGAAATGACTGGACATGACACTGATTTGATAATCACCAACTGACAAGTGGTGATCAGTCAAATGTTGGACTTGATAATCTTGGAGGTCTTTTCCAAACTAAATGATTCTGTGATTCTGAAACAAACTTCTTCAGAATTTCCAGCACTAAGCTCCCCCTTTTATCTAGCCCTCTACGCAAGAGCTTGAAAGTGTCCTATAGGAATGTAACCCTTTAGCTATTCCCCTCAATTTCTCTTTTACCCATGCAAAAATTCTGTATGCTATCTTTAATTTGCTGTGTAATTCAAACCTGAAGTAGAAATAGTGTAAAACATGGCATCCTTTCGTATTTAAGAGATTTTCATAAAGCAGTTGCTTCTGCTTCAGTGCTAAAAAGTACATATAAGTATGATAGATTCCTGCTCCATATCACTGGATAGATTCCAATTTTAAAATAATATAATAAAAATAGATTCCTGCTACCTAACACTCTTCTAATGAATACCGGCAACTTTCTTCTTACCTATATACAGACACAAAAAAAATTTAAAAAAACCCCATACATTCATTAATTTTGGACACTGCTCTTGATAGCTTGAAAATGTAGATAGTATTCACTTCATAATTTGAACTTCCATGTTTAACAGTGTCATGAGACAAAGATTCTTTTCCTTCTGAATGACTTTATGCTAAAAAAATAACCCTCCCAATAGTGCTGATTTTACCTAAAAACACCACTTCAGAAAAATAATTATATGATAATAGAAAATTGCCTATGCTGCTTGTAGCATTTTAGTATTTAAAAAAATTGAAATCAAAAATTACAATGTCACTGGAATAAATCTATTCATCCTTTCAATTAATTTATATGTGTATATATACATAAAGACATTTTAAGATGCATACTGATGTCCATATTGCTTACACTGGAACACCAGTTAGTAGGTCACTGAATCACATGCTACTGTCCTGTTATTTATTCTCTGTATTATTTACCACAGCCCTAAAAACTAACAGTATCATGAAACAAACAAAATGGTGCTCACCTACAAGACCTTCCAAACTAAATGTAAAATACTCTGTGGTTAAGACCAATGAAACCAGACCCATAGCCCATGCTATGGGAGGAAGGTGGACTCAGCACAGTCCACAGAAGAGAGATGAAGGCAAGTACTGAGATAGCCTGGGGACCACTCTCAATTCCCAGCATAGAAAAAAAAATTACAAGGCCTTTTTGTAGAAGTGAGGTCAGTCATGGTTCCGCAAATATGTTAACAGGCAGGCTTATAAACAAAATACCTGAAGAAAAAAACCTGGGTAACCGTGAAGATATGAACCTATAAAAGACTTCTGAGCAAAATTCCTTTCTGTAGACAAGTATAACCACTTACAGTTAAGAAAATTCTAGGAGAATTTTAAAGAGTTGAAAAACATCGTATTTCAGGTTGAAGACTGGCTTTAACATGTCTATGATTTAGCACAAAACAAAATTCAGGATTTACTCCATAAATACCACCTTAAAACAGGACTATCAGCTTTTAGTGAGGCCAACATTCTATAAGGAAAAAAAACCCCAAAAAACCAAACAGGTTAAAGTAGTTCCATACATAATCCTGACCTTTGCAAAAGTAAGAAGTACTTTTCAAATACTTTTTTTCCCCCTCTGATCTTTGGCTAGCTTTGTTACAAAGACTTCAGACACTTTGATGTCTCTTTAAAACTCTTCTTAAAACTATTACTGAAACTAAATCCATCCTTGTAAAATAGACCATTAAAATAGCAATTGTGTTAGAAACCTGTTTATAGGATTTTATTCCATCCTGCCTTTTAACACATTCCTCTGCTTAGAGAATATCAAAGTAAATAATCCTGAAAGACAAAGTCTTATCTGCAAAATAAAATACAAAAATTGAAGCTGATTTTCCCTACACTGTATTTGAGCAAATCTTGAAAAACAGACATTTCCTGTATTTTCGTTTCTGCATGATGTTTGGAATGATTTGCAATTGTTACGGCCAAACCCCAGTTTCAACAAGATTTGATATTAGACATTCCCTGAGAGAATTTAATACATTAAATGTTTAGGCTTAAGTAAATAGCTACTGCACCCAAAAATAAAAATACACAGTTCATATCTGCACAATTCTTCTCCATTTAGAGGTTTCCTAGCTTGTTCTTTTTAAATTAACTATTGTTTCTCCAATAAAAACACATACATGTCCTTATTAGAAAGTGTTAGTTTAAAAAAAAAACCAAAAAAACAACTTTCAAGAACTGCACGAACTAACAAAGAAACTTATAAAAAATATAAGGGGGTGGGGAGGATGGCAAACACAGCAACCCCCGACAGACACGTCTGTGTCCAACTCCAACAACTTAAACGAGCTATCTTCATCATTTTAAAACTGGCAAAATTTAATCTCTTGCAAAAAACACACAACAAAAATCTATCGTTAAGAGTTGAGGAAATCTGTCCTGATAGAGCTTAAGGTACTTGGAAAGCAAAAGCACCTGGCTATTGAAGTGCAAATGAGCAGAAGCCAGTTTTTAGAGCAGGACACGCGGCCCACGCTCGGCGCCCCCGGCGGCTCCGGCTCCCGCCGCGCTGCGGACGGCAGAACCCGGGACACCGGGATATCGGAGAGCAAGCGACGGGGGGAACTAACTGTAGGTGTTCTTTTCTTTTGGTTGGTTGGTTGGTTGTTTTTCGGGGGGTGCGGGTTGGTTGTTTGTGAGGGTGGATTTTTTATTTTTCTTATTTAATCTTAAAAAGACACCGGTTATTCTTGAGCTCTTCTGGTCTCATCTTGACCAGACGAGAAACCGTCCCGGTCTCTCCCGACGCGCAGGCAGGGACCGGTCCGCCGCTGCACTCGGAGGTGGCCAGTCCCGGGGCCACACCAGAGCCGGCAGCCGGCAGGGAAGCAGCGGCCAAGCCAGGGGCAGGGGCAGCAGGAAACGCATGGGCGGGCAGGCCGGGCGGAAAGGGCCGGGCGGGTCTCCGGGTGGCGCTGGGTGGAGCGCGACCCCCGGGCGGGCAGGGCTTCTCCCCGCGCCATCTCTCCGCCTGCGAGACGCCCCTCGCTCGCTCACATAGGCGCTCCGTCAGCGCGTTACCTGATCAAAGCCACTACTCTCATGTTGCTCGCAGGCCGGGGGCGGTAACACTGCCAGGGAGGTGGGCGACAGCCGGCAAGCGCAGCGTTAAGGAGCACGGTCGCACGGCCACCCTGGGCTGCGCAGGCCGCCGGCTCCTCCGTTGCTACCGCTACCGCTTGGCCGCCTCCCCTCGACGGGCCCTCCTCCCGGGGCAGGCCGGCTGACTGCCTGCGTAGACGGAGGCTCGGCGAGCCTCCAGCCCCCGTGCCCGGAAAGGCGCGCTCCCTCCGCCGCCGTGCTGCGCGCCGGCCGGGACGATGGAGCCCGGGCGCGGCCCGGGGCCGGGCGGGAGGAGGGCGCGGCCGCGGAGGCAGAGCGCCGGGCGCCTATGGAAGGCAGGGCGGCCGCGCTGGCAGGCCCGGGCTGGCCGTGTCAGAGCAGCGCCCTCCTGTCGCTTCCCAGTAGCCGCCTATTGCTTTCTGTTCTTCAGCGAAGAGCCGCCGACTTGCTCCAAGCCACTACTGCATCGGGAACAGGGCCTCGTGAGGGAGGCCACCCCCTCCCCATGGGGTGCCCGCCGTGGGGACTGTGGGGCATAGTCGCCCCTCCACGCCGGGCCGGGGAGTCCAGCAGAGCCCGCTGGGAGGGCAGGAGTTGCTGCGCGGCTTTAGAAGTCGCCGCGGAGCAGTGATTGCTGCAGCCAGGAGGGAGGTCAGCAGAGCTGACCTGGCTGCTTAGCTGCTCGCGGGCGAGCACAAAATGTCCATCTGCATCCTCGCGTTCGGCTTGCTGCAGACCGAAAATCTGATATCGTCATCTGATCACTGTTTTGGGCCAATTTTCTGAGCAATCCTGCCGTGAGGCGCATGACTGACACTCCTGTAGGTTTGCAGGCTAAGTCAAATGCTTACCCAGGTGCCCAGTCTTGAGACCTGACATAGAACTTTATTTCTCCAATGTCACAGAAGACACGTGTGGGTTGCCTCTCTCGAAGAAACTTCATTGCTAGACTAACCTTAGGATTCCTGTAGCAGCAGATAAAGACATTGCTGTTGGTATTGTGGTTTCAAGCAGCAGCCTAAGGGCCCGCCACTCTCCTGGCTTTGTTTCCGAGGGCCTATGAGCCTAAATGGGGGCAAGAAGCCACTGCAGTGCGGTTGGTTGCCCGCCCTGGCTGGAGCCTGGTGTGCAGGCACAGCGGGACCAGCACGGTGCCTCGGGGTGAGCCTGGGGCTGCCCCGCTCCGGCAGTGCCGGCCTGCCGCCTGCAGTGACCAGCAATGCCCGTTCATGGTTCATGTTGAATTTAGTTGCAGCAGACGGTGCATACCACTGAAGGCTTTGTCCCTCAAGGCTGGGATAAACGCTTTATGCACTGTGAGTGCAAACTTACCAGTCCCCTGTAAGCTGCTATTATACAAAGCTATATAACAATCTATACCACTCAGGATTTACCTTAGTTCTTTGCACGTAGGCTGCTGAGTATGACGTTCCCAGGAAGAGATAAGATGGAAGAAAATATTCTAAGAAAAAGCATTTTGTTATAGTGATAAATGTACCAAAATAAATGTGTAGTGAGATGAGTATACAAGTTTATGTACAGTTCATGAAACAGCTTGAAAAACCACTTTCTTTTTTTAAGATGATTTTAGTCAGCACATGATTTATACAGTAAATTACTGTAAAATAGGAGTGAATAATTATGGGCAGATATGAAGGCGATGGTGCCTTCCTAAATACACTTTTGAAAAGTTAAGAAATGACAATTGGTATAAAACTTACTTGCTAAGTAATTGTGGAGAAGTAGTAAACATAACATAGATTTTTCTGTATCGCAATAATTGCAAAAAACATGTCTTTAAAAAAAAATCTTCAGTTCATGCTTTGACCATCACGGGGCCAGTGTTAAGAGATGGAATATCTGACTTGCCTTGGAATTGCTTACAGGGCACTTGAGTTTCTTACTAGTTTATTGATGATGACATAATATGTAAATCTTTGAAAGCGTCTTCTGCTTGTCAAAACATCCTAGGTGATCTAAAAGAGGGTGTCTTACATGTGAAATTCTGGTGAAACCGCAGGAATTTTTTTAGGGGTTGGGACTTCTTAGCTCATAAAGGTAATGGGCACCTGTTCTGAACTAGAAGAAAGATTTTAGCAGATTACTAAAATGAATTAAACAATACTGCATAGTACATGAGCTAGTAGAGAATAACCAGACTTCTGAGGAACTGTAAAAAAAGGCAGAACAAAGTTATTTGATTTATTGCCCAGAAAATAAAAGGAAGGTAATTTTGTGATACATCACCTCTATATTTTTTGGGTTTGAATGATATATGTTTACTTCTTTATAAAAAAATGTTATTAAATATTATTAAAATTTTAATAATTATTAATAAAATTTTATTATATTATCGAATTATTATTAAAAATAATAGTTTGACTAGTAGTTGTGAACACTTAGAAGATGCTTATTTGCAATACTTAGCAATGATACACGGAAAGTAAAAATCATGTACATAAATTATTCTACTGCTTTATAAAATGAAGAGGACATATAATCTGTAAATGTAATCAGCTTTAGAACAAATATTCAAAGACTTGTCAAGATATTTTCTAAGCATTCTTAGAAGATCTGCAAAGAAAGTAATTCTGAAGTCCTGCATTTTTTAAAAAGGTCTGTTATTATTAATATATTGCTGATACAATGTAGCTGGGCTTTGGGTGGATGGCTCTATTGCATTCAGTTTTACAACTTCCAAAAAAACTGAATTTCCACTTACAATCCAGACTTGTTTGACGTAGAAGTTAAATACAATTCTGTAGGACCAAGGTCTGCTTAATTTACTAGTGCAACTGGAATTTTTGCTTCTACTTGATGAAGACATCAGTAGTTATTTTCACAAATAAAAAGGTGGCATTGAGGTCCCAGAATTTTGAAGTATATCAGAATTGAATTAAGTGGGATTTCAAAACAAATTTGCATTTTACCCAAAAGGATGCTGTTTTCAAATTATTTGGAATATATTCTATGAGAAAATCTGTTGGCTTTCATTCACTTAATGGAATAGCTCTTGCGTAGTGTCACTACTCTTAAAAAGTTCTGCCATATGACAGTGGACAAAAGACAGGGCACCATCTCCCAAACTGCTTGCCCCAAGACATTCTGCTGTATTGCCACAGAGGCTCAAACAATAAAATCCACCAAAGCTGCCTTTCATCTTGGGGGAGTACTGGCTAGTTTGTACAGAAGGCCTGCAATGGCTCAGTGTTTCTTTTGCACCCTTTTCTGCCTAGAAAGTTGAAAATAATGATAATGAATTAGTATAACTGGAGGAACCTGTCAGAGGATTGAAAAAAGCAATGCAGTATCCCTAATGATCTGGAATAGTTAATTAAGTTCTCTTATAAATGAGTTCCAAAAATAACTTACTTTCAGTAAGTTATTCTGAGAAACAGTCATTTTAGCATACCTGAGCTGCAGTGCCTCTTAGCAAAGGGCCAATTATCTGGTGATTGGCAGTTAAAGGTGAACTAATGAAGTTCTTAATTAAAAGATTTCCTATTATAATCACCAGTAAGTAACAGAATACTGCATATATAAAGCAGATGTAACGTTAGAAGAATATTTTCATTTTGAAACAAAGATTTTGAAAATCGTTTCCACCTTTGCTTACCAGGTCCAGAGCAGGAATGTTAAGAGTTTTCATGGGTATAGCTGGCAGTATGCCACTATTGGCCTTTATTAGGCTGTCCTGCTCTGACTCTCTAACAGTTAGAGGTATTTTCCTCATTTAATGGGTGGCAGAATTTTTTGCTCTTGATACCCAAAGCTCTCTATATAATACAGAAAAATGGTTTGAGATTTTATAGGAGAATATGTCGGACTTTTAACTAAGAAACTGGTCTGCAGAGTTCCTTTAGCTGCCTGTCATTGACAGCTTCCCTGAATTTTCACTTACTTCACAGTAAGCAAGCAGAATATTTTCAATTTTTCTGTGAGATAAACTAGAATTATATTTTGAGAAAAAAAATCTGGTTTGTCAGCATGAGATGCATTGACATACTACTAAAATCTGAATAAAAGAAACTTTTCAGGTGACGTTTCTCCCCATTCAGATGTTCAAGGACTCCACGTCCTCCTGTCTACATTTCTACAGCTCGACAGATGCAAAGAGTACTGCTCTGAATGCCACCTAACCACACTAACAGTTCATGTTGCCCTAGATAAAACAACCTGTTAAGATTATCTTGAGCACCTTGTCACACTGATCATCTCTTTTTAGAGCAAAATAGGCATACATTGACTTAAAGTTGATCTGCAGCCATTCACACAGACATGGCCCTGGTGATCAGCACTGTATGTGAAGAATTACTTATTTGGCCTATGGTCTCCTTGCTCTTACATGCTCCATATAAACACTACTAAATATATATACAGCTAATTCTGTAGTTCTTAGTTCTGGTAAGACAAGGCTTGTCATTTTCATAGGTGATTTGAATTCTTTCTTCATGACAGAAACAGAATTTAGCCTAAGGAGGCATTATATAGATTCTTGACTAATAGGTAATTGTCCTTATATGATGTCAGCTTTTCTGAACTTTTGATGAACTTCATTTACCAATCTACCATTCTTCAGAGAGCCAAATGTATAACATTAACCGTATAAGGCCCTGCCTCTATCAAAATGACCAGTGTTTCCATCGGACAGTAGTGCAAAGTAAATTAATATTCACTGGCAGATGAATGGGTTTTTCACTTGACTAGGTGAATTTTTATTCAAAAATTTTTACTATGTTAGTAAAAGCACTAACATTAATTACCACCAAGAGAAACTGTTGAGTGTGACTGGTAAAATCATTAATTTACCTTTTTTCTGTTCAGCGTAATCCATGGGATTTAAATGTGTTTTTCTCCATGTGAAGTCTTTAAGTACTTTCAAGACAAAAAAGATGCCTGACCACCTCCAGGTCGCCAGAAAGCCTGTAGTAATAAAGGAGTTTCTGTTCTACATGTATCTATTTTGATTGCAATTAAAAATTTAGGTGGGGATGTTATATTTACAGATTTAAAGCATTTTATATTCTCATTTTTTCTCCCTTATTAAAAAATGGGTATTTTAGAAATAAGTATTTATTTTTTTTGTGGAAATTTTAAATACAAAACAAATTTGCATGCTTATCTAATGTTATATTGGAAAAATGTAAATCAGAAATAAATTTACTATAAAGAAGTACATGTACAAGATTCGGAACCAAGTCCCTGTTATCTAACATGAGATGTTTCTTGTGAAGCTGTATTAACTGCCAATGAAGACTGAAATTTTTTGAGTGTTTCTGCACGTTAGAGATTATTAACCATTCTAGAGAGGAAGAACAAGACTAGGCTCAATAATCCTTAAAATATGTTCATCATCCCACAAATGTGAATCTAAAACTATAGGCTTTAATTTATTGGGAGTTGGCTGCAAAACACCCAGAAAAAAATGTGGCCATGGATAATAATCCATGAGAACAGAGAGAAATTAGCGATCTAGTTAATGAGGTTAAGCTCTACGATATCTTTTTCGTCACCATGAGATAAACCACTGGGATCTTGTAGGCAGAAATAACTGGGATATTTTTACAGAGACACAAATTAAGAGAAACGGCTTTCAATGAAAAGTCAGAAAATTGAACAATTGCAATGAAATTCTAAAAAAGGAACTATTGTCTCTTATTGCATTGGCATATAATTTGATATCGTTCCTCACTTACTAAATGGTTCTGCAGTTGATCTTTGATTAAAATATTTGAGTAGGTTAAATCTGGTGAAGTTTCAGAGGAATAAGCAAACAGCAAGTTTTTTGGCCCATTTGTTTCATTGCAAAAATCTTCCTGTAACATAAAATATTTATAATACAGCTGTAAGTAATAAAAAGGACTATAATCTTTTCATTCCACTGTTCCTATTTGTTCAATTTTGTCAGTAAAAATAACATTAATACCTTCAACAATCAAAGCAGATTTTAATGTGTCACATTAATACTCTTCTTCTCACAGTTAGATTTTCAAGGGAGAATTAGTCTAGTAAGTATGGAGCTGTTTTGACCTAATTAGCAAAGTAGTGAGCTTATTTTTGAGTGATACAGAGAAAGCATTTCATTGCTGAAAAGAAGCAGCAAATCAGTTTTACTTTCCAATGTCCCATTGAACTGTATGACATCATGTGTAGTATAAACCACTTGACATAATCTGCCTCTGATTTTGAGTCCTGAAGGAAGGGTGGCTGTGACAGTGCCCTTTGAAATAACATTGAAGCTTCAGCTCCCATGTCAACATCGTGCTCTAATCAGTGCAGTCTTTTTTGTCGCAGGGTCTTCCACCTTATAATTGACCCTGACATATGCTATTCACTCTACCCCTTGGCTTTGGACATATAATTCCTGTCATGGTCAATTATTAGGTGATAGAGCCTGCAACCACAGGGACTGTTGCTTAAAATCATCCTACACAGTAAGCCCTGAAGTGACCAAATTCACATCTAACTGGAGGGGAAGAGGGGATCTAGTCTTTGATAAAACTAATATTCTTTTCACTTCTGTATAGAAAAACGTCAATTTTCATCATCCTATAAGTTATTGAGACGAATGGTGACAGTGCTATTTCTGAAACAGGTTAAGGAAAAGTACAAAAGCCCTTACCAAACTCAACACACTCTGAAATGAGGAAATTGTCTGTATGAGCATACAGTATGCATAAAAATTAGATTACACTACATTTGAAAGGCAGATGAGAATTTAAGAGTGACAAGTGGGCAAGTGCTAAAAATAAGGGCATGTTACTTCCTTTCCAACACTGCTTTGTCTGTATGCTTTCTTTGATGTTGTTTAAGCTTTGAATTAAAGAAATACTTTTCAAGAGTCTGAAAGGTACTTCTGATTACTGTATTGATAAGAATTGGTTTTGAACAAAAAGATCTCTTCTGGTTTGTCCATTGGTTCTATAGTGCCTGAGAAGTTGCACAATGACAAAAACCAGGACACCTACTCTCTGGTCTTCATATAAGCATTAGGATTTTCAAACCCAAACAGTTTTGTAGTCATTGTATTTTTGCAGTAATGTTAAAAAAAACATTACAACTTCAGGAATATGAGCTGAGAAGAGCAAAAGTTTGCCATCTGCAAACATTGAAAGGCAGTTTTGTGAACTACAGGTTCACTTCACACATTCTCTGTCCATAGTCAACTATGTCACTGTCCCAGAGGACTCTCCCTGGTTTTTGCTATGTGAACATTAATTTGGATTTGCTAGGTGCTATTGCCTGTTTATTTGGGTTTGGGTTTTTGGTTGGTGGGCTTGTGGATATTTTATTTTTTTTTAATTTGAAGGGAATTTTGATAATCTATAGTCTTTTCAAGTCACTTTTTTTTTTTTTTCTACAGGAATCTTCCACTGGTTTGTTCCACTGCTGACAATTTACTTAATTCTCTTGTATGTAAGAACACAGCTCAGAAATAATCTGTAAAGGACCTATGCATAACTGCTGAGTTTTACAGGTAATACAAGATACCAAGATATGGTATTCCGAAAGATGTGATGTGGTGATATCTTTATTGCATCTCTTAGCTTGAATAGACAAAGCTCTAATTAACATTCATACAATTATCTAAGTCTTTAAAATCCCATCTGTCTTAATGATGTATACATAGCATAGCAAGCCAAATAAATACCAAGCACATACAATGCAAAAGCCTTTAATTTAAACTATAGCACTGCTTACTGAAGCTCTTGTACATATTCTGTGTTTCAATTGTATGGTTTTCATAAGACTTGAAAACCTTCCTCCTGAAGTACAGTTCTGCATATATCTGAGAGCTGTTAGTGCAGCAACTGCTTTTAGTGTGTGCAATATGCAGACAAGTAAACTTTGGAAGTGACTGATTTACCTACATACGAGTTACCTGGAGTGTAACCCGGCTCAGGTGTTTGCAAGACACCTTGACTGAACATACAAATGGATGCAAATACCTTCAGAATTAAAAAACAAAATAGAAGTGCTGTTTCTAACATGCATTCTTTTATCTACCCTGCACGTATCACGTGATGTTCTAAACATTATTTCATAGAAGAGTTAATTCAGCTTTCAGCAGTGTGCAGTCTGTGAAGCAAGGAGAATAACTCCTGGCTGCTTTATGGTTTAAAGCATGATTGAATATACTAACAGGGCTCCATGAAGTACTCATTTTAATATACATAATGTATTTTTAAAATATTTCATCTCTATACAGGTCTCATCCTCTCAGGAAGTAGAGCATCTCTATTGCACTTAAGAAGCCGAGGCAATAGAGCCCAAAAATACTGAGATGGCACCAGTGATCTGAATCTTGAAATTTTATTCTCTGGTCAGTAACTTGTTGATCGTTGCTCAATCATTCCTGCTACTTCAGTTGCTCTTTGTTCCAGTTTCTCTATAGGTAAAGTGACATAGCTATACCTTACAGAGTATTTTGAGAATTATGGGAGTATAAAACTGAGTAAATTACAAAACATCATTGTAGTAAGTATTTTTAAAAGAGTCTTTTCATAAACCTTTTAACTCGGATGCTCTAAAAATAATTTTTATCATTTAGATTATGGCAATTAAGGGAAATACTTTTTGTGTAATGAATGAGATAATTTATAGTTACATAAATTTATAAGATTAGCTTATTTTCAATGTTTATATGGAGGTTCTTCTGGGAAAGTATTTAGGGACATCACAAGTAGTATTTAAATCTCACCACGGCAACTGATTTTTCTATGCTCTATCAAATAGCATATTTGCAAAACTGCCAGATGGGGAGAGAAACTGCAGTGAGAAAATAATGGTGAGGTTTGTAGTACAGGAAAAAAGGATCAGACATTAGATACATGATTTTAACAGCATGAGGAACTTTAAACATTTAACAAACTTCTTAAATAGAAGCTTTTCATTGAGCTGTCTTCTGCAAGGATAGCAAAAGGAGAAGGTAAAAGAAAATCATACTGCTAAAGCTGTCACAAATCCTAAGCAAACACAATTAATAAGGGGTATAAAAATGGTAAATATTTGAGTGATAAATCTTGTGGTAGTATAAGAGGCAGAAGGTTACTATAAGCTTTGCATTAAAGATTTCTAATAAGGTATATCCAGTCTCTCCTCCTTCCATTATGGATATGATTGGTAAAAAAAAGCTTTGAAAAATTTGGTTCTCCCAGGCTCTTATGTATACTACAGCATTAAAAGCAAACATTTAAAGATAGAAAACTTGTGAAACCTCAGTGCATTTTTTAACCCATTTCCAGGCAACATTAGATCAACAGCAGAAATAATTGCTGTCAGTTTGTACTTTTTGACCAATAATTCACTGTATTTTCTGCAAGAAACTTGAGTGATGCAAATGACCTTATTTTTACAGCATGCTTTTATTAAATAGTTTATTATTTTGGCAGACTAATAAAGATTTTGGTATTTGCTTTTATTTGCAATAATATTACCACGACATAAAAAAGGATTTTATGTTCTTTTTGAGGAACAAGGAGGATAAAAGTGTTGATGGATAGTGCAACTAAGGCATCAGCAATGAGCTGGAAATGAGACACATAAATATGAAAGCAGAGCTAAGAAAATAGAACTGCACCCTTGGCCTCTCTTAAAAGAACATGCACATGCCATGGTTCATTCATACAGTTACAGAAACTCCTTTTGTTTTCAGTGAGTCAGTGAAAATATGCAAAGACTAAAATATTACCAAGATTCTCAGTTGTTTGGCATATTTCTGTAGTTAATGTAGTTGTGAAATGTTTCTAAACATGTAGAGAAATTACTGATGATGAAGATTTTTTAGAATATTTTCTTTGTATTTTCTTTGAAGTATAAATTTGTCCTGTTTTCTAGCTATGTCTTAGACAAAGGTGGTGAAGCAATATCGGTTTTCCCCTTTTTTGTCCTTCAAACAGACCTAATTCTTTAAAGATCAAAGAGCTGAGACCTCATAGGCAGACCAGACAATCACACCAAGGTTTTAAAAACAAAATTATCAGTCCTGTAATTAAAAAAAGAAGCTTAGATAGCATGTAATAGAATTAATCTTATTTTATATTGGATTGGTAGTTTGGTTTCAGATTGAAAAAATTGTGACCATGGTATTCATTCTGCAATAATCTGAGCTCCTTGACAATGGGTGGTGTTAGATGCAAGGGGTATTCAGCAGTTAGAAATTTATTGACTCAAACAAATAACTGGATATGCCTTAGAAATAATGATGCTTTCTTGATTGACGGTACTTAAGATTTGAATTTTGCTTATAGCCACCCCTCAAAAAGACAGTCAAAGCAGAAAAATATGAACAGAACTACCACATGAAAAAAAATCTAAACAGGCAAACAAAACTTTCCCTCTCTGGAAATTTGTTTGTTCCATTTGCCTTTTCTAAACGGCAGCCAGTAAATAGGAATCATGAAGTATGAGTTTCTTAGAAGAATAAATCTAGCAATTAATTATATGTCAAGGCTTAAGAATCAAAAAACTGCTTATGCCCATTGCCAGTCATTCACTCCCTGTCAGTAGTAGTTCACATCTTTCCTGGGATGGCATCCAACCACAGTGGCATCTAAAATATAGCAGGCTATATTGTTACAGTTGGAGGTGAAATTGAAAGTTGCACCAAACAGAAGTGACAAATTCACATTGCTCAGTGTTGCCTAGCAATAAGAGATGAGTTTATTATGAACACTTGACTCTACATCCATCGCAAGGAGGCTTTGTATTCACACCAAAATGCCACTAGTCTTACAGGCAAAAGGGGCAAAAATAGGGTGGGCAGAAGGAGGGAACAGTCGCAGTAGTTGTATGTTCTGTATTTCAAGATTTCTCTTCGGGGAGCGGCTCAGGAAGGAGAAGGCAGAGCCTGCCTCCAGCTGAACTCTTTGAGACTGCCCAGGTTGCTTGTAACGGCCCTTAATCGTCCTTTTGAATGCCCTTAGTAGTGCTGTTTCGTTAGTGATGGCTTGTAGTTCAGACACTGCAAATGAAATCTTACTGATTGTTCCCAAGGACTGCTCAGTAGTTGTTTTCATTGTGCAGAGCCATTTGCTTCGGCTCTATTTTCATTTTTTTTCTTTTGCATTTTTTTTAAGGGAAAAGGACAAGTCATCAGGGAGGTTTTCCCTCCTCAGACATCTTGCTGTTTTCTTTTTTGACCACTGTTTATATGGGAGAACATTTATTTCTATCTTGGACATTAGACCATGTCTCTCAAAGCATTAATTACCTAACTATTCACATAAATGTGTGTTTCTTTTAAAAAAACATTTAGGTATTTTTGAAGACCTTACTGGATACCCACCCACATATTTAGGCACATAATCAATTTTAAAAATCAACGCAATAGTTTCTATTAACCCCCCCTCCAATAACTGATCTGTTTCTGTGTTTTTATGCCATCTGCATTTTTGACAACTGAATATTTTTGACAGCATGGTCCATTGTGCCCAAGTTCACATCATTTTTTTTTTCTCTCTTTTTTTTAAAACATCATATGACTACATATGTAATAGGAAAATGGGTTATATCACACATTTTGCTTTACAGATTTGGGTTCACAGTCGATTTTTTGAACTGACAAAAATTGTAGAAGAAGTATTTCTATTATAAGAGTGCATTTATTTTATAAACGTAATAGATTCATGAAATGCTATGTAACTACATTGAAATTACAAAACAGTTGTGATTTTAGGAAGAAAATAAGGATAAAGTTTAGAGAATATATAGTTTGGGTAAAATAGAATAAAGTGTAGATAAAAATGCTTTCTCTTGTTTAGAAATGCTAATGCCAAATCAACTGAATCTGTGAAAATTTGAGAGTATAATTTTTATATTTTGTGTGCAAAATGCAGCTATTTTCTCAAATTGTGACTTAGGCAGCAAGCTTCAAAGGTACAAAACTGAGGTACTTACATTTTGCAAATGTTTTTGTAAAAACCTTTAGTAACTTTGGTCCTTTCTTTATTTCAGATTCAACGTGTTACAAACAAACATATTCCACCTGTTACAACAATCTGGCATATTACTTCCTTGATACGTGATGATACAATACCTCTCAGGTTTGCTGAGTAGCAAAGAGAAATGTAAGCAAATGAAAAGGTTTTCCACTTTCACAGTTTTTTTCTGCTTGGGGTTCTGTTTGTCTGAGAACCGTATGAATAGAAGCCATATTTTATAGTATTTCTTTAACCTCTGCCATCTGGTGTAGGTTAGTTTTTCCACTGCCAACATATCCTAGAGGCCCTAGTACCAAAATGTTTAATTTCTAAGTAAACATTTGGACTTTATAAATCCAGTTTAAAAAAATAGAGCATTATTTTTAAACTTTATACTACATTTGCCACTACTGATGACATTAATAAACACGCAGGCAGGTATATGGGTTTAAAGACTTCTGGCCGTGACTTTTCTGTAGCCGACCTCCAGAGATACCAGGTCACCTGACAACTTTAATCACCGAGACTTGCTCAGTTATCAGGAAGGGACTTGAATATTCCCTGCTGACCTAAAGCCTGAAGTTGTGTCAAGGGATTTGCACCACCACAACCAAAACTTTCCAAATCAAGTATGATTTCAGGAAAATAATACTCATACCCATGCCAAAGGTAGAGCTTTAACTTTTCAATTTTTTTAAATTTAAACCAAAGTTGTTTCACTGCAACAGGGGAGGATTGCTGCTACAAAAGAATTTAGGCAAGTAACTAATCACTTAAGAAAACCAGAGAATGTAATAACCATATCTCTAGTAACTTCCTTTTTTCTTCTGAGGAAGAAAAAAGCACAAAAAATCATGTGTCATAATTCTAATACCAAGAGGATAAAGTCCTTTCTAAACCTACAAAAGTATAGTGTTTTGCTTTGTAGTAGGCAGAAAATTAATCATATTTCTGTTTGAAAAAATACAGTGCTGTTGATTGTCCCAAGCTGATTTTCAGTCAGATTGAAAAATTGTAAAGTACTTGCTTGTGCTGAGCATGGGCAGGCAGACTGATTTCATCTTAATCAGTATTCTTCAGAGGTAGACCAAAGTAAAAGACAGTCACCAGGTAAAAACACATGGATGATACAAGTGCACAGCTTATAGAGGAGAACATTTAAACCTGTGTATAGGCAGGTTCTGAAGGGTTAAGAAAAGATAAATAACTGCTGTCTTGTTACTTAATTTTGATTTAGGGAAAGTTCTGAAAAAATCCTTAGGAATTTCCACTTCTTTACATGCCCACTGATTAAATTTTTGTGTGCATGTCTGTTTTTCCCTAAATTCGAAAATACTAGGGATAGCTTGGTTTGCTACCTTCTCCTGATGCACCTCTGAATCCTGAGGAGTATTCAGAAACATGTTTTTGGTGTGAAATGAATTTTTAATGAAAATTCAGGAAAGGTCTTTACTTAGTGTTTATTGAGCTTCAAATGAAACAAGTCTTAAAAATAAAGAACAGTAAATTAATTAACAAGTGGCTCTTTTTTTGACCACTGAGCTGTTGTGCAAAAATTATGCCCATTTAAATTAATTAATTTAGAATTTGATTAGTTTAATCAGTGCAATTTGGTAATGAAGATTCACGTATTTGTTGAATTTAAATGATAATTGTCCTGAGGATAATTCTTTTTGCTGAACAGTATGGATGCCAAGAGATGAGGTATCACCTTTCAGCCAGTCTGGGATGTGAAATTCTGTGTTACTTTGCAAGACCACTAATTGCATTTATTTTATTATGCTGAGGTATAAATAGCAGCATCTGGGGAGTGAACATCCTCTCTCTGCCATAGGGACAGTGACTTCTGCCTGGATGGACAACTGGTTAAATTGCCTCATCAGTATGAATCATCAGAACAGATAAATCAGTGCCCACACTGTGATCTCTGTAGTCATCAGCAAAACTTGTTTGGTTTAATTTAGTAATTTTCTAATTCTAGCTTGCTTTGAGACCATTTAAATTGGTGCTTCTTAAACCTTCCTGTGTTGGAATGGCAGCTTAGACATGCACTGAAAGATTTACCTCAGTATTTCTTTGTAGCCACTGATTAGCCCTGTGAACCACTGCTCACATTTGTGTTGTGCCTGGACCTACCCTGTCCCTTCAGCACCTCTTACCGATAAACTCACTCTCTTCACTTTCGATTCTCAGTGAACTCTACCCTGGATGTTTTGTGCTTGGCTAGGCATTTTAAGAGTGGATTTAGCCCTAAGAAACCAAACTGTATTATCTTCTTTCTTCTGCCACAGTCTTCCCTGTAAACCTTTGGTCAATGTAAGTGAATTTTCAAAAGGACCAAAGATCACAATATTCATGCTGGTTTTGTGAACACAAACACCTGTGTGAGAAGGAAAATAAAGTCAGAGCTCCAGCAAAGAAAAAACTAGAGTTGGTTGTTGCACGTTTGGCCATTCAGTAAACATGCAGCACAGCCTGCCATAACACTGTTGCTGTTTTTCATGTCAGTAGTAAAAATATATAGGAAGAATCTGGGAGTAATTTTCATTAAATTATATATTTTGTCACTTCTATCTTAAACTGGGTATAAAATTGGTTCTAACTCACAATCTTTCCCAGAACAGATGGGATGGGAGGAACCTCAGACTAAATTCTAGCACACAGACTGAACTGAGCTCCTGAGGGATGAGTTCTGGGCTCTGACTTTTTTCTCTGTATTTCCTACTTAATAGCAACCTTCTCTTTTTTCCACTAACATAAATCCAATTCAGATTAGTCTGCAGCCAGTCTGCCTGCCAAGTGTGGGTTTAGGGTTTCACTTGGCAATCCCTTGCCATATTGAGTATTTTGTGATGCTATTGAGAGGCTTTAGGTGGTTTTTGACATGATTGCATTGTTATCAGTCCAATAAGGAAGAAACTCTTATATTTAAATTCTCTGTAGAAGTGAATGAATCTACCGATTCAAAGTGGTGGTAAAGTATGTGGATTTTTATCAGGTGTAAATTGGTTTCATTATTTAGATTGTTTTGTTTGCTGAGTACCCAAATTCTGCCCCAATAATTACTGGGGTTTTTTTAATGTGATATGTATATAGCATGTATATATCACCTATTTTTATTAGGTGACATACATGGAGAAAAAGAAGAGGTACTCTTAATATTATACCTAGCATATATCCATCCAGGAACAAGGAATAATAAACAGTCTCTGGAACTTGGCAGAAGTTTAATTCAAGGGCCATCATGGACTTTGCATAGTTTTGTTTACTGTGTAACAAGTAGTCAAATAACATTCAGAAACTGAAAGTGTATTTTTCTATAATACACATTTTCAAGCAGGTTTCTTGGCATGCATTTTGTTTGTACTGTGCTTGAAGTTGTTTATGGCATTAGTGGTTAGTGTGTTTGTGCATGTTTGCATTCTGTCTGTTTATGAAGTATTTCACTGGTACCCTTACACAGCATGTGGTCGGTCGAAGATTATTTTTGATAGCGTGTGCAGTCATGCATTTTGGTGAAAGCCTTTAAAGTAAGGTGGGTTAAACCCTGGTTATTTGCAGTTATGTAAAGACAGACTTATAGATAAAGACTCACAGAACTTAGGTACAAAAGATACTGCACCGTTTTAAAGATGAAAGAGTGATTTAGTGCCAATTTGTCCAACAACCATGGCAATTTGAGTTTCATAAAGATAGGCCAATTCTATTAATAACTAGAACATTTGAATATTTTTATTATCATAGATGTCAAAAATAATTAACAGATGACTCATTATATTACAATAATAACATGTGTGTAACTAATTTTTGAAATGAACTACGGAAGCAAAAACAAACCTCTAACAGGGATAATTTAAATCACTTCAGTCTCTAATTGACAGCTAAGTATAGGCAATACTTTCAGGACCCAGACACAGGGCTGTGAAATTAATCTGTGTATTACATTGGGCTTAGAGTGTTAGTTGATAGCTTTCATGGTGTTTTGAAAGTATGGGTTGTTCAGCATGTATCTAATGACATTACAGGAATATTATTGCAGAAAATGTAGATGCTGAGAAAGCACTAGACACTTAGAAGCATCAGTTCTGTAAGGATTTTGTGAATGTTACTGAATAAAGTATTATTGCTTTATTTAGATGCCTAACTGCAATTTTAAGAGCATTATTCTTCCTGTGAATCTTGAAACTTAACCAAAACAGAGCTGATCAATAATTAGTTCTTTTGAAAATTCCACTTGTAATTATGATTTCATTACTATTGTTAATAAAGTTCTTCATGGTAGGAAATTCGATTATATCAGCTCTGATTTTCTTTCTTTTGGGACAATTTACATTTTCTATCATGCTTCTTAAACCTTCCATTGGAGTGGAGAATTTTTTCATAGAGGTAACTTTTCTTCCTGCTAGAGTAATATCAGACAATTTTCTAACACTTCATTTACATTTCTCAACTGTGCATTTGTGAGAATTTAAAAATCATTTCATTAAGTTTGTCTGTCTTTGAATAAGAGAATACACTTAGTGTATATCATTGAATGTCATTTATGATGTGCACAGTTTTTTATTTACTTTACATCTACATGTACATAACATGTTATACAGCAGTATCATTTATAACACCATGCTTTGCTGCACAACTCTAGTTGCTTTTGATGTATAGTGCTGTAACATACAGTGAGACCTTTGTTTAAGAATAATTGTTTATGGGACTGTAAGTGAATTCAAAAGACAATAGGTAAAGGTGGAATTCAGACTCTCTTAGTACTCTTCCTTCTTGTAACACGCTATACCTATGTTATTCTTAAGAAGTCTAAATTCAAGCCACAGAAAATAACATTTCTATCACTCAAGACATAGAAGCCATTCATACAGAAATGAGAAGCAAAATGTGTGCAGAAATAAACTTTAAATCTTATGAGAGTAGCAGCAGGTTCATAGTGTCAGGAAGAAAAAAAATTATGAAAGGAAGCCAAGCCTGACAAACTGAATTGTGGCTCATCTGAATGTTGTTGAACTTCATTTCACTAGCAAAGCAGAGAGTTACAAAAGGGAAAATTAGAAAAAATCCTTCTTACCGCTGTAATGTACTAGTTTGAAAGGAACTGTGTCTGTACTATATAAATTCATAGATCTTGAAAACTATATAGGTAGTTTCAGTATTTTAAATTGGAAGCAGAGAAGAGGATTTTAATAAAAGCTGTATGGTCATACAACGGATGGAATTTGGTGATGACTTGTCTGGAAATATGTACAAATGCATACAAAATCAGTGTAAAAATAAAAATAATTTTTCATGTAAGAAATAGCATATTTTTGTGTATTAATATGCAACAATTTATGGAATGTAGAATATATATTCTATATTATTATATTAAGAAGTTATACATAGCATATGGAAGAATGCAGAATTTATTTATATGGATATAGATATAGATATAGATATGGATTATATAGATTATATAGGTATAAATATATGTATACATATATATATACATATGTGTGTGTGTTTTTCCATATCCTATCTCTACATAGATTCCATCTTCCAGTTCATGTTTTTGTGTAAATCAGGAGTGATTTCTATAAAGTCAATGTTTAAAATATTGAAAGAGGTGATTGTCAGGTCCATTATATATAGTAAACATATATTAACATTTAAGAGATGAGCCAAGACAATACTCAGCTACTCGTTTTGGGCTGAGTCCAAATACTGGCTCATATGCCAACTACTTACCAGCATAATATTTAGATAATATTCTTCAGCAGACATGTCTTTATGTTGTAAAGAGAGATCCATGTAACCTGGGTGTTTTTGAAAATAGAACTTAACTTTTATGTTATTTAAGTGTTTTAAGCAAGTTAGCCTTTATATCTTTCAATTTGTGCTTTCATTTCAGTGAGAGTACTGCTGGAACAGCAATTTAACTTCCAGGAAAATTCAGCAAATCTTTTGAGACTTAAAGCATGTGAGAAGTCAAGCACTGTCCAAGTGAGCATGATATTCACAACCATTTTTAAACCCTGAGATAGAATTTTAGGGTTTGCAAACGATAATAAAATTATTGTCTAAAATTTTGCTTTTAATATATGTAAACATCCTAAGGGATTAAAAATGTGTTCTGCTTCATTATATGTTTTGGCTTCAAACATCATTACCCTCTAAAAGTCACTTCAGTTCCAGGTGTGACAATTTGCTATACAAGAAGTCAAGCAGCTAGTTAATTATCCACATAAAAAATAAAATTCTGTCCTTAAAATGAGAGGAGAAGGGCACTTTTCATGACATTTTCAATGAACTGGAACTTCTTGCTTCAAATGATATTCCAAAAACTTGCTTTTTCTCTTGGAACTGGGTCAGAGTTTTTCTAGCCTTGATAGAATTGGCATCCTTTCTCGAAATCGAAATATGCCAGCCGTAGTACTTTTTCAGTAATACAGTTATCATGCAGAAAATCTTTGATAAGGCCACATATGCACCATTTGTGCTATAGAGATCCATGAACCTGCAAGGTTATGTGACTGTGAGTAACCCCTGCTGCCATTTGATGTTACTAAGTCTTCAAAAAGCTTGACCGTGAGACAGACTTCTTTTTCCCCCAAAGGCTCAACATTCTTTTTTGTGCTACATTTTTCAGAAGAACTCTTTGTTTGAGGAAGCTGGGCAGGGTAAAGCTGGCAGACTGGAACACTGCCCTGATGTGTTGTGACAGACATGTAATCTGCCATTTGACCACTGGTTCACACATCAGTGTTAATGTGAATGTGACACCTCTCAGCATACTGTTAATCATGCATTACTCTTCTGTCTAAAATGTGGAGATGTGGAGTAGACTTTTATTCTTTCAGAAGACTACACAAAAAACCTTAGTGAAATGAAATTTTACAGCCATAAAAAGCAAACTGATTGACAGCTGCAAATCATAGTCACAGCAACATTGATATATACATATTTATAGATCCCTAGATTTCAAAACTAAAAAGGATCATTAGAACAGTCTGCTTAATCTAACGCACTCCCACTTCAAACATGCAAGGAGCCAAACATGTAGTTCCATGTCAAGTGTGAGGAAACCTAGAAGGTGACCTTCTGTAGTCCAGAAATGAGATCAATTCAGCTTCTTTTCCTCACTAACACTTTTACATCTTTTGGGTTTTGTTTCTTTTTCTCCTGGTGTTTCATCACCAAAGTGCCCAGGAGTTCATCTGCTTTCATTCAACTGAAATGCATGTACCAGATGGTGCAAATAGCCCAGTATATTTCAATCCTGTATCCATGTCAAAAAACAGGCAGACTGCTGTAGTTCTTGGTTGCTGCACCTCATGGTATCAAAGGCTGGCTAAGAAGAGTGACACTGCTTGACAATGAATAAGATTTTTCAGGTCTGGCAGGGAAGTTGCTTTGGAAGATAAAATCCTGCTTCTACTCTGTAGGAGTTGCTTTTCATGATTAATTAATTGTGTTTACTCTAATCTACAAAGGATGTAAAGAAATACAAAAACAGAGTTAGAGAAATGTGTCTAGATAGGATACTTTATAGCAACTTTATAGTAACCATTTCATCACCTGCATTTTACGTATATTATCTACTTGCTTATAATTGTAATAGAAATTGGCCTAAACCAGAAAGTTCTATATTGTACTTTTCAGGAGGCCCACTGAGATCTGTGTTTGCTGTGTGAACAGCCTAGATCTCCAATGTCCTTAGGTCAATGAAGTTTGAAAGTATCTTGAGGACTAGGCAGTGCAGTGAAAGTCTCTAGCCACTTTCATCTGATAGCACCTGCTTAGAGTTTGGCCTTAAGACTTTCAAAATATCTCCGTAGTAAAGCCTTAGATATGTAAAAGCCATAGCTCTAGAAAAATGATATGAGGTTCCAAAGAGTGGACAGTTGTTTGTCTTGGAAAACAGAAACTGGAGATAGTACTTGAAAGCTGTATGTGGCATTCTTTCTGTTGGTTTTCTGACTCCTAAATGCTGTAACAGTAAGCCAGAATACAAGAAGAGTTGTGCCTTCCTATTCATTTTCTGGCATGTTACTAATCCCACAGAAAATTCACGTGACACATTTGAACAGAAATGTGGTGCTTTCTCACCCTGTTCTCTGTCACATCTGCAAGGCTGATTCTCTTTAAGACCCCGGCAAAATATTCCTCTGCATGTTTGGGCTACCTGTGAATTTTGTTCTTAATCTTGTTTATAAGTTAGGATATGAGAATTTTAAAACATGCTGGAGAATTCTGGTTTGACTCATTTTAGTAGTCTGTGGGATGATTTATAAGTGGCTTGGGAAGGGATAGCACTCTTTTACCTGTTTAACCTTAAAGCTCTAAAGCTTTTCTCTGTATTTTTATGTTATTGACAATTCTTCATTGTTCTGAATCCCCAAATGTTTATATTTTTTAATCACTGAAGAGACAGATACCTTACTTGGAAAATGATCTTCCTTCCTAAACAAAGAATTCCAGGACAGAAAAGAGTACCACAGAATAGTCCATGTAGCTGAAAGAGCTGTCTTACAAGAAATTACAGTTAGTTGCATGTTCATTTTGCATTACCACATATTGTGTTGGTATGCTTGTTGACAAATCTCTATATGTGTATTTGTTTGTATATTCAGAAGCTCTAGTTTGCCTACAGTCATTGTATATGTGGTTTTTCTCATGAACATTGTAGTTACAGGAGTATAATTTTAAGCGGAAGTTATACTAAAAAGAATTGTTTATTTAGCTAGATTAGGTAGGAACCATCAAACAGGCCATGGCACCTATGTATATATATATATAATGGAAAAGTGTAAAAAATAAGTCAGGAGAGAAAGGTTATTTAATGTGATAGATGGAAGAGCTATGAAGACTAGTGGGATGAATGTAATAAGAGAAAATTTAGCCTGTCTACCTGAAAAATTCTGGACAGCAAACTATTTACACGAAACAACTGTATATTCTCTATGGGGAAATATTAACAGTCCAATTGCTTGAGATTTTTGAGAGGCCAAAGGAGCAGCAAAATACATGTTGAGGAAAAAGCTTGAATTGGCAGGTAGGTAGATTAGCTGACCTATTAGTTCTTTTCTATTGCAAACTTCTATGATTTTATGTGGGGAAAATTCCTTTTCAACCCACGCTGGCAATCTGTTTATGTTCTGAAGTATGATGATTGACATCCCTTTTAACTTTTAACCTAGAGAATGTCTCTGCAAGTGTTATTCCTACATATAAATGTCTAATGCTTTTAATAAAAAAAAAAAAGTCTCTCAATTAGGGGACTGTATCCATGTGCAAATACAGAATGGAGATCACAACAGAGTCTGAGGTGTTATCGCGGCATGGGCAGCACTCCCACTCAGGAAGATGGGGCGTTGAGAAGGAAAAGGGAGCATTTGGGGCTTTATAGACTAGGGAGTGAAGGCAAACAAGAGAACTGTGGATAAAAACAGTCAGAAAGAAGGGTATAATTTTTGTTGAGAGAGAGAATAGGAGGGAAAGAATAGAGAAAAATGGGAAAGTTGCAAGGTATAAGACTAGAGAAGCAATATAGGCAATGAGAGCTAATTTATGGAGTAGAAGAACAAGAACAAATAAGGATGTTCTGCTGCTATTATGATGCCAGAGTAGCTTGCTACCTGTAAGCATTTACCTTTGGTTCATCTACATGCAGCCTTAATTTTTTTTTTCATTTCAAACAGTGTAATATTTTGTAATCATCACTGAAGCACACTGCATGGATTTTTGTGATAAATAGTGTATTTTACAATTAAAATTAGCTTATCCATCTTTCCCATGAAAGTAAAGCTTACAAAAATATAGAGTATTTAGAAAACTATAGCACCCTAGTAGAAAGAAGTTCCATGTTCTGCCACCCTTTCCTGCATTTACCCCTTATTTGGGGACTGGAGGTGGATTTATGAGAGGGAAAACATTAAAAAAGAAATATTTAAGAAATTATAAACTAGGAAAACGTCATGTATTTAAATATTACAAAAACATTCTTCACATGTTATGATATTAAACTAGAGCTCATTGTACAAAAAGAAATAAAAATTGCAGAGAATTCCAGTTAATCAAAAAATATCTTTGCAATGTTACTTGTTCTGACTTAAAGAAGTTTGCTGAAGCATCAACTTCATTTCTGTCGAGGACTGTAAAAAAGATTGAAGCCGGGGCCTGGAATATGAACAAACAATGCATCTAAGTTAGTGCCCCACAGAATATTTTAAAATTATTTAACACAAATCATCTCAGTGTCAACAACTCATCACAGATAAACTATCTAATTAACAGAAGCCATCATAGTATTTGAGAACTCAGTCTTGGCTCAGTTGATATACCAGAAGGGCACTCCTTGATAAGCAAAATTTATAAAGGAAGGTTTAAAAAACATTACTGCCTGAAGTAGATTCTTCTTAGTTTTAAATTAACCCTCTGCTAGGTTGGGATTTTTAGGTGTTTGGATTTTTTTTAATCTTAATGAGATAACAAGTACAGGTTGACCTCATGTTCTAAGGTATATTCCAAGCTAAGACTCTGTTACACAGTCTATTTTATGATGCAATATTTTTTCAGTGAGTCTGCCATGCACTTGGAGCCATGCCAAAATGACAGCTCAGTTAACAAAAGTGTCCCCAGATTTTGTAAGCACTTCTGAGATAGTTTTATCCTACTTCTTGAAAATTGCAAAGGTTGTCAGATCCTGAGGATATAAAACTTTACTGCAAAACACTTTTGGGCATGAAAGCATTGGCTGGTTGTTGCAGCACCAAACCAGCCACTTATTGGAATTGCACTTATTGCAGGTGATTCACTTCCCTGAAGGAAGTCTGTGGGGAGAGAAAGATGGTAATAGAATCTATGAAAATATAACATAGACCAAAAGTCACTGAAAAAAGCTCGTGGGAAATACTGAAAAGAGAGATCTCTCCTAAGACTCTGGGGGGTGATGTTTATATGTTGCAAGGAGATGATCTAGGGCAACAATATTCATTAACCTAAAACTGCTCCTGAAAGTAGTCTTTTTCACAGAGGAAATGTGAAATAACAGATAGGAGTGAAGTACCGTCTTTTTTCCATCCTGTCCCAGGTAGGAATTATTTGCTACAGCATTTGCTAAGTGTATGGCAAAAACGGGTAGACTTGATATTTTTTTCTGAGCTGAAGGAGATCACACTGCTGGTATCAAGTCTTGGAAGAGAATAATTTATCCTTAGCCATTTTATGATTCCTAGAGCATTCCTAGGTTTGAATAAAGCATATTCTCCACCATCTTAGAAAATAACAATACTGAGCTTCCCAAAGTCTTTTAAAAAAATAATTTAAAAATGACTGCTAAAAACAGATTAATCTATAGATGTTTTTCACAAAATACTATTCTGCAGCAGAAACCAGATTTCAAACCTTGATTTCACTGAGATTTATTGTCACATCTGTGGAGGAATTTAGGCTACTCAACTACCTACCTTGCAAATTAGAGCTCTAGTTTTAAAAGAAATTAATAGGAAAGTAAACAGAAATATACATATGCAGACTAATAATAATCATAATCATAATCATAATCATAATCATAATAAAACATATCTACATATTTTCATCAAAACACTCAAAATATTCAGTGGACTAATTGGAAAACCAGTTATTTTCAACAGAAAATCCTTGAAAAGAAATGTTCCCTTCTTTCTTTGAAAAATTTTAATGTTACAAATTTTGAAAAGATTTCTTGTGAGAAATACATTAAAAATTATTGCACAGTTTCCATTCTGTATAACTTCCCAGAGCTATAGGAGACACTGATAAAGAAAACAGTAAGTCATAATGATCAATATAATGGTGTCAACATGTCATACAATGAATTCAATGTACAAAAGTTGATTTATTTATCTTGATTTTCACTTGGCACTTCAGTAGAAATGATGTTATTCTAGGAACATTCTGATAAGGACTCTTAGGAATCTGCAGGGATCACTGAACTTTAAGGGCAGGAAGCCAGCTAATAGGTAGGCAATACATACCAGTATAATTCTATTGCCTCTCATAGAATAGACTGGAAAAAGTCACAAAAGCTGTCAGTTGCTGAAGGAACACAGTTAGCGAGACCAAGACAATTGACAATGTGTTTGGTCTGCCCCATTTCCAAATTTTTTAGACATTTCTCATTATATGGGTTAACACAACTTGAGGTAAGGTTATTTAAAGTTCTTAGGAGATTTTTCCACTGAATAACACTCCAGAGAGACTTCACGTGTTCATCACATGGACACAAGTACTAAGGAGCATAGCTGGATATGGGTTTATTACCAAAGTAATTTCTGGGTTATTTTTGTCATATTTAATGGATTAATGTACCATTGAAGCTAGCAACAATATTGTCGACATTTTTGTACATTCCTCAAAAGATACAGAGTATCTCAGATGAGTGTTGCAGAAATAACTGATTTTTCAGCTCCCTGGCAGTTCCAGATAATGATTTCAGATCAATTCAAATTAATGGCAGCTCTTGGACTATTTTCAATGTTTAACATGCACACATATTGTTTTACCAGACAGAGATATGCACAAACTTGATGTTTTCAGATGTCTTCTCCAAGTCTAGGAAGCTACTACATATATGTCCTGTTGTCTTTAACAGTTCAAGCAAGTGATGATCCTCATCACTCCACAAAAATAAAGTAATTGTTAATAAAATCTAAATGACCTCAGTTAATTTGTTTCTATAAAAAGAATACCAAAAACCTTAAAAAAAGCACTAATAATTCCCCCCACCCCCAAGTCCCCAAAGTATCAGGCTCCACCCCTAATGCCCTTTTGCAGAAAATGTGACAAGGTTTACATGCAAAGACTAATTCCAGAGAAAGATTCTTCAATAAAGAATGGAAATTACATTTTTTCTCAAGTGGTGATTTGGATTTACACATACTTTGCATCTCTAATGAATATACACACAACAGAATGACTGGAGTCCAAAAATGTCTCTACACCATCACTGTATTTTCCTGATACTGGCAGCATGCTGAAGCACTCTCTCATAAATGTTAAAAAATGAGATGGTTTGCATTTGATAAGTGTTAGAGAAAGGGCTAGCTTTCTTGGGGTGGTTCTATCAAATTGGGATTCACATTTTCCACTTAGCCCCTTCTGCTTCTGGAGAGGCTGACATGATTTAGTGACTATGAAAGTAACACCTTTGTCATTTTCATTGTACTTCATTTCACCTTCTCATTTGTGTCTTTTTAAAATAAGATGTCTTACTGAATACAGTAATCAATGTGCCATCGATTTATATAATGCAATTGTAATCTTCTCTTTTCTATTCTCTATTCCCTTCTTAACACAATTTAACATCTTATTTGCTTTTTTAATCACCACTGAACAAGTCTCTTCATTGAGCTGTCTTCAGTAATGCCTGGATCTTTTTTTTTCCTGAGTGGTTACAACTAATTCAGAAGACATCATTATGTATAAATACTTTGGACCATTTCCACTAATGTGTTTTTAGGGGGGGGGGTCTTATCTGTGTTGAGACTTACTTGCTGCTTCATTGTTCAACCGGATTTTTTTTGCAGAATTCACCTAAAGCTCTTCCTAGTTCTCTTATTTAAATGATGCAAATGAATTGACAATTTCAGCTGCTTTATCACATTTAGTCTTTATCCTGTTTTCAAATTCAACATACAGAGTGAGCAGTACTTTTGCCAAAACTGTTTTATGTAGTTAACTCTGTATTCATCATGCTGGAAAGAAGAATTTTGTTGCTGTTCTGTTAGTCTATGATTATATAGCTGCAATATCAACAACCACTGAATAGGATAAACACCTAAGAAACACCTGGAAAACACCTACTACATAACTGTAAACCTGAGGTACATAATAGTTAGCTGTAGCTATGTGTCACAGCATTGATTTATCCTCCTAAACCAACCTTAATCATAGGACACTTGCCTCCTGTATTATGCCTCTATTTCTGTATTATCGAATTTTTAATAGTTAAGACTTCAGTAATTTACTGACTTCTGCTTTACTATAGAGATTTTTGCTGATTTCCATGTGAATTAGTTTACAATTACGTCTCCCATGTCAAAACTACAATGTAGTCACTAAAATTGTAGTGTCAGTACAGAATATATTGAAAGTAATTTTTTTATGTCTGGCAAGCAATGTTTTGCCTCATTGTTTTCTTGCAAAGAATTGTTTTAACATCACTGGAAAATATAAAATACTTAATATTACTTCGTAATATTTACAAAACTATGTTCCATGATATCTCTTCTTAAAACAAAAACAAAAAAATTAAAATAATACTGCAGGAGAGGGTTCTGATATGTGCCATTTTCACTGCCATTTTTCTGTATTTGTCTAGAGCCTATAGAGATAAGAGTCTTATGCCTCTTTGGTGCAATCACATTACAATTAGTAGACAATAAACACAGGAGATATATCTCCTATTACACCACTTGCAGGTTGCATTATATTTCTCTGTTTAAGTGTATTAACTGTTACTGCAGACAGCTCACTGTAAAATGATTTCCAGGAAAATGTAACTATCTGCTAATATGTACAGCAATAATTTCAATTGTTTGAATTTTCTTTTTCTTCATAATTTAGAGACTGAGGTAGTTACATCTACACGTGTAACTGCATTACGTTGCTGGATTTTCTAGAATTTCCCTCATTAAGTATTTTTTTTTTTTAATTAAATCTCTCCATTCACCCATTGTATAATAGCTAAGGGTAAAGAATCTTCAGCCTTCTCAAAAGACGAATTTTCTGCTATAAACAGCATGCCGTTACAACTCAACTGATTGCAAAGAATTTGGATTGCAGTGTGATTCAAGTCTTTCATTGAACTGATATTATCCACTCAACCTCAGCAATACCTTAGAGAAATACAAAGCAGAGTAACTGTCTTTTATATTGTACTCTCTCAGTGCAAGAATAATAGAGATGCCATGAACATTGCAGAGGTGTCACATTAGCTGCTGAACTAAATAGTGTGAAGGAAAGGGAACTCATTGTTAATTTTTTTACAAGGATGGAATAGATGAACATTGCTTACAAATGAGCTTTATTTAGTTTTAAACACATTTCATGAAGTAAATAGTATATTTCCCTAATTTTCATGTCTTTTGGTATGCTTCCAAAAACTTGGAAGTGAATTAGTGTGCAATTTGCATCCAAATCTCAGCCAAGGGGATGTGGTTTATTATAATACATGGCCCTCCTAATTATTGAACAGCCCGAGAAAACTAGGCACAGTGTGCATCTGTTATTGCTTGACCACACTGCCAAACATAATTTGGCAAGCACAGAAATGTACATTGAGCAGACCTACAGTCTAATTTGCATTAGTTTGTAGTAATTATATGAAAGCTATAACTGAACCAAGCTTGTCCTCTTTTTAGAGCACATCATTCTTTTTGAAAAGAAATCTCAACCAAAAATCCAAAACAATTAAATAGCACACACATACACAACCCTGAGAAACTCCTTGTTTGCACAGTAGACTTCCACAGTATTATTTAATGATTATCCAAATGTTATTTTTTTGTGTATTCTGTAAAATATCAAACAAGGATTTTTTTTCCTGCAGTTTACATAGGCTTTTCTGTGGTTTCTTTCATCCCCATTCAGAAATTTTTTATCTCTTCTGCCAAATTCTAAAACCCTATATGATTTCTAATACCCTGTAACTGATGATTAAAGTTACTGTCATTTTAAAATCAGTTGCTAAGGAGGAACAGGAAGAAAGTCCTGCCTTTCATAATTTGCCTTTGACCCTTTCCATAGTTATTTAATTCAACTCTATTCTGACTAAAAGATGAAGTCTTAGTAATAAGCCACCTTGTGCCACAATAATGCTGGAAAGAAGTCACCTAAACTCAGGGAAGTTGGGATGCTATGGTAAAAATACATGCAGGTTTTGGCCTACAGAATTTCCAAAGGAAAATTCTTGTTTCCTTCCTTATTTTTCTAGTTAAATTATATGTTCAGATACACAGACATCATGGTTCTGTATATAAGATGATGGGAAACCTAAACTAAATCAGTAGATGAGGAAATAAAGCAGAACCTCATCTGCAGAAAGTATTATTGTGTAATATTTTCCAGAAATGCGGAGTCTTTAAAAAGATTATAGAGTCAACTTCAATCCCCATTGAAATCAATGACAAAAGGTAATATTCACTCCAACAGCCACAGGATCAAGCATAGAGGAGGGGTGTTCTTTTTCTCCCTCTCCTTCTTTAAGTAAACACTGGCATTTTCAGCTTCACTGCAGGGGCTGAGAAGCAGAGGCACAGTCTTTGTTGTTGGTAAACAGCTTGACATTTTGTAGTATTGGACTAGTCAAAGAGCTTTCAATCTAGAGTTTGAGTATTAAGAAATAACTGTATATTCAAGTACATACTTGGGTATTCTCAAATAGCTTAGGGTAATTATTAGCCAGCACAACCAGAGTCAGAAACAGTTACTGTGAAATGACCATACGGAGACTATGTAAATGAGTTTCCAAGAGTGAAAATGTAATGAAGTATAAAAGTGAATAAAACCTGCTGAATATTGCTGAATGAGGGAACACTGCCTCTACATCCTGATTAGCTGATCAAATCTATTTTCATAAACAAAACCAAACTTGCAATAAGTTAGGGGAAAGAAATCCCAATGAACCATGGCAAAATGGCATTTCACAGTTGACCAAAAACCACTCAATTTCCTTTCACATAGTATGTGGAAAATAAAGATATGCTTGCTTATACAGTACCCCTGCAAAACTGCTTTATTTTCTATTTTAGTTGTTTAGTGTATTTCTACAGTAAAATAATAATTGCATAAAAACCCCACCTTTTTACTGAACCAGTCTCTTCCTACATATATATCCTCTTCACTTCAGGGGCTGGAATAAAGCGATGAAGCAAAGAAGCTGGGCAAGAGTGTTGTCAAGTAAAATCACACTGGTTTACTTTTTTTAGCACCAAAACCTGCTTCATTTAGTTTGTTGTTATTTGTGTTTGGGGATTTTTGCTTGTTTGTTTTGGTTTTTGTTTGTTTTATTTTGTTTTGCAATGAGATAACTAACTAAAACCCACTTGCTGACTAGTAGCTGCTGCTGCTGAAATACAGGTAGATTTGGGTAACAGTATAGAGTTGTTTTCTCTTAATGTTTTGGGGTTTCATAGATTTGAGAATGATACTTATCTTTGCACAGGCAGGCCCAGGAATAAAAATTTCTGTTCTTACCAATTCTTACTGTTAGAGGAATATTTTCATGTAGATATTTATTTTATTATAGTTTGGACATCTCACTAGAAAGCATTTTCACTTTGCATAGTCATTCTTTAATACACATAATGCAAAGTTTTCCATCCTGCAGGTTCCTTATGAGAAGGGATTTGACATGTCTGGTGTTAAGATCTTTTTATATTTTTTTGTCCAAAAGTCATACTCATGATGAATACCAAATAAAAATCACTTCGTTTTCAGAACAAGAAAAATTCTGCAATACTCAAAGGATGGCATGTAGTTAATAATTTTGAAATGAAATTATTTTCCTCCCATTGTCTTAATTGATTTTCCCCCTTTCTTTTTTTACCCAGAGAGCCACATGCATCCAACATCTGCCATGTCCATGAATATGAAATCTTTCAGAGCATATAAGTTAGGTTTCCACTCTGAACTACAACAATAACTACTAAACTGCATTCAGTTCTTACATTGTAGTTAAGCATCTTAAGGTATCACGTTAAAACCATAGTTTTGGAGCTACTTATACAAACCACTTTCTGTTAGTGAAAGTCACAGATCTGTGTGCTACAGTGTAGGTAGATGCATTTCCTTTCAAGAAACTGACGGGCTTGTAATGATGCATGAATTGTGTCTATGGATCTCTTGGAAACAGATGTCATGTGAACTTTGTGCAAAGTGACTTCCCAGGAAGTAATTTTCAATTCATTTTCAACTTTTGCAAGTCACTACAGCACAGTTTGATCTCCAGTCACTTCCAGCTGCACAATTAGAACTGGATTCACTACTCAGAGACTTTTGAGTGAGCTGGTGGGCTTAAAGACGTATAGAAGACAACTTGAAGCCTCCCATAGTTTTGTTCAAGGTCTAAGCCTAGACTTAGTTATGGAACTCAGCTTTGTAATGAAGGGTTTGGCATGAGTGAAGGTTTTCTGTCTGTGGAACTGTTTAAGCCTCCAAACAGCTCACTGCAACAAGAGAGTGGAATATGCAGTCAAGGAACAGGGGCTTGCATTTTGGTTCTTTTCCTATGATAACTCATCTTTTTTTCCTTCTTCTTCAGATAATTTCTTACTGTATTCCCAAGCAAAAGAAAATTTTATCCTTGATAAATAATCTAAAATATTAAAAAATAACTTATAAGTAATAGAGCTTGTAGTTAGTAGTCATACTTGTTTTGAATTATTTTTTTTTCACTGCAAGTTTCTATTAAAGATGTATATAACTGTATATAACTGCTTGTTCTTATTTTACTGTCTGTATTTAACTTGTTCTGTTTGCAGGTCCAATCCTCTTAGTTGCCTAAGAATAAATCTTGTCTTGATTTTTTAATGCCATCTTTTTTCCATTCATGGCTTGTACAGTCTTTTTTTCCATCAGGCATAAAGATTACCTGTATCAGTGAGGCTTTCAGTATACCTGCTTATCCCAGACTTCTTCAGAAGGTGTTTAGCAGCTCCAGACCACTCTCAGTGACTCTACTGAGCTGTGAAAGGAATAGCAGGGTGAATTTACCAGGCTTAAGCGAGATAAATGGAATAAAATATGGTACAGACAGACTTGGCTGTGTAGAATATAAGTAAACAGATTGTGGTCACTGGAAGTAAAAAGAATTAATTTAACATTATTTTTGCTGCAGATACTGCAGATAAGACTGACTATGTCAAGGGGCTAAAAATCTAAATGACCACTTACGGAATTCCCACTGGAATATTTTCACTCCGGTAGGATTTATTTCTATTCCTTCTGTGTACTTATATGTCTTTCAGGTTCCAATAAAAACTTGACAGAAATTCCTAGGTTATCCTGACTATTAGAACTGCATAAAACTCAAGCACAAAATTGTACTGAATATCTTTTTCCCTGAGCCAAGCAACTTGTGTAGGCACCACTCAGGAGCCATCTATCTGAACCACCCAAACAATAACAGCAAGGAAGTGCTATGCGAAGTTACACACTTAATATAGTTATCAGAGAAGGGAAGTTCCCACATTTTATCTGGAGTGAAAAATTATGTATCAGCTTTGGATTAGTCAAGGATGTCTTTCAGGGAAAAAAAAAATCCATTTCTGTTTCAGATAATGCAGGCAGTGTGCAGTGTACATCGCTGAGTTAATTTGTTCCAGGAGTTTATCACCCTCACTGTCAGAAAAACAATATAAAACTAAAATCTTTATTTCTTAGTCTATCTTTAGCTTTTAGTGACTTGCTCAAATTTTTTTGCTAGATGAAACAGCTGTTTCATACCTGGTAATTGCACATCTAAATCAGTTGTCCTTTATGAACTAAGCAGCTCCTAAATCTAATACTTGAGAATGGTTTTCCGTTTAATGGCACCAATTGTTTGGTAAAAAAAATCAACATGAAAAACTGTTTTGTCAATGTTAGTTTTTTGTCATATAAATTTTCCATAACTGGACTAGAAATTTAAAATATTCACTGTTCTTCACTCTAAGATAACTATTGAATGTTTTCCACAAAGGCTATTTGGTCTTGATATAGCATACAAAGAAGAAAATGATAAGGTGAAAAAAAATCTTGTCTGTAACTAATATAAACAATACATTGTAATGTGTGCCAAGAAAATTTATTTTGTAATATATTTCTTTTTAATATCATGCATAAGTTTATACACTGAGACTATTTAATTTGGTTCTCTCTTTTTCAGAAAGATTTCAAATAAAAACTTACTTTTCACAGATATTAAAGGAAATAGAAGGTACTAAAATGCAAGGTACTTTCAGATTTTGTGAGTGTAGAACTGTGGAGAGAATATTCCCATCTGAACAGCAGGTAATGAGTACGATGATCTCTTGGAAATAATATATTTTCAAGTTAATATCATGTGATTTCCCTTTACATTTTGTCAATATAATGGCACATGTGGGCCTGAGGTTTACCTTGACTAGCAACATTAAAGTGAATTTTGTCTTCTTGTTTTCACTAATTTATAAAAGTTTACATTTCTTGATATAAAATACATCATTTCTCACCAGTGAAAGACATAGCCTGAATCTTCAGACAGTGTGAAACAATAGCTCTAAGGAAAATGTAAATTCACTTCTGTGGTGTTATAATTCTGACACTGAATCCTGAAAGGTAACATTTTAAATGTTTTAACAAAATTTGGTAGCAACGAATTTCTTCAGTCTTCACTAACTGATTTCCTGTTTACTTTTTCCATACACAGTTATCCATGAGAGCATTTACAGCCTGAATTAAAGTGAAATCCACTTGTCGGAAGGCTTCTTATGCTGCCTGCATTATAGTGTGCAATTTATTAGAATTAATTGCCATCAGTGGAGGATCAGAGTGACAGCTAAACCTGTGTGTGTTTGACACAGAGCAACCCCACTTCTGCAAACTGAAGTCTACTGTGCTTGAATAGGTACAGCCTTGAATCTCGAGTTACTATTACAGAGTGAATTTTGAAATTTGTAATTTATTCTGGTTTAACTTATAATTTTCCTAAGTATGACAAAAGAAACTAAATCATATGATTTACAATGCAAAGCTAACACAGCAGGAATTATATCTGCTTACATAATTAATAACCAATGTACACTGTCTTCATATAGCACGGAGTACAATACTTAATATAAACATCATGTTGGATTTTGGAGAATATTTAAACACTTTGACCTACAGATCTATTTGTTGTGGTGGGTGATCATGCTTAGAAACTCACCGATTCAGTCATTTACAGAATGGAAGGTTCACACACACACATACCCACACACCCCAAAAAGTTAAACTGATTTTTGTTTTCAAAGTGAATGAAAGAGAATGTTTCATTTACTTACTTAGATCTACCCACTTGTATCTTTCTCTCTTAATTTTTTTTTTGTCCACACTTGTGCCATCCATTATATATTTGGTCACCCTAATAGTGCTTTTGAATTATAAAGCCACACTAGATACTACATGTGAAATGTGATTACTGACTTGCTAATTTGAGATCACTGTCTATTTGTACTTCATTGAGTCATTAGAGAGTTGCAACTTAGGAGGATGAAATTTCTGAATTTTTTGCCCAAAAAGAAACAGATTTTCTGGTGAAATCTAAACAGAAACATTAGTATCAGAATTTAATATCAATATTGTGATATCTAGATTGAGATCATAGCTAGAAGGCAGAAAGAGAGAGACTGCTTTCCACACATATCCTTTCCTGTACAAGTCTATACTATCTCACATTTTTTTGAAGGCTTATTTAATTCATGTTGGCATTCACCAACATTTGATAAACATGTCACTCCTCACCAGGTGTTCTAACTGAAAACAGAGATGGACGAAATATATTCCACAGTCTGCTTGTAACAGGGGTCCACTACTTTAATGGAAACGTAAAAAATCATGTTTGTAAAAATATTTGCAAAGTGATCAATGAAAATAAATATGATGAAAGGGTGCCTAAATTAATTTACATATTTTTGTGCAACGTTTTTTTTTCCTAAAGAGATTAATTTTTGTGTACTGGAAGCTGCTTTTGCATGTTAGGTAATTTTTTCTCTTCTGTGTTTTTTTCTTGAGGGCAGTTTGATGATCAGTAAACATCATAGGATAAATATTGTGGCTGTGTCTGTCTAGGAGAAATCAACCAAGAATTCTAACAATTCTGTCCTAAATACTGTTCTTAAAGATATAATCCATAGAGAGAATCTACTTAATCTGACAAACATGATTTCAATTCAGGAAATAGCTCACAATCATTCTACTGCATCTGACATCAGTGGTATCCACACAGCCATTCTGTGCAAACTCCCTGCTTTAAAGGTCTTCCCATCACTGTTATTGGTCTCACAGATGATGAAGTATGACACTCCATAAACAATGAGCTGGGCCTTTTGTAGGCTGCTTTGCTTTTTTTGGCTTCAAACTGCCACTGAATGTCAAATCAATTTGGCTTTCATTAGAACAGCTTTATATGTGCAAATGTATTTGTGTCTGGTTGCTACTTTTTTCTATTTTTGCTTTCCTTTCCCTTTGCTTTTTTTTTCTCCTTTCCCTTGAATGATGTAATTTTTCTCTAATCAAAGCCAACACCTGTTTCTCTAAAATAGGAGCCTCTGTGTAAAGCTCTTTATCACAGTCTGAGTACACTCTAGATGGGCTCATTATGAATCAAGTTCTCTCAGAACAAAGAGGAAGTGCTCTGCTACAGTGACATTGTACATCATAGAGCCTGGATAAAGTCAAGAGCTGATGTAACCTTGACTTTTGACATGCCAAGAGACTGTTGTCTAGATAATGCAAGGTGTGTAAGCCTCTATCTTTGATAAGTAATAAAACAAATAATAAATCTGACGCTTTGTTTAAGACCAGCTCAACTGTTACACAATGCTATATTGGGCTTGATGGGGTAATGGGTTTGTTGTTTTTTCTTAACCAATTTAGAAGGAACACAGAATTGCAACTTTGAGGATTTCTGGTTTTGTAAACCACCAGTCTGCTTAGACAAGCTAAATGAAGGATGCCATAGGATGAGAGGAATAGAACAAAATAGGGATTACAGGACTCCCAGCTATGAGTCAGTGAAGATCTGCTCTAACAGAGTACATTAGAAGTAGTCTGAAATGGCTAAAGTTTAGGAAAGGGAAATTAGAGGGGGAAAGGCTATATATATATCCTGAAAGGCTACCACAAACTCTGTGTTGTGACACATTTGAAATAAACACAGGCTCACTTTTCATGCACCTAAAATCCATTGTCTCTATGAGACTTGTCTCATGGAAATAGCTGTTGAAGTGTACTGTGCCTGCAATGGTTTAGGATTGTGGTGAACAAGAGCATAAAATTCCTTTTCTTCCTCCAGAAATAAATTATTTTCTAATTTTCATCACAAAACCATTCTCCCTTTCTGCCCTCCACCTTATGCAAGCTGAAAGTCAGGATATATTTCCATTCACTTCATAGATTCATAAGATCACATAAAAGGTTGGAAAAGACCTATAAGGTCACGGAGTCCAATATTTAACCCAGCACCACCATGTTCACCACTAAGCCATATTCCTAAGTGCCAAATCTGTGTGTTTTTCTGAGCCCTTCCAGGGATGGAACACTTTCAGGAGAAATATGTTTAGAAATAACTACCTAACTACAACCAGGTCAGATGCATGTTCTATCACAATTAACAAGGCACTTGTAGGTAATCAAGCTACATGTCCTCTTGCTAGTGTTGATCCTTTTGCAAAGAACCAGAAATATATTTTATATCTTTAAATGGAAAGACATACATTTTAGAAGCTGGGGAACCTACAGATAGACAGTAGGAGTGAGACAGAAAAAAAATGGTGACAATTTTATCCCCACTCCATCTAAACGTGAGTGTTTGACACTTACGAAGGAAGAAACTTTCTCTGGACATTGCAGAATAGAAATAAGATGATAGAACCAGCCTTTGCTCACCACTTGTAATAATGGTCTAAAATGTCTTCAGAGGACCTCAGGCTGTCCAAGAAGGGTCCTTGCTCAGTTTGTGAGTGGATGAACTCACTCCTGTATGATGGGATTCTGTGACAGACACTCACAAGGAAAGTGCCTATTTTCAGAGCTGAAGAAGAGGTTTGCTTGGCTCAAATACTCAGTGATTTCAAATCCAGTGCTAACTCTAACTGAAATATATTGGTAATCTGCCATCTGTGGTTTTCTTGAGCAGAAATTTTGACTGAAGTCCAGGTCTTAGTAGATATGAGGCCACGTTACCAAATCCATCCTCCTACTCGACATCATCCTTCATACTGTCTTACTGTGTCACTGCCTTTGGATTAAGGACCACAGCAAAGTATGGAAAATGCAGATACTTCAGTTGCCAAGTCATTTCTTGGTCTCTCTGTTGAAGCTATCTATAGTGAATGTTTCATTGCTGACATCTATTCTAGCCTCAGTATTGTCAAAGCATTTTTTCATGTGTAATAAATTTGCATAAACACTTCACCCCAAATATAATGAAACATAGGATAAGAAAGACCTAAATTATATTTTAAAAAAATTACTAAAAGACTTCTTGATTGATTTGCAGAGGCATAGCAAAATTCCTTCATATAGTGGCCTCATGAATGAGATGATAATATGCAAGTAAAGCATAATGATTGGCATATTAAATGCAAGATCTTTGTCACCATCTGTTTCCTGATTGTGTCAGCAAGTTGGGTTTTTTTTCATGGAAGTGTGAGAATACACCATGGCCTCGAAGTATCAAAATGTCAATTATACATCACATTTTAAAGTTGGAAGCCCAAATCACAATTGTCCCTGAATTCTGCCTGAAACACTGACAAATTATTACCTATCCGTCACATTTAGCCTTACTGTACAGTAGCACAGATATTGTGCTGGAAAATAAAACAGAGCAGGAACACTATCAAGGCCAGGTTTACAATTTAGTGATGAATACTTAAAAAAAAAATTACACAGAAGGAGACAGGGAGAGAACTAAGAATTCAAAACAAATCGAATAGTTGTAGAACAGCCCTATCAAATACTTGTTATTTCAAGCTCAAGTACTTTGAAAACAGTTTTGCATTTCTGGTATTTCTCATTACAAATAAAGCTCATTCATAAGGAAGACAGTATTTCTGTATTTTCACTTGCACTGACAGAAGAAAATTGTATCCTGGTTAGTGCAATGAATCAGTACGAAGTGCAGAAGGAGAAAACCAATGTGAAGCCTAACCAAAATGACGGAACCTTTCTGCTAATACCACGGGTCCTGCATTACACCCTCGGTGGTGGGAGATATGTTTTAATGTCCCACACAGGATGAGATATAGCACCACCAGCTACCAAAACCAGCAACCAAGAGGAAGGCACACAAAAAGGCTGCTGATTTTTGTTCTTAAATACGAATGCAAGACTCTTCCAAAACTGAAAATTCCGCTAGTGTCTCAAGGCATTATTTCTGCTGTGGGGAGGAAACAGAAGAAATAGGTATTGTGTAAAGTGATTCTTCATTCACTGAAAACAATGGTAAGATCATCAAAAAGATGTAATGGCTTTCTGGTTTGCTCCTAGAGCTATTACTATACCCGTGGAGGAGATATCTAGATTTTTGTAAAATTGGATAAAGAGCATAATCATATCCAACCATCTAACATGAACTAATTTGGAAGTATAAAGAAGCTAAATGAAAAAAGTGACCTTCCAAACTTGTACTTTATTGGATTTTTCATGAAGCGTAATTTCTTTTATATAATAATTTCCGATTCTAATAATATTTATACATGATAAGGTATACAATCCACTACTCAGACTGCTTACATGATATTTTCAGATGAATAATAAATTTTTTGCTGTAATAAGACACCAATTTATAACATGCAAAATTCCAAATAAGACTGATTTTAAAATGAGGAGATTGTAAATAGCATTATTTATATTATATGTTTGGGGTCAATCTCTGCCTGTGAAACAGGATTGCTAATATTTAATAAATATAAAGTAAATTGATTCTAATTAATAATTAATTTTTAGTATGGCTATGTATTTTAAGCATGTGTGTATATACATGTTAAATCAAAATGTTTGGGAAAATTCAGTCTGGGGCTTCTGATTTAAACAGTTGTCCATGAGCAGTTGTGTATAGGCATGTCTTCACTACTAATAAAAATCTTTTTCATTATTCAAACGGTCATGTAAACAATTTGTAGAGTTTCAGCAGAGGTTTGTGTATTTCTGGTGGGGCAGCATGTTCCACCAGATAGCAGTCTCTCCATTCACCAGCAAATGGTGAATCATAAGCTGCTGGAAAGCAGAAAATAAGAAAAGTCCCGGTTGAAACTTTGCAGTTGAAGTTCGATAGATAAAGTTTGTAGCCTGAACATACATACCAATACAAACCAACACTGAGGGGAAAAAGAAAAAGAATATATGAGAAAAAATCTCTTCTGAAAACTTTCACGTGCATCTGTTGCCAAGGTAATCACTGTATGTATGCCTTCAAACAGGTACCTTTTGGGGGTCAACTGAACACAGGCAGTAGAAATACAGTATGAAAAATATGAATGTATTACAAACAGATACAATTTTCCATGTGTGCATACTGCTGGTATCACTGTCTTCTCTGAAAGTGAGGTCTGGATATGTAGATGGTAAATAAGTATTTTTGAAGTTTGTAAACTGTGGACATCAGTCCATATCTCAGATTATTACAGCAGGGACTGAAGGAAAATATCCTTAATGTCTCTTTAACATTTTCTTTTTCCTTTCTGTAAGTCCATTATACAGTTTCTTACTTCATCCTCTGTTAGGGTCCATTGTGAAATCATTCCTGATCACTTACAGAGAAATAGCTTGATTTTTTTTTTTCCTAGCTCCCCTTCTTTTATTCTTCATGATTGATCTGTCAGGCATCCAAATGAAGCTAAGAGCTCTCATTTTTTAATTAAAATTTTGCTTGTTTAGGACATGATCATGAAATAAGTGTGTTTAAGGGAAGTTTTGTCACTGATATCAATATTTTTTTCTTCTCCCTCACACCAGGAATATGTCCTACAAAATAATATGCTTTCTTTCATGTATTCACCTGGACTTTCAAAAGAATGCTTTGAGGCTTTCTTTCATACTCTGCTTAATAATATTAGTAATTAAAGAACTTTTATAGTCTGTATGTTATCATAGAAGAATAGAATGACCTGGGTTTAAAGGGAACACCAACTCTCCTGCTGTGGACAGGGATACCTTTCACTATATCAGGTTTCTCAGAACTCCTTCCAGCCTGACCAGGAACACTTCCAGGGATAGAGCATCCACAACTTCTCTGGCCAACCTGTTCCAGTGCCTCACCACACTCACAATAAAGAATTTCTTCCTAATATCTAATCTAGACCTACTGTCTTTCATTTTGAAGCCATTCTCCCTTGTCCTGTCACTACATTCTCATATAAAAAGTCCCTCTCCATCATTCTTGCAGGGTCCCTTCAGGTACTGGAAGGCTGCAATTATGTCATCCCAGAGCCTTCTCTTCTGCAGGCTGAACACACCTGATTGTCTAGCCTTTCCTTGGAGCAGAGTTTCTCCATCCCTCTGATCATCTCTGTGACCTCCTCTGGACTCTCTCCAGCAGCTCCATGTCCTTGCTGTGCTGGCACCCCAGAGCTGGTGCAGCCCTGCAGGTGGGGTCTCAGCAGAGCAGAGCAGAGGGGCAGAATCCCCTCCCTGCCCTGCTGCCCACGCTGCTCTGGATGCAGCCCAGGACACCTTTGGCTCTCTGGGCTGGCAGTGCCCATGGCTGGGTCATGCCCAGCCTCTCACCCAGCAGCACCCCCAAGTCCTGCTGGGCAGGGCTGCTCTGATCTGTTCATCCCCCAGCCTGTGTTGGTACTGGGGGCTGCTCTGACCCAGGTGCAGCACCAGCACTTGGGCTTGTTAAAACCCATGAGAATCCCATGAGCCTGCTCCTCAAATTTGTCCAGGTCCCTCTGGATGTATCTCATCTACAAGATGTGTCAACTACACCACTCAGCTTAGTTTCATCTGCAAATGTGCTGAGATTGCACTTGATTGCTTTGTCTGTGTCATTAGTGAAGAAATTAAATAACGGTGGTCCATAACAGACCCCTGAGGGACACCACCTGTCACTGATGTACATCAGTACACTGAGCCATTGACCACTTCCCTTTGGATGTGACCATCCAACCAATTCCTTATCCATCTCACAGAACACCCAATGAATCCATGTCTCTTTTAGTGAGATTTGTGTGAGAAGGATGCTGTGGGAGACTGTGTCAAAGGCTTTACAGAAGTCCAGAAAAGATATATGATAAAATACATCAATTTGTTCAAACAGAAAACAAAGCCATTTTTTAAATATTTTGATTGAAAATTAATAATCTTCATTAAGTTTTACTTTAGGAAAAGCTAAAACTAGATATTGAATTGTTCCAGAACCACAAATGCAAGGTTCACTCTTGCAGGTGCTTGTATGTGTGCAGCATCACTCAGGGTAGTCCTCAGTTCAAAGTGAAGTCTCTTTAATTATCAGTCTGAGTACTCAGGTATTTAAAGTGCTTAACCAGGATTTCAAAATAGAAGCTATGTTTCTTGAGGCTGTAATTCTGTAACCACGTGTCAGTTCTTATTGAGAAAAAAAATCATAATATTTAGAGTTGATCAGTAGTACAAAAAGCTGTCTCTACTTTCATCATGCTAGATTTAAAATGAGCTGGATTCAGAAATCTTCACAGTTCCTTTGTTTTCATTTCTGCAGATACTGAGGCAATCTAGCTTCACTGGCATTAATGTTTGCTGAAACTAAAAATAAAATTCAGAGAAGTATTTGTATAATGTGTTAACAGTTTTATTCTATCAGAATATATGTCACTGAAACAATGCCTTGTCACTTAGTAAACCAACAGCAATTAGACACGGCAATTCAATTCATTCACGTGGAGTAAGAAAATGTCCAAGAGAATTATTTTGCAGCATTGCATAAAAAATAGCAGAGTAAAATGAGGATTTCTAATTGGTCCTAATGCTGGATTATTGGTTTAACTCACATTGCTTCCAATAAGATTTACTATGTTCTCTCTTCCTGGAGTAAAGTCAGGATAACTTCCTGGTTTGAAATTATTTACAATAGTAATTAAGATAATTAGAATAACTGATTAAAAAGGCATGATGATAAAAACAAGCATGTAAACATAAAATAAATTTAAACAGATGTCTCAAAATCCAAACTAGAAATAAACTGTACAACTATTTTACCCTAACTGTGCAGAAGCAGTTAAAAATATTCAGATCAGTATTAAGGTCTTTACAAGAAACTGCTGAAAGCAGGAAATTTTTGTTATTCTGAAAACTGAGATCTCATAAAAGACACTCTGCAGATCACTTTGAAAGAAGAACAATGATGGAAGTACACCATAACGTGCCAGGAAATAAAAATCACACATGACACAAAGAAACCATATGCATAGATTATGTTTCATTTAAAACAATAATAAAGTAGGTAAGGAAAGCTTTAATCTTTTATTTAGTTGTTTTTGTTTGTTTGTTTGTTTTGTAAAGAATAGTTACTTTTCAAGGACTAACAAGAATACTTACTGAAATGTTTACTAAAATTTCTGAGACCAGGTTAGGGTTAGGACTAGGTTTAGGTTAAGGAGAGGGAGAAAGCTAGTGACCTTAGAAAAGGCTGCTTTGAGACAGGTATCTTTCCAACTCAGAATTTCCCCTGAGGCTTCAGTACATCCTGTGGCAGAATTTTCCTTCAAGGCCTAGGATCAGTTAGGAGAACTATCCTCCCTCCTCTTGGGAGGATATCTCCGACAGGTGAGATCTGTTCGAGAAGCCTCCCCTGACCTTGCAGCTCTTTGAGGAAGAGCTGGAAGAAGCTGCAGGAGGGGTTCCCACCTCCCTAACTGGCAGCTTCATTAAGTAGGGGCTCTCACACTAGTCTCAATCCCTCACATTTGGTTCAACCCAGGACTGCATTGAGCTACTCTGCAGCCATGCCAGTGCCCGTGACTGTGCCTTGTTGATCTGGACTGTGACCCTGACCCTTGGGATGACTTCCTGACTTCCTGACAGGAAGCCCTTTTGTTGGTGAGGCCACTGCTTCTGCCTGCCATGCTGTCATACTTGTCTTCCAAATTCTCTTTCCTCTGCTAAAGAGCAATTGCCTTTATTGTTCCCTGAGACATATGAGACCCATAGGAAGGGTGAAAAGATTAAGGAAATGAAGTGGGGTCTTCTGTAAGAGTTCTCCCAATTGCATCTTTTTCCCAAGGGGCTTCTGCATGTCCCACTACAGAAGTGTCCACCCACACTTAGGGTTAGGCTATAAGAACAGCAAAAGATGTGAGACCCATGAAAAGAGTGGGGTTGCAAAGAGCTGGACAAGCCATAGCAGCTTTGTGGCTTCTATGGGAACTCTCTCCCACCTACTATTTCCTACGATGGCTTCAGCATGTCTCTTGGCAGAAATCTCTGCCCTGATTTAGCACAAGGGCTAGATTTATGGGCAAAGAGTCAGATATACTTTTTTAAACAAATGTTTTAAGGCTTAGCTGGGCAGTGAGTGGCTGCTTCCCACATTTCTTAAAACTGTGGGATATCCAGGGGAGGTTGTAAGTTAATAGAAATTATTAATTGAAAGGCATCAGTGATGTGAGTATTTCCAATTTGAATTAAATATTGAATCGTCTATATGAGTTACAAAAATGCTCTTGAGGTCCATTTTTATGATAATATTTATAATATTTCTGTAATATTCTAGTATTTTTATAGTATTTATGAAATTTATGTATTGATAGCTTTTATGAAAAATTGAAGGTTGCCATTTTCGGTTGGAAAAAGTTCTTGTAGCAGTCATATACTACTGTTCAGAATGCTTACTATTTACCCTTAAATATAGTTGTAGGATTAAATCAACAGAATTGCTTATGAATTACATTAATATACTATATATAGTATATATACTAGTATATATACTATATATATACTAGTATATATATATATATACAGTATATATACTATATTAATATACTATAAGTAAGGTATAAATTTGTCTTCTCAGAAGGAAAAGAGCAACTTACTTTGTATCATAGAACACTGGAGTTCTTGGAGATAGGAAAATTCAATGTAATGTTCTCCAGTCATGATTAAAATATTTTCATACGAAAGATACCACTAGGATATATAGGATGACATATAACACTACTGCATGCATAGATTGACATCTGATACAGTATTGACACTATAATTTGATAAAGCCATTCAGTAGTACTTTCAAGACTGAATACATGCCTTCCCTGCTCTTCTTTCTTTGCTGTGGTTATTTGTTTGGTTTAGTTTGGTTTGTCTAGTTAGAATTTCTAGAATGAATGACAGTGGTATCTATCAGTGAGGTCTAAACTGAATGTAGACATTAGGCAAGAAACCTTGCAGGATATTTCAGCATTTCATTGTTTATTTTAATTTGAACTTAATTAATGTGAGATCTCAGGCACTATAAAGACAATGAGTGCCATCTATAAATGCTAATATAAATCAATAAAGAGGAGGTTAAATGATTTATGTTGGAACTGAGCCACCATATAATAACTGATGCTTGTTAGTCTCAACAATGGAAATGGAAAATCAAAACATAAAATAGTGCAAGCAAGAAGACCATCCTATTTTGCAGTAAGCTTAAGATACTCTATTTGTAATTAATTTTTGTCCTATTAGAAGGTAGGTTAAATCTTTCATTTACATAGACATCTTGCCTAAGAAAGGGCTGCTGGAGTTTGCCCAATGTTTCCATGCCTTTGAGTTGTTGCCAGCTTTGCCAGAAAAATAACAAACATAGTTGCCAAAAGCTACATGCAATAATATTACTGTTAAAAGAGTACTATAGGTACAAGTTTTAGGTATGCACTGCTTTTCGTATCTATAGTCATGTTTACTATGTTATTAATATTTCATTTTCATTACCTTCTGTGAGTAAAATAGGAGTTCAGAATTGTTTTGCATATCTCTCTCAAAGAATAAAAACAAATTCTACTTTTAAGCATTGAATGGCACATTATGGAAGCATTGGAAGACTGTCTATGAGTAGGGCTGCATTGACACACTGAAAGCAGGTCTAACATTTCTCCAAAGAATTTATTTATTTTCTTAATTTCTTCTAATTTTATTTATTCTCTGAATGTCAGCATACATTTTCAGATAAGAATTTCACTCTTCCTATCATTTTCTTAATAACTGTATTTTAATTAGTTTTGAAGATAAAAGATTGTAAGTCTTCTTTCTCCATACATGTTTTAGCTCATAAAGGAAAAAAAAAAATAAAAAAGGATGGTGAAAGAAACAATATCAACAATATCCTCCCTTAATCTGACACTTAGAAAGTCTTAGAGATATGCATTCTTTGCTATCATTTGGAAGAAAGATCAGTTTTGAAGATTTTTCTGGGTAACTGAGAGAAATTTCACCAAGACTAAGCAACTGGTGGAACTTGACTGAAAATGTTGTCTTGGGAAGTGTCCCTGTGTCAGAAGGCTGTCAGGTAAACCATTTCTCTTATCCAGGTACTATTATTTGAGTGAATTAAAATGAGATGTCTAAGTCCTCTGCTGATTCTGGAGTTATTGCAATTTTGGCTGCTTTCCATTCCAGAAGGCATTGCCATTGAGATTTATGAGCGTGGGATCAAAGTGGACATGAGTAACACCTGTGGTAGAAATATACCTTTGTAGGTGGGGGTATTTTACATCAGTGCCCAGTCTTCTTACCCAATTTGGCCCTTTTGAGTAAGAAAAAAATAATAAACATGGACTGTTTCAGAATAAATTTAGGAGGTCTATAGATTCCTAGAAGAGAAGATATTAAGGTCACTTTTTGTCTTCTTTCTGCCTACCAGTCTGAGGAAGCTTCCTGAGGAAGCTCCCAGGGAGTCAGGAAACTGCCATTTTAATAGCCCAGAAGAACTGAGGTTACAAGATTGTGCAAGCCACCAGAATGATTAACAGTGTATACCATTAAATTGAGACAGAGGTCATGGAAACTTACCTAGATCAATACCCAATTCTTAACAAGGGTCGAAGATATTAACAGGCTCTCCAGGGAAGTGATCACAGCACCAGCCTGACAGAGTTCAATAAGCATTTGTACAATGCTCTCCAGCACATGGTGTGATTCTTGTGACTGTCCTGTTCAGGCTGGCATAACCCTTGATGATGAGTCTTGTGAGTGCCTTCCAATTCAGAATATTCTGTGATTCTATATTCTTGCAACTTATGAAAGTTGTATGAGTAACTTTTAGATAAAAGACTCTAATAATAGAGATTTCTCAACAGTTTGCTTCCAGATAACTTGTCCTAAGAGTAAGTTCACATGGTACTTAAAATATTTTTGTTTTCTTTTTAATATTCCTTTTTTTTAATCTCAGTGCACTAGAAATTATATCATTCTAGATATAGCATATATGGTTTTGAAAACTGCTTCACTCTATACTGTAGGTGAAAAAAATGCAGCTTTTAACCTTTTCATTGGGTCACATTTTCAAAGCTTTGAGTTTTACAGCAATTTATTTTTGCTTAACAGAGTTTCGAGTTTCTTACTTTCCTCTAGCAAGAATTTTTCTCCATGATTAGTGTTTGGATTTATTTTGATATCCTTTTGGGAAAAGGATTCTCTTTATTTAGATGTGTGTGGAACTAACTCTTGACTCAACTGAAAGAAACTTTCCAAGGATGATAACCTCAATGCCACAAATTGAGTCCTACTTGTATTTATGTGGACATACAAGCTGCTTGTCAGCTTTCTTGCATTTGTTCAGTAATGGCTAGTGAGAATTTCAGAATATTATAATCACATCTATGGAACTTCATTTATTTACCAATTTACATGACTCTTCTGCTGATGTTGACTGCCTTCATCAAGGGTGGGAGATTTTCAGTTTTCTTGATAGGTTTCAATACTGCATTTTGAGCTGTAGTGGAGTCAGCCCTTGAAACAACAATGTTGAAGATATACAAAGGGTCAGACAATTATTTTCATTAGCCTAAGACTAATAGCTCCATTCTGAAGTAGGATTTGAACCTACAAGGTCTGTCCATATACTCCCACTCTCCAAACTGTCTGCATAGACAGACATGAGATTTAAGAGGTGTGTTGACTAATAGTTCTTTATACAAATGACCTTTCATATGAAAGAGTTTAAGTAACAGGCTGCTGACCTTCTAGAAACACTTTTTTGCCTCTTTTAGCTTTTATTTTCTAGCATTCTTTCCTTTGCATGAATGAGAGGAAAATTGTTTGGATATGTGAAATGATGATTTATTGTCAGAATCATTATAGTAGTGTTAAAAACAAATAACTCACCAACTGTCTGTGCTCTTAAACATGTGGTATCTGAGTGTTTCAGTGTTCTGTTCAAAGCAGAGACTTTATCTTTGTTCATAAAATAAAAAGAGTCCCTTTACATTATTTACTTTAGTTTAGATTACTGTGTTTCCAACTGTCATAAGTATGTCAGAAACACAAGATTAAAACATTATATTTTACTTGCCAAAACAAGAAATAAAAGAATGAATGGGAAATATTCTAGGAATTAAAAATATTTGACTGTTTGACTGTAGCTTTTATTTTAAGCAAGAAAAAGACAAAAAAAAATGTGGAAAAATAAAGGGCAGCCTGCTCTTTATTTTTCAAAAAAAATGACACAGCATTTGTATTTCTGGCAAACTAATTGTAGGCTCATGTTATCTAACCTCCTTTTTCTCTCTTGATCTGTATGGGATATTTTTCATAGAATGTCCTGAGTTGGAAGGATGTGGGGAAGGACCATTGAAGCCTGTCCCTGGTACTGTGCAGAAAAATCCCAAGAATCACACCATGTTGCCATGTTCTAGGTCTTAGCTGATTGTATTCAAATGCTCTTGTTTTCCTGCTGGATATTATGAATGATTTTGGAAGAAACACCTGGAAATGCTAATATTGTGTAGTGACAGCAAAATGCTGGAATAAAAAAGGGAAGAAGCTCGATATCCTGGCAGTTCTGCAGTTCACCAAGTCTGTTATTTCTGTTCTGTCTTTATAATGGCCATAAAATATGAGCTGGGAGTATGATGTCAATGCATCCACTTTCAATAATTGATATGATGAATAATCTCAACCTTCTGACACTTTCTGTATCTTCTCACATCTCAGGAAACTTCATTCATCAACCACATTTGAAATGTTTAAGTAATCTCAGTGATGTATGGAGCACTGAAACTCCCTTGTTAGAAATCTATGCTACTAACATTCTATCAAATTAAAAAGCCACTGAGCTCTTGTGCATAAAATTATCATAAATTATCTCTGAAGGTTCATTGCTGTTTGGAATGTTTAATTGCTCACTCAGCTGAACTTCAGCAGCTCAAGATTATTAATCAATTTGTCAGAAGGTTTCTCATAATGTCATCTTTTACACTGTGGTTATAGGCAAGAAAAAACCATGTGCAAGACAGTTTTATGCAGCAAGTCAAAAGTATCCGTGCATACCTTTCACAATATTCATTTCATATATTTGTAAGAGTATTTCTCAGTTGTTGATTTCTCACAGAACATAGGAAAATTGTAATTTCCTCAGTCTAATTTATCTGGATGGAAAACTAGATTCCTAAGAATATATTTAAATGTCAAATGGAGACTGATAATAAAATGGAACTCTTGAATCATTTAATCCCAGCCTACTGTTGATTGTCCTCCCTAAAGTAAATATTTTGCAAACTGCATAAAGATATTTTGAAAATGCCATACTTTAAATGTACATGAACAGCATCTTCAGCCATTTTTCTTACCACAGTATGCATTTTTGCTTTAAAGTAATTTTTCAGAAGAGAATTTGACTTTGATGACATACCAAATCAATGTATTCCATCTTAACTGAAATACACATTCCATAATTTGCTTTGATTTTTTTTTTAAATTTTAAAGATTATAAATTCATCCTTTTTATAGAGTTTTCTTTCATTTTACAAATGCAGTGATGAATAAGACTTTATGAGTGGATCAATGGTAATGTTTCTATTTGTAATTTTTTTATCTATCAATTCTTTTAGGAGCAACATAGAAGTAGAGGATTCTTCATTTCCTGTTCTAGAGAATTGAAAGAGTTTTGGAGAAACATATGTAAGACTCTTGAAGCCACTATATTTTCTTAAGCTGAAAAAGTTTCAAAATATAAAGACTTGAAAGATCATGGACATTATCCACTTTTGCTACTCCATGAGTGATCATATTATTTCCTATGTATGCGGAAAAACAGAGGGTGAAAGGTAACATAGATTTAGTAAGTGTCAAGTATCTATTTGACATTAAGTATTTATGCAGTATACCACACCATGGCATTTCTACCAAAAACTGAAAATGAATATCAGGTGGTTTGGGGTTTTTTTTGGTCAAACTTCTTGCATAAAAATTAAAATATTGGAATGATAAATACTATTGTGTGTCTAAAAAATGGTTCAGTTATCATAAATATGCTGTGAACCGGCATTAGTGTTTTTTTATTCATGTATTTTTACGGTATTCCTTCAAAGCCTTTCTTAAAATGTGTTATGTCCTTTATTTGATGATAAAATGGGAAACAAAACAGAACAAATACATCATGTATATTTTCTGACATCTGGGGTTATGAAAGCACATCACAACAAATTTAAAACAGATCCTCGGTACAATTTCATCGCCATTACCCATCTCCATTACAACAAAACTTCCAACATCAAGAAATAAAGATTGTCATTATCTTTGGCTTTGATTCAACCCCAAAATGATATGCTGAAGACTGAATATAAAATCTTCTGAAGAAATAGGAAGAGAAGCCAGATCTTCAGATTCCTAATATGTCTTAACACATGAATCCTTCCTTCATCACCCTGCTCAACAGTGATGCCTTACAGATGAACAACTGAGCTGTGATTAAATAGCTTATAGACTTTTCAGCATTTGTATCTTTTTTTTTTTTTATCTTTTCATTATACAAGTCTGCCATAGCATATATTAGCACTAGGAAAATATAGGAATTAGAAATGCAGAGTTGAACATGTTTAAAATGCACTATGTGTGTGGCAGATCACAATTTCTAGAAATGTTCAGTTCTGTAAGGTCTGTATAGTTCTTCCTTTATCCAGCATCTATCTATCCAGTCATTGATTACTTCAAATCAACTTGGATATGAACATACTATTAGGCACACAAACCTGCACATACTTGGCTCAAATTACCTGAGACCCATACTGAAAACAAACTCATCAGTAAGAATCGAGACTGTTACTGTTTCAGTGAAAAGAAATTGGGGACTAGGCAGGGGTTTTGTATATTACAAAGAAGGTTATGCATCTCTGGCCATGTACAAACAAAATTAAAGTGATGCTGTAATTAGCATTTTGATAAATCAATAGGAGTGAATGATAACTAGCATAGTTTGGATGTCAAGAATCCAGAAGCTTATTATGTGTGTAATAAAATAAAGATCAAGACACGTAAGTTAGAGTTCACAGCTTTACTTATGTCTGCTAGTTTCTTCTCCTTTCACAAAACCATCCCTCTTCTCATTTAATCATAAAAGCTAGAATAAGTTCTTTTGTCATTCAACCATTTAGAAAAACCCCCTGATGACTGAATTTCTTTATCATTTATATCAAGTTTGAGCCTGAACCAGAAATTCTCATGATGTAGCTGTCAGTTGCCCCTTGCCCAGATACAGGTATGTTACAAGTAAAGTTTGTTAGTGCAGATTTTGTCATTCCATGTGTGTAAAGTAACACAGTAATGCATGCTTCCATATCAGAAAGCGTGTTAGCCTTTGATGTACTTCTTCCTCAGTACATGACTCATTAATTTAATAGCTCATAACACTCCATTATGTTAGTCCAGCTATGACATGTTCTGTAGTGTATGTATGAAAGGTTATTATGGAATGTTTGCTTGAAAAAATAATGCTATATTTAAACATAAGAAGAATTAGAAATAGCATTATGTTATCTTTTAACATGTAAAAATTTTATTGGTCATGAATTTGTATACCGTTTTAGACATAAAAAAGAGTCTATTATTGATTCTTTCTTCTTGAAACAAAAATGCTGAATACCAATTTTTTATATAGACATTTATTTCACTGTCCATTTGAGTCAGTTTCTGTTATTATGGATTTCAACGTGTATGTCACCAAGTAATGACTTTAATTGAGAAAGAATAAATAGTGGTCACACAAAAATCAGTTTCAAAGAACTCAGTTCTCAGTGTCTTTTGAAAAACTATACATCAATGAATTCTCAGAAGACTCATACTCAGACTTTCTTCTCAGAAGAAATAATCTGTGCAGTTGATTTCTAAAGCTTGAACTTATATATTCCCAGTGACCATTCCAGGCCCTCTTGGAAACTCAGTTTCCAGTAGCAGTAGTTATTTTAGATGCCTGGATTTACCAGAGTTAGCAAATGATGCTTCCTACCGTGTTCAAAGTGACTTGATGTAATAGTGAACAGGCCTCTCAGATGAACAAATCATACTGATTTTTTTTTTTTCCTCTCTACTGAGAGCCACTGTCCTGTTCTGTCCAGGACAGGGTTAATTTTTGCAGTAGTCAGTTAAATTTTGCAGTAGTCAGGGGACATGGCCAGGACCCGGAGTTACTCTTTAGCACTTCATGTCATTTTCAGGGGTGGCAGGAAGAGAGACTCCTGTGAAGAGGTTCCTGCTGGTGAGTAGGAGAGTTCCAAGGTGGCAGGAGTGGTTGGGCAGCACCAGTTCCAAGCAGTGAGGGAGCAGTGAGGGAAGCATGGTGGTCAAGTTGGTGGTTGGGGGTTTCCAGAATGAGCAAGTGTTTATTGTCTTATTCCCTCTGGCATTAATATTGCTGCTGGGTCTTTTCTTATCACTATTTCCAGTCAATTGTTCTTATCTCAACCCATGACCTTTACCTCTTGTGCTTCCAGTTTTTAAGGAGAAAGGTAAAGGCAAGAGAGAGGGGGAGAGGGAGGTGGGCAGTGGGTGAGCTTCTGTGTGGTTTGAGGTTTCACTGGGAACACTGAATTGAGGAGCACCATTCTTAAACCATGAGAGGCACTAAAGAAGTAATACACCTTTTAAAGAAAATTCCCGGTGCTTTTACAACTACTGATTTTTCAAACTTCCTCTGATATACTAAGGTAAAATTATTTTTTTACTTTATAAAGCATTAAAGGTATTCACAAAGAAAAAACTCCTACAAACTGTAGGAGTAATCTGCTTAAACACACTGCATGATAAGGATGAACCAACATGCTTTTAATACAAGAGATCAGATTCATTCAAATCTCCCTGGATGACACAGCTTATCCAAAATGTGACACAAATATTGCTTCTTTCTTTGGGACAGGCATCTGTCAAGCATTACCCTTCTAAAAACTACAGGGACATTACTTCAGCCATTTCCCATTGACTCATCTTTTTTCTTTCATTCCTTTGAAATGCTTTTAGCAGGTTAAAATGGTTATTACTGCATCAGATGTCCTTGGCAGGAAGGGTAGTTGAAAGTATCCTTTGCATATAGACAGCTCCAACTGGGTAATAAATCTCATGCCTTGAAAGCGTGGCTCTTCTCAAGAATCCCCCTAATGATTCACAAACCTCTTCAGGAAGATAGTGATGTGAAGGGTGAGCAGACATAGGTAGTTTTATTTCCAACTGCTCTCTACCCTGTCTAAAAACATTACAAACAACCATGTTCATTTACATTATGAAAACCACAGGATTTATCTGTTGTGTTTCTATAATGGCTACCCATACTTGTCTGGATAGCAGGTAGAATAGTAGTCAGCTATTAATCAGCATCAGGCTTCTTAGGCAGCTGGAGATGTTTTCATTTTAAAAAATAAATATATTTAGTGGACAAGAGTCTATGTTTCCAGAACCTATGTTTCTTTTGAATGAGCTATCCCAACAGCCAGGAATAAAGTGACAGATGGAAGTACATTCTCTACACTGATCAGGTTCCATTTTATTTATACCATCTAATTAACAGGAACAGCGTAGATGAATGATTGATTATGTCACCTTCATGGCTTCTGAAACTTCTCTCCTACATACCTGATAATAGTTCATACAAAGATGGTCCATTCAACCAGTAGTGAATCTTAATTATATCCTTTGAGATCCCAAGCCATCTCTTCTCAGTAGCAGAAAATATAAGTGATCTTGTGCAAGACTGATTCTGGTAAGAGACCAACCAGTTGGAATTCATACCTTAAAGCTGATGATAGCTGTTGAAATCGAATTAATATGGTGGTTAAACAAAAAAGACAGAGAGTCTGTGCATATTGCAATTCCAGCTTCTACAGCTAGAAAGAAACAGTATGGTGCCAGTACCATTTTCTGCACAGCTACCAGTGTCAGGCCTCTGCCCTTGAACCATTTCTGATGTAACCTACAGCTCTGCTGTTCTTTTCTCGCAGTTCGATGTGTTGCACCACCATATAACACTCTATTAGTAATGACCATATGGAATTTTCTGTCATCTCTGATATTCTCTACAAGCTCTTTAAACTCTACAATGAATAAGAGATTAGATCCTATAAAGCACAGAATTTTGTTAAATATTACTTTTTTTCAGTTACATTTCAATATTTTTTGAGAGAAAAAAATTGGCCAGAAGTACTAGTTGGGCAAGTGCTCTGTTGAGTTCTTGACATTGTTCCACATAATCAGAAATTAGTATGGAAAGACTCCAAGCTTTCTTCTGCTACTATGTCATTTCAGTCATACTTCCTTTGATTTTCCCAAGGAATGTTTTCTTTCAGTTAATGTTTATGATTGACTTCATGACCTAAGCAGTACAGATAATGTATTGAAATGTATTCTCCTTGGATTTGGGTGTTGAGTCTAATTATGTCACCCATTAAAATAAACAATTTTGCCCATGTGCCAGAAATCAAATTTTTATCACTGAAATTCAAAACTCCATTTCTTTCAGTTCATTAGGAACCAAATCAAAACATAAATTCATGTTCATCAGGTTTCAGTTAGCTAAATTTTAAAAAATTATTTTTATCACTGAAATGTTTCTGTGTGCCAATGAGAATTTCACAAAATATTACTTATTTTATTCTTATAATTTTTGAACACTCTTCTGTGTGAATCATTTGGTGTCTGTCACTTGTTAGTGCAAGTTGGTGGGTTTAGAGGAGAAGTTTATTACAGACACGATAGGCTTTATAATTTTAGGGGGAAAAAATTACCGATTATTACACAAATATTACACACAAAAACTCCATTCAGTTTTATATGTCCATGTACAGTGTACCCATCTTAACATTCTAAAAGTTTTGTTTCCACTACCCTTTCCCCTAAAAAGGGGAATGTTTTTTGTTTTTTTTGAAAGAAATTAATATATCTAGTAAAATAAATTAATCCTTTACTTATGTACAGGGCAGAAATGGGCAAGCTTCTCTTACACGTAAGTGCTCATGCTTGATATCTCAGTCACTTTGGGAGAGACTTCTTTTTACCTTGGTACAGATAGACCAGTCTGTCTTGATAGCCCCAGTCTAAGTATTAACTGCAGAGCTGATGTAATTTGACACCCTGGATTTCAAATTTGCATTTTTTATTTTAGTTTTTTTAACAAGAAAATGGAAGAGGAGAATGGAAAGTTCAATCACTGGCATGTTTGATCACTGGCACACTGGAATTATATGGAGCAAAATAAAGTTCTAGAACTGTAAAAATAGCTATCTTCACCACGAAATAATTAATATTTTTAAATGATCTGAAGTCATGATTATATTTATAAGCCTTGACATTTCTTACAGCTGGTTTTTATAGCACTTTATATACCTAAGAAAGATATCCAACTGAAGATGACTGTCAAACAAATATGAGGAAAAGGGAAATAATTGTATTCAGCTGTATTTAGTTTAAGTTTACTATTAACTAAAGAAATAATTTGTTTAGAAAACTTATTTTCAGCTTCCAATCAGACTGTGTGTATCACATGGCCAATTTCTTACATATGTATCAAGAAAAACAAGTCCTTGGGAAAGAAGTGCAGAAGTGCAGTAACAATGCAAGGCATCTGGAATGGGTAGATGGAGAGAGATTTTGATGCATCAAAGTCCCTAAAAATAAAAGCAAACTTTCAGTCTAATGCAACATAATGTGGAAGCCCACAGATATATTAAATTTAGTGGGGTGACCGGATTAAGTGAAATGTGGAACATCCATGTTCTCTATTGACAAGAGACAAGCATGGGGTGAAAAAGCCCAGAGAGAAGAAATTGTTTAAGACTGACTTAAGAAATTGTTTTTTTCAAACTGTATAGACTATATGTAAATAAGTGCAGAATTGTGATGATAACTGCTGCTGTATCAAATAGAAAAGTTCTGTTGGATCAAACCTCTGTAAATGCACTATCTTGACTTGGAGCACATGATAAAGCCAATGATAATAATAGCGTCAAAAAGAAAAAATGGCTTGTTAATCATCAGTTCTAGGAAAGTTACAAAAAGAAATTTAGTTTTCATTATTTATTTATTTAATTAAATTTCTTATTTCAGTTTGTTTTATTATTATTTTTATTTGTAAATTGGATTCATCATTATATAAGATCTGATGATTTACAATTTTGATTTCAAATATCATGATAACACTGTTAGAATTACATCATACTTTAGATTACAAAAAAGAAGGCTTCTGACATCTATCTTCCTCCATTAGATTATATTTATTTAACACATAGATGTAGTGAAGTTCTAGGTGAAGTTTTAGGTTTAAATTATGAAATGGAGCTTATTCTTTGATCTGTTTTATTCAAGCAGAAATTTTAAAAATTTCAAATTTTTCTCCTGGACACAATAAAATTCCAAAGTATACTCCCTTTTGACAACTATGAGTAAACTTTTAAGCTTGACAGAAAAGGTAATTGCATCTCTGCTCTATCCATTGTAGTGCTTTACTTTATAAATACTAAAATGCATATTAATTCTGGGGTTTTTTTAGTGTCACAAAGTGCAAAGAGATACGATGAAAACAACAAACTTCCGAATGTTGTTTGAGCTGCACTTTGAGTTACAGCTTTGTACTTACTATCTATATTATTTTACTGTTGCCTTCAACTGACTGATTCTTCCAGGCACAACCCCAGTTAATAAATATTAACTGTTATTACTGTATAAAAGGGATAAAATGATAGCAATGAGAAGTAATAGATGTCTATGCACAGTGCATTCTTCTGGGAAGTGTCTGGCATTTAATGCTGAAATTCAGCCACATCGATGCTCAAAGTCAACAGCTGAAAACAATTTAATCAGGAATTGAAGATTATACACAGCTGAAAGAATGAGCAAAACTACAGGCCAAACAATTCTACTGTTTTTCTGTTCTACCAAAATAATGCAACGTATTAGATTTTATTACTATAAATTGCTATAGTGTCTCTCCCTTTTTAGGCTTGAAAGGTAAAAGGCCTTTGACAATTAAGTCTCTTTTTATGAATTTTTTGGTAACATTTCTTAATAGCATTATACTATTGATAAATTGCACTTTATATATTGTGTTCCTAAAAAAATTACAAAAATTACATTACTTAGTAATTTGACTTTTGCATATGTTTGGGTAAGAAGGTGGGGTTTTTTTGTTTCTTGTTATTGGTTTTTGAAAAAGACTTTAACAAATGCCAGTCTGAATTCTTCCTGGGAATACTTTAACAATACCTTACACAAGCAGAAGAAAACCAGGAAATTTCAGACATATAGATAGAACTGCTAAAAAATTAAAACAGGCTAAGTGTAAACTAATTATCTTCAGAGTGAAAAGTAGTTATAGCACTGAGGCAGAATTTCTTAAGAACTTAATTACTGTCTTCTGAGATTTTTCCACCAGCACAGACTGACAAACCTGTGTAGAGGTTTCCCAGATAATTGAAGAATGGGAATAAGACAGAAAATGTCCTGTGCTTTCCTTTTGTATTTTGAAATCAAGTTTTCATTCAAAGAATCAGTAACTTTGGTAATCCCAGAAAAAAAAATAGAGCCCTATAGAAGTGGTTCTCTGGTATCTACTGTCAGCTGATTGTTGGCTGGTTTGTTGTTTTGTTATCTGATCAGTAACTTCCTGGAAGGAGATAAAGCCTCCATTCTCCACCACCAGAAAAAGGCTTCCACTTTCTGGTTAATGGAGAAAGTGGCTGTGGAAAGACACAGTAGGATTCATCTTACCTAAGTTTAGCCTTCAAAAAATGTCAGAATTGCAAATATATCTTCATTAAGCTAAGGTCAGACATATCAGTAAACTCTTCATATTAGTTCCTAGCTCAAAGCATGAGTGACTCAGCTGCAGCAACACTATAGTTAAAAGAAGCAAACAATTACCTAGTGTGAATTTGGGCCTGGCTGCCCTGAGTATCCAGCTGTTAGATGAAGTTTACATTAATAAAGTCTTTGTCCCTACCCAAGGGCATTCTGAGTGGCTTGTATAAAGAACTCTGGAAAAATGAAAAGTAGATTTGTTCCTAGCAGGCAGGAAGGAAGTTGTCAGGCGGGAAGAGGATATGGACCTGTTTGCATGCAAGGGTCAGTATTTGCTTGCTGGATATTTCCTCCCTGTCCACACGACAAGAAAACCCTCCGTTTCCTGCACTGGACAAATAGCAGGAAAGGGTGTGAGAGTTATTGAATGACATTATCATCTTATAGCTTCATCAGCGAGGAAGGCTGCTTACCAAAACTGAGAGCAAAGAACTGAATTTCTAGACCAGATAGAAGCAGCTGAAATTGTTAAGGGGTTCTTACTTATTTTCCTAAAATTAATTTAGTTAACATGCTGTGCCATTCTTTTCCATAAGTTCATTAATATTTTCCAGCTTTTTATTCATCAAATGACAAACTGTGTATGGAACATACCTGAAGAATTGGAAATATCTACAGAAATAAACCTTAATGTGACTATTTCAAGCAGGAATGTTAAAAACTTCAGAAGCTAGCATTATAAGGAGCAGCTTTCTTGATACTCATTTGTTCATTGCTTTGGGATTTTTTAAACTAAAACTGTTAAGACATTGAAGACTGGCAAACATCTAGTCCATTGGCTACTTATGTGATCATAGGACTCACCAGCCAACAAATGAAACAACTTGACCCTCAAAATATTCAGTCCCATGTTAAATACAAAATCAACTAATTCCACTCAGGCCAGAGAGGTTATTTGGGTGAGATAAAATTTTCCTGTGCTTGCAGGAAAGCATATGACTAGACCTGTTAAGTTTAGTGATTAAGCCATCCCTCGCTACTAATTTATTTTTGAAAATTATTTTTTGCAGAATTTGAGTCACAGTCCTTTTGTTTACCCTTTTCCAAAAACTTCCTCTTTTTTTCACATACTTATTGAAAAGACACATTCAGCTGTAAATACAAACTCAAAATTGTGCAGAATTGGTTTGTAGTGCACATCAGCAGAGACGCAAAATAGTCCAGTTCTGCTACTTTATTCTAGGCTTTCTAAACACACAATGTATGAGCAGTGGGAATATATATATAACATGAAGTTATAAATCTGATTTGAATTGCTGCATGCAAAAGACAGTGCAAGCTAATATCTATTTTATAGCATTTAAGTAAAAAATTTATATGACTTCATAGAACACATTTCATTGTGCTACTGGAGAGATATTTGTGTTTACTGAGTGCTAAATTAGAAATTGTGGATGGAGTAGCTGTGGGACACAACACAGGGTACTCCATAAATGTGTTTTTTTCACACACACATGTGCACACATATGTGTATTTATTGCATTAATCTACATAATGGTAAACAGACTTCAGAAACTTATAGGAGGGGTCATTCATCTGTAGCTGATGAGGCACAGCAGAAATATGATGAATTGGTTTGTTGGCCCTGAACTGCAGGGGCATAAATAAAATATCCTCTGGGCTACACTGGGGAACCAGTTGAAAAAACAAAAAAAAAAGAAAATAAGGATGATGGAACAAGATTTATTCCTTTCTTTGTTGTTTGGTGCAGAGTTTTCTTTGATACATACCATTTAACTGAGAAATGTTCCCGTGCAGTCATAACTTTTAATGTGTACAGTATGATAAACATTGCATTTTCACCACTTCATCACTTCCACCACTACTGCAACAATAAACAAGTTTTCTTCAGTTATCTTATAGTAATTAGTCTAATGTCACATGTAGTTTACATTTACATATAGGGCCAATATCATTTATATTCTTAGGGAGTCTTAAATATTGATAACATGATATATGATGGAATTACTTCACTGAATAGTATTAAGAAAATATCTGTGTCCTATTTATTATCAAAGCCTTTGTATGATATCGTATCCCTTTATGACACCAGCATACTAGGCAAGCCAGTTAATAAGAATTTAATTTATGGCACAAATCTTTCACAGCATACAAATTCCTAAACTTCATCATACTTAACTTCTATATTCAGGACAAATTAACTGTGTCCTTAGATTAATAAACAGAAAACCCTTTGGTAAGTAAATTAGATACATATTACTATCTGTGAGAATGCAATAGCACAGGTGTTCTTTCATTCAGGTGCAAATCCCTATGGAGAGAATTAGTCCTGAAGTCCCTCAGAGAAAAGGGAGAATCTGAGAATGGAGAGGGAACTCTCTTACTTTTTTGTATCTACAATCTTGAATCATATCACAGCCATATTTCCTCCCCACCCTCAGAAATCCAGTGGACAAACAGAAGATCTGGTATATCAAAGAGGTAGTAGCTGAACACAATGATTGCAACTTTAAACTTGCACATGCTTCCTTTCTATGCTGATAGCCTTCAAAGCATCAGAGAGAGGCACAATGTTATCTTGACTGCTACTCTGAAAATTTAATGTGGCTTTTTCATACTGGCTTGATAGGAAAGAGTATAGCAGGTATGAGAAAGAGTCCTTCTACTCTGTTTTGAAAAAATTGCAACCCATCAAAATCAAGGCAATCCCAGCAGCAAGCCCTGAGCCTTTGGAAACCAACATAAATCACACCAATTTTGTGTTCTGACTCAAGTAGAGAGGTAACTGTCTTGTCAGACTAAGCTGTGATCACAGTGATTATGTGAACTCTTCCTGGGGCCTAAGGACAATGACTAAGAAAGAAAAGCATACAAACAAGCAAACCAAAACATCTTAAAGGCAGAAAAGGTTCGCATATAATGACATAATCTGAAGAGAACAATACCAGCAACAGCAACTAGAAAAAGAAGAAAGTCAACCACATTACAGAACAAATTTGAAAACCAAAAGAGGAAAAGTTGGCCTTCTGGGGAAAAAAAAGTAAAACTCTCCCCAGGAAATGAGTAAATTCATGGCACCTTCTTTTTCCAGGGAAGTACCTTGAACTTTATGAACCTCAGATGGTTGGAGTTGTGACCAAAATCTTAAGCTTACTAAGAGTATCACAACATTCTAATACTGATCACTGAAAAAAAAAAAATAGTAGAGCATTGAAAAAGCCCAATTTTCTTCATATAAGCAATGTGACCACTCATTAGTTAAGTAAAATTGTTTGTGCTTTCAGTTTGGTTTCCCACAAAAACTAAGTTCTCCTCATTTATCTCTGTCCCTTTCTTCGTAAAGCGTCTAAATATTTCTATTCTGGTAAAGAAGAAACTGAGAAACAGAGACTTCTTCTACAGCAATACAGTAATTTTGAATGTGGGAAACTAGGCTGAGAACCCAAGTTCCCTCATTTCTAGTAAAACAGTCTATCCAGCAGACCACGTTTCTTCCTAGAGTTGACACTGTGCACAGCTGCTATACAATGTCAGTTGGGGTTTTATTTTTCATTCGTTTGCACGCCATCTGTCCTGTGAGTAAAAAACAAGAAGCTATTTAAACATTCCTCTCCACTGATCTCTTTCCTTCCTTCCGTCCACCAATAGGCTGGGGAACAGAATGGTTTTTTAAATTACAGTTTACATAGATACATGGATATACATATAGCTGAAGACAATGCCACCTAAGCGTCCTGCAACCACTTTAAAAAGAATGCCTTTTTCACCTTTTCCCAGAAAAATGCTCTCGGGTTAGGAAAACAATCATGACATCCCTAACCTCCAAGTAGGGGAGTTACTGAAGCCATGACATAATACCACATTGTTATATATGTATTCATGGAATATGCCCCTTTCTTTTTCTTCCCATACCCTCTCTCCTTTCTCTTTTTCTCCCCTCTCTCCTTCCCTACGTGTGTGTGTCTCTCTCCATTACTGTTCCTCTCCCTCTCAGTAGCTACGTTTACTTTTTTGAGTCAATGAACTGCACAAAAGACTTGCAAAACAACTATTAAATCACAGATATGTGTCCCCTTGCCACTGAAGCATATACCTGTAATCACCAGGTAGCAAATATATCTGGTATGATACAAAAGCTGAGCTTAATCCTGGGCCTTAGTCAGACAAACTCTGACCATTCTTATTATGACAATTTGTATATCATCACACCTGGCTGTATGTCTTCTATTTCTGAAGAAGATTTAGGACTGATGATGTTGATAAAGGAGGTACATGTCCATGCCTTAGCATAGCCATCAGAGAAAATAGTTAAGATGAACATAGGCTCAGCTGTGGATACATGCTGCTTTTTGCTAAATCTTCCATAGGGCTCTAAGTTAAAGTGAAAAACAGAGCAGTCATCTGTGGGTAAAATCTTACAGTAGTGCAGAAAGATCTGCCAGAGCCCATCTGTTGAAGCTCTTCATCATATGCTTTGGGTTTATGCTTTCTCCTGCTGTGCACAGGCAGCTCGCAGTAGATTGAGGGGAAAGCCAACGACAACACCAGGCAGGTGGAAGGTAAAAATCTTGATGAACACTAAATGTGGTTTGGGTGCAGCCCAGTGTATGGCAGGAGCAGGGCTTTCAAAATGTTCAGGTACTCAGCGAGTACTTGAAAGAGTACAGGTAAATGGGTGCAGCCAAAAGGAAAACTGTTGTGGCTGACTGTTCCTAAAGGGACTATGAGGGTGCTCTGACCTATTGATCCTGGACATCTCTTGGGAACTCCTGACATAAGACATTTCCCTTGGCTTTAACAAGACAATAAGTTTCCACTGCATTCTTGTCCAAGAACTGTCCTCTACTTTGGAACTTGATCTATGCTTTTGTTGAAAATATGCAGCTTTTGCTGGATACCTGGAAAAAACTGTCTTTCTACAAGCATTTAGGTTTAAAACATGTTTGTGCTTATATCTAAAGGAGAAAAAAATGTCTCTACATGTGGTAAGTTGTTTAAATTTGTAATTTTCTAAAGGACATTTATGTTGTATGCCCAAAAAACTGATATTAGTCCATGCTTGATAGAGGTTTACATTATTCAGTGACTGATTTTCAGGAAGCTGAACTCCTGCAGCTTGTATTGACTTTAACTGTCTCTCTGAGTAGTCAGAAGTCCTGTAAACCCTACTCCCATGATATATTAAATCAGTGTATTTATAAAATTGGTCTTGTGATAAGCAGGCAAATAATAAGTCGTGCTCCTTGTTGCATATCAAATCCTCATGACTCTTGATTTCCCTTAGGAATCATGTAATTCATATTAAAAGTTCTCTCATATTCTTTAGCAGTGGGACTATGGAGCACCTCTTTGGACTTCTGATTTGTAGGTTTTTGGTTTTTTTCATTAAGGGGAAACAGAACTTCTGGTTTTCTTCAAATATAGCATGATGGACACCAAACATATCTTTCAGCTCTTGGTGTAAAACCCCCAGTACTAAGAGGCAATGTAATTAATATTGCTGTGAATTATCAGAAGATATTAGTTACTCCATTTTATCACATTCTCTTTTAACTGACTGTGTTATGTGCTGAATCTAAGAGAAATAAATACCTGTTAGCTGTTATGTAAACACATTTTTTTACTTTCTGGGCAGATATTTTACTGTAATGCCCTATATATACGTTCAGATTTCTTCTGGCAAGCAGCTTCAATTTATTAAAATAGAAACATTGCTTGAGAACACGAGAACTTTTCAGAACTTGTAAAACATTTTGTAATTCTTTTCTGGCTTTTACAAATACTCTTAGTTGTGAACAGCAACCGCCATGAATGTGTAAAGGAAAGTAAAATGGAAATTTAGCACTTTTTTTGCTGGGTATTTTTCACAGTACATTCTCCAACAACTTTATCTTCACAAAGTTATGTCAATACCTTCAGCCAAAACATAAGGCTTTCATCCAATTTGTATGCTGATCTCCAAAGAGAAAATTTTTGTCTGACAAGGAAGAGGATTTAGACTCTACAAACTTTGCTTGTCTGGAAAATTGTACTATGGGGAAACAGTCTAGACATGCAAACCCTTCTTGCCAGGACTGATTTTTCTTCCCAGGCTCTACATGTGGTCTTTTCTCCACTTCCCATTTTTGAGTCTTTAATCTTTCTTTCACGTCAAGTGTCTATGTATTTTTTTTTTTGTCCATCTCCATCTTCCTCTGAGTATGGCATCTAGGAGACCAGGCCTTGTGCTATCAATCTCACTTTTGGAGAGTTTTTAACAATATACTTGATCCTCATCTTTCATTTCTAGATTAAACTGGAAAATTTATGTATTTTCTTCATCTCTTTCAAGGGTGAATATACTGCAGAGGAAACCTCCCAAGATAAATTATAATTGAATCATTTCAGCTTAGCTGCTAGAGGTTTGGGTGGTCCTCTGGTTTGCAGGTCAAGATATTAGCACATCCTTAGTGTGATAAGAGATGCACAAACAGCTACGCCCATTCTGTCCAGGGATGATTCATTTTGCAGAGGGGAGGGGAAGTTTCCGCAGCTCAGCAGAAAAGCCCATTTAATCACTCACCATGGGCACTTCCATGGGAGTTGTAAGAGTGGAAGTTTCAAGAGGGACATCTGAATCAGTGTCTGTCCCCTGGCTGCCCTGCCTATATCCCTTTACACTTGATGTATTCTGGGCCTGTGCTAGCACTTTCTAGTCACTCAGGGTTATGGGCTGTAAGGGATTTCTGCTGCTGAGGGCCTTCTCAAGGAAAGCTTCTTTCACTTCCAGCTCTCAGATGTTTGGCACAAACCCAAAAAGAGTATGGTTCCCCTGCTAATTAGTAGATGTTCAGATATTAGTAGTCTTGTTTACTGTGTGTCCAATTCTTGATGAACCAATGAATACAAATGATGGCAAAAATACAGTGGAGATGTGACAGGGATAATTCCCTTGATGAAGACTTGACAGATACGTAAAGAACTTAAAACCATGAAATTTAAAATAATTAGGCTCTTTGATTAAACAAACAATCAATCAAATTGCTCTTTTATTTTGTTCTTTTTATTTTTTTCAAAAATAACACTTTTGAAACAGGGGCTTGTTCGGGGTGTCATAGCCTTACCAATAACATACATAGAATTTATGTATATATAATATGTATGTATTAAATAGGGTTTCAACAGGGCTAGTTCTTGCATTATTGCAATTGAAAGGCAACACATTTTAAAGACTGAGAAAGAAATTCTCATTAAAAAGCACAATTACACTTAGGCTCCCAACAAATTTCAAGGTGACAGTGCCAAACCTTTTACCTTCTTCCAGTTCTTTGTTTTTCTGTTCATTCCACATCACAGACTATACAATATTGAATGAATAAAGACAGAGCTCATACAGAAGTGAATGAACTACAATCTACAGCTTGTGGGTCATCTGCCCTCTGAATCCCAAGACCGGCTTTTAAGCAGAGAGAAATAGAGGACAGAAAAACTGAGGAATATTCTCTTGTAATAGCATTCCTTCGATTACAAGGGCAACAGTAGAGATAGAATCAACTGCTTTTAGAAGGCATGGAATCATATTAATAACTTTTGTTGCTAATTTTTGGGCCACTGCTGGAATTTATAATTTTGGCAAAGAGTTCTGGGGCTACTGGCTATGTTCACAATGAGCTGTGGCTTCTGTTCTCTTCACAGTGCCTCTCCTATTAAAGGAAAATTGTGACTGTGAGGAATCTGCCTAGGAGCCATGAGTCTTTAGAGGTAAATCTTCTATTGTGTACTTTTATAAGAAAGGCTGAAAATTTGGTCTCTTAACAAAAGCTCCATTCTGTTCTAAAGAAGTTTCTTAGGCACACAGACTGTATGCGAAGCTGACTAGTTTCAGTGAAACTTTTTCTTGCTTAAACAAACTTTAGGATCAGGTTGCTGATCTTAAAACAACTATTCATTTTCATTTTGGAAATACTCTATTGTACTTTGTTAAATTTTATACTTGAAATGTTTGTGCAACTGGTCTCTAAAACAAAAAAGGAAATCACAGCTTCTGTGATCACAGAAAGCGTGGAGGATTCAGAGCAAACATACTGTATGAAATGGGAGGAGTACTTTTACTCTGAGAGCCATTTCACCAACTCCATAGTGCTCAAAAAGATAAACTCATCAATGGAAAACTAGACATGCTATGAGCCATGAACTTTCACATTTAGCACGAAAACAAGGGGTGTCACTTTTCCATGCTGTATGAACAGCACAGAAAAAGGTACGAAAAGGCTACAACTACTATCATAATGATGCTTATAGCAGAAAACCTTTGCAACTTTATGATCAGGAACACAGGTAACAATGATAATTCAGTCATCTCTTTAGCTGTGAACTTTAACCAAGTCTTGAGTGATCAATTAGGATTTGAATTATGCCACTGAGAGGGTGCAGACAAGAGACAATCTGTTTCTGGTGTTCTTAGACATTTCTGATTATGTTACCTTATCGTGATCCCTGTAGGACCAAATTTTCACACCTGAATAGATCTGACAGTCTTCCAGGCAGACCATATACCCCTCAAGAGAAGGAGACAGCCTTGTGTCTGTGACAAAGTTGCACATCCAGAGACCAGAGAAAGTTACATGTTCAGCCAGGGATATATTAGTTCACAAATGGGATCAAAATACATATTGCTTCAGTGCCAAGTCTATTGAAAATATTGGAAAAGTTATTATAATTGGAGAAATAGCACTCCTCTGATGTGTACCCTCCTTCCCTGAGTAATTTTTTTATTTTGGAAGCTCATTTGCTTCCCAGTTTGGTCACAGGGGCAGAAAATGTATGGCTTTCTACTGTCTTCACAATACCTGCAGAGGCAGTGACTAGAGCATGTCTTGTCTTTGTCTTATGCCCATTTCAGATTTTATTGCCACTAGTTGGAAAAAACTGCAAAGAAGCCTTAAAATAATGATCAGACATAAGAAGAAATCCTTATTTCTGTAAATGAAGTGGGGGGTAAAAAATTGATCTCTCTCCACTATCATCATTTTTCCCATTGGAATCTTCAGATTTGTTCAGAGACCTGTGATTTTTTGGAAGCACAAATCTTACGTGGTCAACTTGGACTGACAAAATACTATTTAAAAAAAAAAAAATCCCAGATAATTACAAAAAAATGTGATTGTGCTGTAGCACGAAGCATTTCTACAAGAATGTTCACTGATTCTGGCAATGTTTTCATCTCTAAGTGCTGGGCATGCTTTCAGGGCAAAGTAGAGTAAGCAAGGCTATAGCCTGCAGGGGCTGCTGTCATGCAAGAATAATTATACTAGGATGGAACAAACAATCAAACTGTAAGGACAGATGTTGTTTGGTTTTGTTTTATGTTAAGGGCTAAGTTTATGTTCCACATTAACAGAAACAGTATCTTTTTGTGGAAGTCTTGGGATACTTTCCAGAACTGATTAAGAACTAAGGCATATACTTTTCAACATGTTGGGATCTCCTATCTGAGAGGATGTCCTGTTTACATTTTGTGCTTTAGCCAAGTAAGTATGCTGCATAAGTGCTCCAGAAATGAGGTGAAATATAAGATGGAAAGATGGCTCAAAATGGATTTTCACACAAGTTTGAAAAATGACACTTGCATGACCTCTGTCATCAAACCATTTGGGATTAGTCCTACAAAGGTATATTTTTAATTAGAATAGGCACTCAGAAGGCATAGACCTTGACATCCATGGAATGTATTTCAGGGGGTTTAAAACTTTTTTCATCTTCTTTTCAGAAAGAAAATAGAGAGCAGCTGATAATGTGGCTCATAGCCAGTCTCATTTTATGAAATGACCTGTGTAGGTAACCAAACACTGATAAATCTAAAACTAGCATAAAGCAGCATCTAAGAATAACAAAACTAATGCAGCAAAACCAATACTGTCTCGTTTTTATTAGTCCTTTATCACTTAAAGTCTTTCTATATGAGAATGGTACTATCACAGTATTTACATTATATTACATGAAAGGAACAGAAAATCAAATTCACTCTTTTTAGGCTGGAATTATTTTTTTTTTTTTTTTTTTGCATGGGAGTGGCCTTTTTTTTTTTTATTTGTTTTTTTTTCCTGGTGGAAGGCAGAAACTTGTAATGAAATGAGAAGAAAAAGTGGCAAATCCCAAAACCAAAATAATTTCAGTTTTAAATATAGGCAAAACATAGCAGACTAATGGGGAACTACCTAAAGGAATATAATAGTAAATATCATATGTAGTGCTTCTGCACACCCACAGCTTAACTGCTGTCAAGTTTTGGTACAATTCCAGGAAAAGGAAAAAATTTAAAGCACAGTTTGATAAAGTGTTAATTTTTAAATGTGTATAGGGAGTTTTTCAACCCTGTCCAAAGGATACTGATGGGCACACTTCTGTTCTCACTGTGACCTCCTGAAGCTAACTAAAATTAACAAATCTTCATTTCACCATCCGGGACTAACCTCTCTCTGTATAGATTTGCATCTATACATCTGATAGATGTATAGATGCAAATCTTTTAAGAATTTTTATATTAGGAATGGTATCCAGGGCCAAAGGCTGAAATTGTTGTTCATCTGGGTTTCCACTTGACCTGATGCTTCTTACATTCACTTCAGTAATGTAGTGTCTTAGAAGTCCTTGTGTACAATTGCATGCAAAATGAAGTCCATTGACACGAAACAGTTTGAGGTCTGAATAATGTAAAAAAAGACTTTTCCTGGGAATTAGCTCAAAAGAATAGGTGATGGAACTGCTTCAAATAATAACTTCAGTGTATCTATTATACACAAAGAACCTTCCCGATACGAGATTCACATTTACTTCTAATTAAAAATTTTAGAAATCTTGATTTCTTTCTCTGAGCCTTTATGTGTGGAACTTATCATCCCTGCTTCTGAGAAAATGAGAATAGTTCATTGTATATACTGTGAGGTCTGCCAGTGTTATCTCTGAAATATGGGAACTAGTGGTGTAATAAAATGTACTGCAGAACTCTGAAAGCCCTTGATTCTATATTTACATCTCTGAACAAGCTCACTTTGACTCATAGCTCCTTAATTAGAGGCATAGTCGTTTTTCTTTCTGTAGGGCATTTTTTTACCCTCACAATACAAGCATACATTTGGTAACTAATACCAGCAATTAGCCTCATCTGCTATGTAAATGAGTGTAATTGCAATTAAATACTTTAGTGGGCCCGAAGGGAAAACATGCAATCATTACAAAGTAAGTAGGAGTACATGGTAAAGGGACTTTTAGGAGTGCTAGAAGTGGTTTTTTCCCTGTGGTATCTATGGTCCTTTCCATTATTAGTTTTTTCTTCAGGAGTTTAGAACTTGGTTCAAAGGATATTTTTTCTCTCTTTCATTAAGAGCTGTGAAAACCACAGAACAAAGAATGACATGTTTTATAAGAAAAGGGAAATTATCTCCAGGGTGTTCACAGGATTTTGTGGTGAACATCTGAGCATCACAAAACAGGATACCAAAAACAACACTGGGAAGTTCCTGGATTGGGTTTATTGTCAAAGATTTTTTGAAATCAATGGCTATGACAGTTTTACACTAACTAAATAACTGTGTCACTGAATATGTCTGCATTATTCTCTGTCTTCCACAAGAGCTGTCACTGGCATACTGTAGGCAGTCTGTCTGGAAGGTATTTGATGGTATACTAAACACAGCAGAGATACACCAGCATCACAGTGCTGAGCTTGGACTGAATGGCTGAACAAACTGCAAATCAAATTTTGAATGTGTTCTCCTAAAAACCAATAGGGACACATTGTCAGATATAACTCAATAGTATAAGTATGATTCAAAATTCTCATTTGTGTGACCTCTATAAGTAATTTTGCTTCACTGTCAATAAGATTCCAGTGCAAAATCTCCCCTTTGAAATTTAATTATATATCTCTAATTTCTTCCATTAGTTCATGGAAGGTAATGTAACTATCTATTAAACCTGAGTTGCCTGAAATTTCTTAAAGACTTGCAGTGAAGCATCTGTATTTATTGTATGCAAATATCTGGAGAGTGGAGGATGCCTAGCCAGAACTCTATCTAAATGATTCATCTCCTAAGCAGTCTTTCAGTGCCCTTTCTTATAGACCATCACTGTCATTAAAAGTTCTAAGGATAACCAGAGAGATTTCTATGAGCTTTAGTTTTACAACTGCATTTAAAAAAGAAAATTAAAATTTTACTAATAAGACATTCCGAGCTGCTATTTTGTTAACAAATTGTGTGTTAAATTTTGACCAAATTTAAGCATTGTAGATGCTAGTAAACAGGCTCCAGACAAGTTCATTGTGATGAGGCATGCCTGAGGTCAGGATCAGAATCCATATCCACAGGTTCCAGATGGATAGTTACAATGCAGTCCTGTCATGGACCAAATATGACAATGCATGCATGAATCCATCTCCCAGCCAAATGATGTGGGAGCTCCTGCTGCAGCTTCATCCAGCTGGTTCTCAGAGATCTCCTTTCAGAAAGCTGACCTGGAGGGCACTAACTGCAGTCCTAGGAAGGTTTTGGCTCTGGCAATCTGCTAGACTGAATCATTTCTTTACCTAGAAGAATGTTCAAGACTGTTTTGTTTATGAAAAGTACCAGTGGAACAGTGAGAACACACCAAGTGAAAGTCAGGCTAAGACAGGAACGAGCTATCAAGAACAGAAATACCTTTCAATAGAAATAGGTGATGCCTGAGTTTATCAGTTCTTGAGACATATTGTGAGCAGGAATCAAAATCCTGGTGAATTGTTTATTCACTACTTCACTCAAAACACCAAGTACAGTGCAAGCCCCATTAGTTACACTTACCAGGAAAAAGAAATTAAAGGAAAATATTGTTTCTAAATTAGTGTTCCCATGTTCCCACAAACTGCTTAATGTGATTCAGGAATGTAGTAGGAAATACACTACTTGACAAGGGTATCCCTTGAATAATAACTTTCTCATGTAACTGGGAGCACCCACAATTGGTGACAAAAATACTGCTGATGAGGTTTAAGTTTGCATAGTTGGTAGGGAAATCTCTCTCCAGCAAAATATTATTTCCTAAATGAAAAAGTATTTTATTTGGTAAACTTGGAAGATGATAACCTATTTGCATAGCAGTTTTATACCAACCTTCACAAGAAGTTATGGGTTTTGTTCTAGAACTTAAGAAAAAATAGTTAAGGGGCATTTGGTCATACAGGCTTTCCAGAATCACTGCTGTAAGAATTGAGTTATTTGTTTTATCTCTTCCACTTAGAAATCCATTTCATATCTTCTGACCATGGTAAAGTGATCACTGAGATTGCTTCTATTGTTGTTTTATAGAAGTCATTTTATGTCAATCTCAAGTAAGTGTAGCTGTCCTGTCAAATAATGTAATTATTGCATGATTTACCAAAATATCTGGATTTTGATCATTGAGGGTGGCTGTCAGTGTAGAATCTGGGTTCAAATTAATTTATTGATATCTCAGTCAAGAACTATTCTTTGTTTTGAACTAGTCTCCTGAAGTATCCTATATTCCACATAAGGGATTTTGGTGCACTTCATAGCTCTTAAGGTGAATGTGTTGATTAAAGACAGACTTTCACAATTCAGTATGCAACACATTCTAGATGGCAGGAGCAGGATGTGCTTAGCAGAGCAGTACATACGTTTTTAAGAAGAAAAGATTTCCTTAGAATCCCAACTCTGGTTTCAAGACATTAAAATGAAATTCAGAAAAGTAGCAGTCTTTTTTTAGGACATGGAATTTAGAAGTGATTAAAGATAGGTTAAGGTTCACCATATTGCTTTGATGACTATCATTAGGAATTGTTTTCTATTCCAGGGACCTTTGAATTCAAGATCTTCCTCTGTTTAATGTTATGCTAATTGCAGGCACAACTCATCTTTATAATTGAACATTCTCTATAAAATTTTTGTTTTAATAGAGATGAAGAAGTAAAAATTGAGTGTTATTAGTTTGGGTCTGTGGAACGTAGTTTAAAGGAACTGGAATTCGGGCCATAGCTTAGATTGTAAATTTTAGGAAAGGATTTGCAGAGAAATGTCAGCTCTAAGCCCAGTGCTTAACACGTGTCTGGTCTGTGTGAACTTGCATTCACCTTAGACCTGTGGAGCACAAACTTTTTCTTCCAGCCAGCTGCAATAGTCAGCCTGTTTGTAACCTTGTAAGTGGAATTGTTTCAGCCTTTCCCCTGCCGACAGCAAAACATAAACATGAGGCACATTAAAATGGAAACAGGATCCTGGTCCTTTCTGTTTCTCAGTTTTACTTAGCAGTGACCTTTAACCCTCATTAAGATACTTTAGAAAGTTTGGGACTCTTTTCTTTGTATAGCTCATTGTGGGAATATTTAGGTTTGTTATGTTGTTTTTCTATCTTCAAAAATATTTAAATGCTTTGGGGCATTTGTATAATACATAAACCCCCACATTTACTTATTCTATAAAAGATATCTATAGACAATATTTCACAGCATATGCTCTGGTCATTGGAGCCATCCCATAGTTACAAGGCAAACATTGACACTCAAATTTTACTCAAGAGGAGTATCAGTGCACACCAAAGTTTTGTCCAGGGCAAAATTTGTATACTCACTAATGGATACTAGTCCTCAAGTATATATTAACGTACAGAAAAATATCAGATATAGTTGTTTTATCTATGGAAATATGACTTAGCTTCATTGATGCAAAACTTGTGTGTTGGACTTTGTTTAATGGTGTACAATGTGTGTCCATAACTAGCTATGTCCTCTGATTTGTTTGGCTTAGAAGATTCCTGACCTCTTGACAAGTATGTGTATGCCTTACAAACACACAGAAATGTGCTAAATGGAAGATTCAATTTTAAAAAATTTGCTCAAGGGAGTTTTGAATATCTGAGGTCTGCAATTTCTAATGTTTCAATGGAGAATTCTTTCCCTTCAGTTAAAAAATTAATCATGCTTCCTCTGATTTAAATGTATGGAAGAGGAGCTATATTGAAATATATGTGACTTCTTTTCCCAGAAAATAATGAAAAGTGACTCTGAGAGATGCCAAAAAAAAATTAGGTTTTTAGTTGTTGATGGTACTGTTGATGGCAAACCAATTGTTCTATTTTTGTATGTAAAATGTAGCAAAATAATAGGTGTTACTTGCATGTTTTCAGAAACTGCATTTAGGTATCCAGTTATGAAGTGAAATGAACTCAGCAGAAAGGAAAATATTAAAATTTTTTATTTGACTTTCAGAAAACACCTTCCCAGGTGATTTATTATGATTTATTAATCATATTTATTTTAGTAAAATAGGAAATTTGTTTCTCTTTGTCATTCTCTGGAATGCTGAAGTATTACTCTGTTTTTAAATCCAGCTAAAAATATAATTTAAAATGTATTTTGTACTACTTTTTCAGGCAAAGCAGTTGTATTAAAAAGATTTCCCTGCAGTCTTAAATTTGGTTTACTTTATTTCCCAGTGATTTTTCCTTTTCTCTTTATTCTTTTTCTTTCTATTGCTAATATGAACAAAAAAAGTACTATAAAAAGAGAGAAGTGTGAAAAAAATAGAGTGCGAAAAATTCAAAACATCTTTGATTTCACTTTTATATATCAGATGGAGAGATTGTTCCATATTCCCTTTCCAAACAAGCTTTTATAAGGATTCTTTTATATCAATGTAAAATGCTTTATTTTCATAATTCCTGAGACTTTAACGTACTTCCTACTGATGCTGTGCTTTTTCAGATGAATTTTGGTAATATTTTTTGAGGTGTTGAAAATTCTCCTCATCTTTGATAGTATGTTTGAACAGCTAAATGCTTTAGTGTTTAAAATGCTTCCATTCCCATCTTGAGACCTTTTGGTTTTAGTAACTATTATTAGCTCTTATATTTATCTTATTTAATGTGACTAAATGAAGGGAAAATTTATTATGTCATATCTTTTATTCTGATATTCAAATTGTTTGGAGATTTTAATCTGATTAATTTCCCTGCATCTTTTAGGGAGGTGAAACAACGATCTGCATTCAACAATGATTCCAGTGAAATCAGGGGTAAAGTTGACCCTACCTCTCTAAATTTGCAAAATCAAACAGTTCATGTTAAGTGTCTGCTGTGAACTGATGTTCTTTGTCCACAGTTAAATTTATTTTTTTTTTAACTAGTAAGGTACAGCCTTCCAGATTTAGTACAGATTATCATAATTCATAAATTTTATGCCCATTAATGGTAACATTTTCACTTTTGTCTTTACTAATATTTGATGGCAAAGATATAATTCTTCATCAATGATTTTACAGGTTATAGCTATTTGAGAAAAGAAAAATCAAAAATTTTGTGCAATGATACCTTTTAAAAAGTGACCTTGTCAAAGTGAGGCATTCTGACTTCAATTAAATTCAGAGTTAGTTGGTCCCACAGGCAATGCTGGAATATATAATGTTAGCTATTATAAGAATACTTTGCAAAAGTAGTTTAAAAAAACCTAAAAAGAAAACCATTTATGCTGTGTTGGTTTGCAGGAAGAAAAAAGGAAGACTTTACCTTTATATTAGTAACCATTTATGAGGTCATTTTTTGAGTGTACTGTTACATAAAACATGAGGTCAGCAAGTAAAGGTAATTAAATTTTAGTAGGAGCAAGAGTCACCAAAAGGTTTTTTCTTTCATCCTACCCAGTCTAAAATAGCCATACAATGCACCATTAATATCCTTGGAATTGTTAATTATTCCAACATGAATAGCAATATCAGTACTGCTAGCTTAATTTAATACCCTCCTGAAGATTCTTGAAGAATGTATGATTATTTTTATTATTTTATATATTCAGGAACAACAAAACTTCAAGCAAACTGAGCTAAACATGGAAATACAGTTCAGAGGAAGCACCTGTTTTTATCCTGGATGACAAATTTTCTCTGGAAATTTTCCATCAGAAAGTGCAATTCAACTCATTTCAAGTAATTTCAGAAGAACAAACCCCTTTCCCTTAAGTTTTCTTGCAAAGAAGCCAACGTTTTTCTCTTTTGCTCTTTTAGTTGCCACTATTTATTTAATAATTTAATCAGTTTTTTGTGCATCAGAGAAAAAAGTATTTAAATTTTACCACTACAGTGTTTTTGTATTAATGAGAAACCCCTATATTATCATAATAAAATATTTTAATGATCCTGAATTGGGATTTTTATTTCCCAATAAGAATTTTAAAATTTGGGATTTTGTAGAAAATTTGGAATAGAAAAAATAAATACCCAGCACATGAAATCTTGGTGTTTCCCTTGAAGCTTATGGATTATTTCTCTACTGGCATAATTCAGCATTTCACTGCTCAGTATAGGACCATTTACAACTTTAAAAAACAGGTGTTCCAGATTTGCAGTAATACACAGCACGTGTAAGACTTATGAAACATTCTATTTCATGGAAGTGTGTATTGGCACTTCTAAAGTTTAACTGAGCTGAAAAGTCAAGATCGGTTTTCAGTCTCTAATCCAACTTTGTTTCTCAGAAAATAATATTCTTGATTTTCTTCCTCAGAATAACCTTTACTTTTCAGGAGAAAATTCAATGTTGGCAATTATATCTTTGATGTATCTAAATCTCTATCTGCTATCTTAACGCAGAAAGATTTTCTTGCCAATGGACTTTTAACTTTCAAAGAGGTGATGTTTAAGAATGCATCAAACCATGTGCAAAACTGCACTGACAACTAGATTTAAAAAACAGTGGTGATTTAGTAGATGTTGTACAGTGTGGTATAGCAGCATTTTTTAAAATATATTTTAACAGATATTGATTATAATTTTTAATGAACGTGGCGACCAATAAATGTTTCTTTATTCTGCTTTTACCATTGCATATCTAGTTCTATAAATTGAGAGTGAGCTCTGGGTTTGTTTCTGGTAGGTCGAGAATTGTACTGTGAAAAGAGGTATTTTATTTCTCTCTTTTGTTTGTGTTTTCATTAAAAAAACTCCAAGCAGCTAATGGTTTCAATAAAGATTTTTTCCCCAATCTGCAAGTGGAATTCCTGATAAGCATGATGAAGAATTTCATTGTAAGGATTTTATTTGTCCACATTTGATGTTTGCATAAAAATAAACATGAACCATTCTAGTTTTCAGAAGCAGGATAACAGGATACCTTAACCATCTACAGAGGGTGTGACTATTTATCTAGTTTCTCTACATGCTCTCTGATGGCACGTCAGAATTTTTAAGCTGGTGGATTTCCACTGTGGACTTGAAGCATGTTAAGTATTTATAGAAGAGATTTATTGAATTCCCAGGGTATCTCAGTAGGAGGAGAAGAAACTGCTTTGAATTCTGGTGCAACCCCTGATCTGATCATTTTCCCTAATAGTCCTCAGATCACTCCTTACCACCCACACACACTGTTAAGATCCGTTGCTGGGTTGCTTAGTAATTTCAGGCAGGTTGAAATTCCTATTGCTGTGTCAAGTATACATGTCTGTCTTAAAGGTAATACCTCCTCTGCTCCTGTGACTAGACTGGGGTTTAGTGTGGAGAGGTCAAGATTGGAAAGAAATGTATACTATTACCCACCCTTTCAGTGTGTCCTTTTAAAAGTCTGTATTACATTCAATTTTCCTTCTTTTGGTAAAAATAGCTAATAATTCATCATCAGCGACTAGCGAGGTCATTGTTCCGTAAAGCTGCTAATGTCAAGTGGAGAAAAGGAAACAAATTAATTCTGCATCTTTTAAATAGAAAATGCAACTGTAGTTACGAAAATAGCACTTTCAGTATAAATTAGTGCAAGTAATCTCAACAGAAGACAGGTGTTGTTTGACCAGTTTCATCTTATTTGGCGTATGGGAATACCTTTCAGTCATGAGAAGCATGGGAACATCCTTCTCCATAGCTGTACAGTAAGCATGAAGAATTTCAGGTTACTGAGCACATAATATGAGCAGCTAAACTGGTAACACATTTTCATGATTTTACATTGTGATGATGACTGGACAAGTATTTTGTGATTTGATACTGCTTCTGGCAAAGTGAATGAATGCCAAGATTGCCAGAGCATCAAAGGAAACATTTTTAATTTAAGTATGCATGCTGAGATGCAGCTGTGCCAATACATGCATATTTATTGGATCTGGCCAGGAGGCAAACGCGCAGCTAATTAAACCATAGTAGTGTTGGCAAAGGTTCGATTCTAAAGGCCTGGGTTGTTGAAGACTTAGCTGAGATGATTTTGGTGGATATAGAAGCAATTTAAAAATAAAATAACCCTAGGCAATGTTAAACTTGGACGCTGATAACCTGGTAGTTAGTTTTCAACAGAATCAGGATAGGCTCTGGCAGTGGGCAAGGCTCAAGAAAATCTTGTTTACACTATTTCCATACAACTCCATGGTTTTATTTAGGTAGTTACTAGATGTTTCATCAGGATGCTGTGACCAAGGTGTGAGTTTAGCTCACTCTTTGGTGAGCCATGTTAGTTGAATTATAACTAAGACACCTACATCTTCCCAGGTGCTAATAAAGTGTCTCTTCACAAAAGTTTCTTCTCATTTACCAGTGCATAACAATAATTAAGTACTGGTTAAATAACTGGTTGTCCAATTTTAGAAAGTCTACCTCTATGGAAGTTTAGGTACAGTAGGTTTTCTAACTATTCAGTGCTCTGTGAAAGTTTTGCAAGAAGATGTGTGAGATGATGTTTTTGCTTCTGGAAGGAATGTCTGTGCACTAGAAACTGCACCGAGACACTGCTTACTCCTGGGTAGCTCAATGGCTGACTCTCAGCCTGCATTGGACTTTCAGGCCAAATTTTAAACAAGTGGAAATTACATTAAAATAATTTATTATCCTTGCAATTTTCATGAATTTTGAATCTTTATCATTCCAGGTAAAAGCATCATATTAAAAATGACAATTTATAATACATTCATAATCCCAGGTAGGCAGCATCACCAGCCTCAGGCTTTAAAAGAGCCTGTTCTCATATTCTTCCTAATCACAAGACTGACTTAAAATTCCTGAAGTTTAAAAATAAATGCATAAAAATAAGGTTTTATTATTATTATTGTGTTGGCATTTCACCCTTAGGGTACACATTTTTAAAGGCTTACTCCATGAACATGGAAGGAAGCCATACAGTTAAAAAAATTAGTAAATGAAAACTGAGTTTAGAAACTCAATGAAAAGGAGTTTTTTAGAAATTTTTTAGAAAAAAAATGATATGACTGTAGAAACAGAAGTTGTAAGAAATGGATAAAATCTTTTAATGCAGACAATAAAATAGAGAACTGGAGCAGGTACCCATTTGATTAGGATATTTTACCCCTTCTCATGGGATCTTATTCTACCTCTTCTCCAATGAGTATAGTTAGTAAATTGGTCATTGAATCACTGAATTTTTTATCCGCCTTGAGCAGGCTGTAAGGAAGTGTCCCATCTACTCCCCGACAGACTGTGTTCAGATCAACTTACTGCCTTGGAATTTAACTGAGAGAAGGAAAGGAGGAGACAGGAAGAAATAGCTGAACATAAATTAAATAAACAAATAAATTCTGTAGACTACTATAACCAAAACAAGACTGAGCATGATTTGTTCTTTCTGCTTGCCTGTGTGAGTTGGGGGGGGGGGGTGGGAGGGGGAGGTGTGTTAATATTTTTTTTAACCTTACAGCATAATATGTGTAGTCTAGCAAACAGTTACTTTTCACAGTGAGTTATTCTGAATAAATTGTTGATTAACCAGAGAAAATCAAACTCTGAGAACCAGTATCATTCCTTCCTTGTCACAGACTCCCAGCTTGTTTATTTAGTGTCACCCATAGTCTGTCATGGCTGACCTAAAACTATCAGAAACAGCCACAATTGCAGCCAAGCATAAACAAAAATCTGAACTGAAGGTGCAAGGGGACTGCCATTCTAAAGATAAGATCTATTGCTATAATAGCCCTTGATTATGATGACCAAATTTAAAAAAAAAAAAAGAAAAAAAAAATGGCAAATATAAAGACACATTTCTGTTTATTTATACATGAAGAGAGGGAAACAAATCGTTTACAAAGAGGAAGGCATATAAGGAATAGGGTTTCATTACATGTCAGTGTTTCTCAACAGTTTATAAAACATGATTTTGTGAAACTAAAGGTTTGCTTGTGGTCTTCTCTGTTTGCTTAATGACATTTTGTAAAGTGATAAAAATCACATGGAGATAGCAGAGAGAGAAAGGAAATCTGCCAGATGGTTATCTGTTGGTAGAGTGTTTTTCACCCTTCCTTCTACCTACAGCACAGAAGCCTTGGTTTTACACTGAAGACAGATTTGCATTAGAAGATACCACGTATGAATAAAAGTCTGATATATTATGCTTCAGGTGTGTGAAAGATTTGTAAATTGCCGGTGACACAGGTAATGAAGGTGACTCATGTGTGACAAAAGCTGACTAGTTATTTAAAAAATGTGATTTTCAGACAACTTTCAATTTTCATTGTAATCACTTTCCCTGAATTCATAGGGGTTTCTTTAAAAATAGGGAAGATTTAAAAACATTTAAAAACAAACTTTGAACATCCTGATGTATAACCACTGCTACTGTTGTGGGAAAAACTGCTTGCACTCCTCTGCAGTCATGCCAAGGGCTTGGTCACTTGGCCATTTTAAAGGTCAGTTCCTGTCTTTAGCTTAATTCTCAGCATGCTACAAGGTTTCATTCATTATTGTTTAAGTAAATGAAATCTTCAAAGCTCAAAATTTCAGTGATGGTGTGTGAAGGACTTTATACTTCAGAGGTACTCTACACTTTTATTAACATTTGCTGAGCAGATTAGAGGGAAGAATAAAAATGAGATTACTCTACTAGTGTATATTTTTTTTTCAAAATGGTAAATTCAGAGGTCTATTAGCAAATGGATGTCCTGAGAAATTTTCTAAATATGCGTATTTCAGGAATTATTTTGTTTTGACACATATCTCTTAAAAACTCCTGAAAATGTAAATAATTGTTTTTTGCAATTAACAAAACCTTAGATGCGTCATGGCTCAATTCTTTTATATTTCCTCTCTATATTCCCTTATTAATGTCATTAGTTTTCTTTATCAAGCTGCATTGGCTACTTAGTAGCATCAATGGTCTGTTCAATGGCAGCTCTTAGATACTTAGAAAGTACCCAAATACAAGCCATGCATCATAGCTTCTCACATTTTAACTTAAACATATTCTTAAACATTGGTTTTGTGGCCATGCCTTATTCAAAAAATCTCTGTTTAATAACTATAGAGCAGCATTAACTTTCATTTGTAATCCAATCTAAAAATTCTTAGGTATTAGTTTAGCCTGTCACCACTTTGGGCAGGGAATAACTATCTACCTGACTTTTCTGTTTGACTGGAAAGAACTTCATTGTCCTATAAAGAAGAAATGCACAAAGTATTGGGAGTTTAAGCATATTGATTAAAAAGCAAGCAAACAAACAAACCAAAATCCACCCCTCATCTTATTTGTTTTTAAAAAGTAGATATGGGGAAGACATCAAAAAAATTTTCATTTCATGGAAATTTCAAATTCACATTTTGTAGTCTCTTGGCCAGGGACAACTTTCTGGAAAAGTCCCGTAAGATAAAACAGCATGCATGTGTGCTGAATGTATGCCCAGAAATACATTCTTAATGAAAGGAGCTTGTAAATGTTTTGAGATCCTTAGGTGGAATGTATTATGGAAGTGTAAAATGTTCATCTATTCTTACTCATTTCATTATATGGGAGGATACCAGTTTGGGATAAGCCACAGGAAATGTGTTGGTTATATTTATATACTCAAAATGAAACATTCTTTATAACTGTCATTGTAAACACTGTTATTTGGGTCTGCTGTGACTGTGTAGCGTTCATCTGCTGACAGGGAAAGTGTCTTCTTGAAATTTTATGGGTTTTGTTGACCCACAAATAGATCTTGCCTGCTTTTGGTGGGTTAAACAAGGAGAAAGGGATTCTCTCTGGTAAACAAACCTATATAAGTCTGATATGAAGCTCCCTGAGTATCTGCAAGCTGGCTGAAGGAATCCAGTACTTCCCCAAGAGTGACATTACACCTTAACTGGCAGCAGTTTAGCCCAGACTAGCAGGTTTTTGCAGCAATCTCTATTCCTGGGTTACTGACCAGGGCCAGGTTCGGCTGTAGACTTGAGTATTCTATTGAAAGCAAAAGCTTAAAAAGAATTTAGATCTCAAGGTACTTAACATGAATACATGCACTTTAATAAGTTGGCTGCAGAGATCCAAATGCTTTTTGAGGGTAAAATGTCATTGCTATGGTTTTTCATGGGAGAAAATGTTAACCTTTGCTCTTCTAGCACTTGATTCTTCTGGCACTTTTTCTCAATGAGGACATTTATGAAGCTAGGAAAGATCCTAGAAGGAGAAGGAGTTAGAGCATGTGCAAAGCTCAGCACAGAGGTGAAATGCAAGCTTTCAACAGTGTAGAGGCACAGTTCTGTACTGTGGCTGAAAGTTGTTCACCCTTGAAAGCTTTTCAGTGGTCAGGCTGAAATATGTATCTTGGTGAGCAACTACAGAACAAGTGTCAGTAGCAGTAAAAATGACAACACATTTCACAATTCAGCTTTCTTAACACAGACAAGCATTTGCTGAGGTTTATTTTGCCAAGCTACTAAATAGATAATGCTGGGAATACCACATAACTATATGTTGGGTACTGACTCTATACCATTATTTATTCCAAAGCCTCAGCCAGTTCTTATTTGCAAATAACTTGGGATAGCAAGCAGCTGATGAATAACTATGCCCTGCCATTTTTCAGTGTATATATAGCATCCTGCAGCTTTTAAAAATGTATTTAGAATTACTTTATTCACTATTTGATGATTTAAATCTCCTACTTGCAAAATATGATTTATTTTGGCCAGTGTAGTAGACAGTGAATACACATGTTGAGTGTAGTCTTTTACAATTCAAAAAAATCATCATTATCTATGATTTTCAAATGGTGATTTTCAAAGAATAGGTTGTCCAGATAGGCAGTGGCTCCTCAGCTTTTGTTGCCACTTCTTGTTTTCAGCTGCCTCATTGCAACAAGAAGTAAAAGTACAGCATTCAGATGGTGCTTTTCTTTTTTAGGAAGTAATTGTTGAAATTGCCATAGACAAGTAAAAGAATTGCAAATGAAAAAGGAAGGAGCCCATGATAGAATTTCTTCATTAAGATAGATAGTATAGAATATCACGTCTGATTTCAACAACAATTTCTTCATAAAATCAAGCTACTCATACACTGGAAATATGGAACAGCTGCATATTATTTACCTTTGTAGCAGAGCCTCTTTATTCTTTCTACTCATTAAAATGTGTAGAGAGAGTCAGACTAAATTTTGGTTCATCGTATTTGGGTAAGTCTTATAAACAGCAAAACTGTGTGTTAGTTCATCTGCTGTGGCAAACACAGTAAACATGACTATATTTCTCACTAGCTATTTGGAATTATTCTGATCCAACTAGAAGAAAAGATTTGTTGCATTTTTTTTTTTAGCTTACAATTTTTTTTAGCTATCATTCCCTGGTTTTAGAATTTTATAACTTGACAGGAAAAAAGTGATTTTGGTTAAAATTGTAGACAAGGTCTCAACTGCAAATAAACACTTCACTCCAAATTTCAAAACAATGTGTCATATTCAAATAATGCAACAAATCCTAATGAAGCCTAATTAGAATGGGATGCTTCTTTAAATGGACAAGTTTCTTCAGGAATTCAGCACATTTTAAGAGACAGGCTGTGTTAGGTCAGGAAGCTGCCAGTGCCTGTACCTCAGCAAAGCATTTCACCTCCTGCTTACCTCAAACGTGTGACTTGGTTCCTGGATCATGGGTGAACTTCAGAGCACCTTGTTGAGTTGAAGATTTAAGCCCTGTGATTCAAGAAGAAATCCACTTTTTTGCAGCTTCAGCTAGACATAGATTTGTGACAATATGAATGTATATTGGAACCCAGCATTTTGTTAAATACTTCCTACGACTAATGTGATAAAATTACTGATTTGTGTGGATGCAACACCTGGTATGTGACCTTCTCCCATTCTTCTTCTCTTCTTTATTAAATATGCTTATTCATCCAGCCATATATGCAGATAAGGATGCTTGAAAACAGAATTTATGTTGCTTGAAGTACTTTTTATTCCATTAAAGTTGGATAAATACGAATGCTTAGTTTAGCAAAACAAGCTGTATTCTGGTCTTGATACTCATCCACAACTGATGAGAAACTTTTTTTGAACCTGTTTGTTCCAGAGATAATGTTCTTTGTCCACACCAAAATCCTTCTGTCTTCAATAAGAGAAAATAATTATAATAAAACAACACACTTATTTCAAGTAAGTTTCCTAGATGAATCATACTTGAAACTTCATGCCAGAATGACGAATAACAAAATTTCAGATTTTAACTTTCGATTTAAAGTTTCTTATTCATTCTGATCCAATGTTAAGAAACATGGCTGTTAAATTTTTTCTCAGAAAAGCTTTTTCTTGATGAATAGGTACAACAAAATTGAAACTTTTAAGAAAGTAAATAAAACAGTGGTTTCTCAGTTTTCCTCTTCTTCCCTTGTAACTCGCTGTATAAACATACCTACAAACAGTTATAAAAATAACATTCAACATCATATGAAGTTCCTTCCTAATACATCGATATTTCATTCAGGCTGCAACTGTGGTAAATATTTCTCTCCCTTTCTGCTCCCTCCCTTCTCCAAATCTTGGGTGTTTTCTATGATTCTGTGTCATTGTGAGTAAAATGTCAATATGTGTAATGACACAGCACAGTGAAAACACATATTTTCATATTCATGTAAACTCATGTAATTGTAAATTAGGCTGTGCCACCCGCTATCATAACATACTTCATGTGAAAAGATGCTAAATTTACTTGACCTACTTTCATCTTCATGTTTAGGAAACAGGGTATAAGAAGTAAACAAAGTAGTTGTGCCTCATGCAGGAGATGATTATTGTTTGAATTTATGATTCATGCCTTGAGCAAAATTTTGTTTGTGGTCTCATTTGCAACCATAATTTATGTCTTTACTAGGGATATACTGTGTATTTGGGAGGTTATATATTAGGCATGCTTCGTACTGGAACAGTTTTCTAGCTTTGGGTATAGTACTTTCTATGTTTCTGGTAGCTATAAAATTCTTTGGCATAACATTTATTGTAGTAAATATGGAATTTTAAAGTATTTTTAGAATTCCAATTCCCCTTAGGAATGTTCTATTATATTTACATCAATGCACTTGTTACAGCTAAATCAAGCTAGTATTTAAAAGAGTTGTTAATCCTACAAACGAGTCATAAATGCATAAATTAATTTTTCAGTATTTCTTAGCCACACTGTTCAGTCTCTAATAATCAGTGTTTCATTTAAGTTAATCTGTATTTTTAACCCAATCTAAACCAAATATAGTTAAACATTTCTGAAGTCCAATGAAGTAATCTTTTCAGAGCAGGATGCTAATTACAGAATTGTTCTATTATCTGGTAAAGCAGACTGAATAAACTTTGATCTGTTAAACAAAAACCTATGAAGGATGTAGATAGATCTGGAGAAAAAGTAAGATGGGGGAAACAATAGATTGCCTAATATAAAATAATAATGCACTATCACGAAACAGTCATTACAAAATGGACTTTTCTATCTTTGATGTTTATGAATCTATTATGCTCTTTGGATTGCTGTCTACTGTGACATTCCTGTGAGCTATCAGATAAAGTCACAACTGATAGAATCACACATGATATGCCTGATCCTTTTTCTTTTCTTTAGTGCATCTTTCCGTCCAAATCCAGATTCTTTGCAGATAAAATCTGGTTTTGAGTTACAGAAATACAGTTGCTAACAATCAGGTGGCAGGACTGAAATAATTTCACATTTGTGTTTTGTCTTTCAGAAGGTAGAAAATTCTAATCATACCCTGAGGAGTAGGGGGATTTTAAATTAGCCATGGGACATCCATGGAAATCTATAGTACAGGAAGACTGCTCAGAGGTCCTGGCACCTCCAGGAAAAAGACACAAGATCTGACCCTGTCCCAGAATTTCTGAGCTCACTGTCTGCCCCGATACCTAATTCCTAAAAGACTGGTGTTCAAGAACTGTCATTGGCCTCCTTTTCTTTTCCTAAATCTTGGTAGTGAAATTTAATGAAAGTGAGGTGTGTTGAATTCACTATCTACTAGCTCTACCACTACTCATGTAATTCTTTCTTTCCCCTCCTAAATCTATGGACTCCTGACTTCTTTCAATGATTAAGGAGTCCTCAGACCTGTCATGGTGCCCAAGAAAAATGCAGTTATAGCCTCACCTTTAGTACTCTTTAAGCCCAGGAAGAAAACCCCAGCAACAAGTATCTAATGGGAAGTGGAAGACAAAATTTTGTGTCTTCTTGTCCTCCTTCCAACCTTCCACTCCACTGCTGTGGAAACAAAAAAGAGGGTTCCACAGTGGTGGTCAAGGTGGAGGTGGTGGCCCCATTTATTATTCTTGAATGGGAATCTAGGATAGACTAATTTCTCCATCCTTAAGAGAACTGAGAAGCACCAAGTCCCGACAAACTCATGTTACTCCAAGACATTGATACATGAGAGTAGAGTCTTACTGACTGGATGTAAAGTCTAAAGGAGCATGCCAAATTACTTTTCAAAGACAGAATCATTTCACCTACTTGTGAGAGCTAAATTTCAAGAATATTAAAAGGAAGAAAATTACTGCATGATAGGGAGCTGCCATTGTAATATGTGCTGCTTAGTGCTTGAACACTGTAACTGTCAAGCTGATTCTATTATGAAAAAGGGAGTAATTTAACATTATTTAATATTCACAATATGCACATATTGAATGGAAGTGTATGTAGAATGTAAGGCCCTATTTCAGCATAAATGAAATTTTAATCACAGGAGTACTTCTATTGATTTTAATAGGATAACTCTTAGTCTCACTTTTATGCATATGCATAATAAATAAGAAGTTACTAATGAATATGTTTAAAAATAACTCTAGCATTACTTTCAAGAAAATATAGAAGATATTCTAACTTCTCAAGTGCTTCTTACTCTGTTGGATTGATTCTCCATTCCACATTGCCTACCAGTTCCAGTCTTATTCTGTTAGCTACTTCAGGGCCTTCCTTTGGTACAAGGATAGCATGAAAATAAATGAGAGCAAAATTTAGTTTAATTGGGATATTTCCCAAGTACTGAAGGTTTAATGCCATTATAGCAAGTCAGCTGACTAGTGCTCAGATGAGAAAGATGGAAAATATGTGTAACTGTAGAAATTACTACTTTGGAGATCGATGCTTGAAATGTACAGGACATGGCAAATAGCGTAATGGTTTACCTTAATGTACAACACATTAGGAACATCTTTGCTTTGGAAAGATGCTCAAAACCCCCCTGTAGGTTCTCCAAAGATCTACAGATAGCCAATAACTTATAGAAATCCTATCTTTTTTGGAGCCTGCCTGCCAGCACCATTTTTGTCTACTTTGAATCCTGTCAGATTTCTGCTTCTGCATTTTGTTCAACGATTGTAATGCAATATGCAGAGATACCTTTGGGAGTAGAAAGTGGCACCTGAGATTTGCTCACCTATCTGTGGTCTCTAGCCCCTCCGTGGCTGCATGGATAATAACCTACCAACTTGTTCTGCACTGCACCCTATTCATCTTGCTTTATTTGCTGTGTAAGAGTAAAGCTTTGGCAAATTAGTTGTGGGATATTTTATTTTATTTTATTTTATTTTATTTTATTTTATTTTATTTTATTTTATTTTATTTTATTTTATTTTATTTTATTTTATTTTATTTTATTTTATTTTATTTTATTTTTCAACAGTTAAGAAGTAAATCTGTGTAGGGGCTACTTTACTCCAGCTAGGTGAATTATTCTCTTAGTAAGGTCTGTAAGATTGAAAAAGGGAGACAACTTGCCAATAGTGAAAATAAAATAACAAAGCTGATCTATCATATGAAATCTATATAATTTATAAATGGAAAAACAATGAAAACACCAAATTAAAGGTGTAAATACAGATGGTTATTCCCAAACAGATTTTAGAAAGTTAATTTTCTAGATTATCACGGGTTTTTTAGTGGTAAGTGCTAATATTAGGAGGGTGACATGAAGATATCTGAAGGCATTAGGTCTAATCACCCATGTTTCTTCCATGGAATAGGAAAATCGTGCCAATATCTTTAGAGTGTCAGGCTTAAATATCTGCAATAGCAGTGTCAATTTTGGACTTCAGCAAGTATTTTTAATGTTACTGCCTTTGCATAATTACCTTAATGTGAAAAAAGGCATATCATGCTCCATTGCTCCTTGTGTGTGCTTTAAGGAAAAAAAAAAAAAAAAAAAAAAAAAAAATCTTCCTATAAAAATCTTCTTAGTTTTAACTGAGCAAAAGAGTTCATATGGGGTCTCATAATTTCTGTAGACAGGTTAGGTTGCTGTGTGATGATCCTAATTAAATTATATAAGAGCATTGAGCTAGATAAACCGAAGTAGCCGCTCCATCAGCTCGCCAGGTGAATTAAGCTTGTGCAGGAGCCTGAATTTGCCGGCACAGTTGTGCTGCTTTCACCGCCGTGCGCCTGCCAGCCGCTCTGCCGAGCTGGTGTTGGTGCTTTTGGTCCATAGGTGGCAGCATTGTCAGCCTTTGTGGCGTCTCGGGATGCTGCCAAGGATTTTATCATCCCTCCAGACCTCCCCCACTCTCCGCGATATGTGATCAGGGCTGAGTTAACATCATTACATACTCACGTCAGGTGAAACAAAATGGAGCGAAGTCTTTGGGCCAAAAATTGGGCTGTGTTTCTTCAGAGTTTTATTCTTTTCCTTTTCCCTTTTTTTTTTTTTTTTTTTTTTTTTTTGCTTTGCTTTGTCCCTCTCCTCTCCTCTCCTCTCCTCTCCTCTCCTCTCCTCTCCTCTCCTCTCCTCTCCTCTCCTCTCCTCTCCTCTCCTCTCCTCTCCTCTCCTCTCCTCTCCTCTCCTCTCCTCTCCTCTCCTCTCCTCTCCTCTCCTCTCCTCTCCTCTCCTCTCCTCTCCTCTCCTCTCCTCTCCTCTCCTCTCCTCTCCTCTCCTCTCCTCTCCTCTCCTCTCCTCTCCTCTCCTCTCCTCTCCCTTGAGATTTAAAGGTCATTTTCATGTGAATGCACAAAATCTCCACCTCATCTAATGAAAAGGAAAAACCACAAGACTGAATGAGAAACTTACAGTCTGCACAAACTTGACTTGGCATTCATCAAGCTTTCTTTATTATGGAAAACAGAACTTTATTGTGAAATGATGTTCCCTTCTGGAGAAGTACATTCTGTGGGGGTCATTACTCTCTCAGGCTTAAAATTCATGACTTCCAGATTTCTCGTGTGTATATTTGGTTCAGGACAGAGATTTTGGGAGAGATAGGGGTGGGTTTTTTTTTCCTTTTGTTTTTGGGTTTTGTGGGTTTTTTTTTTGTTGGTTGGTTTTTGAGAGCTCAAGCAGTCCCAGTCATTGGAAGAGTCTTGTTTCCACTGACCTTTTGGCATACTATCAAAAAGCAGAAGAAAACTCTACATTTCATAATACTTGGAGGTTTTTTTCAAACTACCCTGACACTAAGCATCAATTTCCCTCCTTTTTAATATTTAAATTACCTTTATTTATGTCACTTCCTAAAATTAGTACTATATGAGCATTGGACATCGGAAAGATTAGGCAGTGATCCCTTTTACATTAGATATCTTTTTATGTGCTATTTTCACTATATTTTTCTTTCTCTGCCATCTTCTTTGATGTTGTAATTAAGGACATCATGAGGTCATACTTCTTCTACTCCTCATTCCCTTTTCCGTTTCCTCTTTCATTTCCCCAGGGAAGGAAATCCTGAAGTAGAGGTTGAAAAAATGGTTTCAGTATTACAGAAAATGTAAGCCAAAGTTGTTTCCTTAATAAATATAATTAGATGTATATATTGCATTTTCAAGAGCTAGTACTGATGTTGGGACCAGCTCCTTAAATAAAATAGGACCTCTGTAGTCTCTGGAGAGAACATGCATAAAGCAAAGTAAATGATTTTCTGTCAACACTAAGTAGACAGGTGCTTACATTGAACAGCATTCTAATATGTCTCTGAATATTTATGTCTTCTTTTTCGAATGCATTGCCCATGAATGTCACAGCTGTCAAACGTCTGTATACAAGAAGATAAAAAATGAAATTAATAAAAGGCAGATCAACATTTCATTTGTTTAGGCCACTTTTTCATACAGCATTTTACAGAGGTTAGTGACGTTGAGATGCATGGGTATACTGGCATATTCTAAGGGCTGAGTGAAATGCAAAGCAGTTAGTTGTATTTTGTGTAGGCCTAGGTATACTTCCCATTATTTAACCTAGACATTATCAGTGAAAATAATGACTCAAAGTTCTAAAAGGTTGTTCCTTTATCCTCTGTCCATTTTCTTCACAGATGGGGACCCTGGAAATTTTTGGCAGCTCAGTACTGCCATTAACTAGAAGCTTTTTTTTGGTGGAACAGGTTCTGAATCAAACCCTGCAATGTGCAGGGACAGGTGAGCTACCACTGCTGCCTGAAAACAGTTAATGGCGAATAAATTAAATTTCAAAATAGTTCCAAAAATGTGAAGAATATACACGTTAATGTAAACTTACCATTCATGGCTAATTGTGAAGATGCATCAATGCTTCTTTGCAAAAATTTGAAAGGTCTTAATGATAACATGGCTTTCATTTTATACAGAATGGTACTGGGAGAATGAGAGGAAAAACCCTAAGTGGGCATAGATCAACACCATTCACCCTGTATGCAAATAAAGTAGATTAATATGAGTGGTGTTTCCCATTGACACACTTTAAATGCTCCTCAAGTTTAGCGATGCTTTCACTGCAGGCCAGTTGGCATTCACACACTCAAATGTAGATGCAGAGATTGGATACTGCCTCCTTTTTGTCTTTATTCCTTGCTAATTACTTTGTTGTAAGGTTTCAAGTTACCTTTGAAAGTCTCAAGACTTTCTTACCATCTCCCTCATGAGAATGAGACAGACCACTTTCCAGTCAAAACAATTCTACATATCATCCAGACTGAGTTATTCAAGCTATTGCAGTACAAAGAACAAGGTTCTCAAAAATTTAAATTGCACACAGAGGTTTGTAGCATTACTGTGAAAACAGCAGCTTGGAATAATATAATCACAGAATGGTTTGGGTTGGAAACGACCTTAAAGTTCATCTAGTTCTAACCCCCCTGTCATGAGCAGTGATTAGATTCAAATTTTTTTCTCAATACAGCTGTTCAGACTAATGTGAGGTTTCCCAAATGTCCAGAGTTTCTGTGATACATGGATCTCCCACATTCTGGAGCCCCTGTACAACAGAAAGTGCAGTTAGAATTTCTGCAGGCAGGCACGTGCTTGAAGTGCAGCCATTATGAAATGAAGCACGCAGCCATAACAAAAGCTATATTATGCTTTCATCATAAATTTTCTGTCAGACAGACACTAAACTGCTCCTTGGCAGCTCTTATCCCTCTCAGAAAACTTGTCCTAAGCAATCATCAGCAGAGGAGACGGCACGCAGATCTGAGTAAACCAGTATGGAATAACAGGACTGAGGACATCAAGGCTGATGAGGTGGGTGCAGTTGGCAAAGAGATGAGCAGATGCTTGAGGGAAACTAGCAGTAAGTCAAAAACAATGCTTCAGAAAAGCATATCTCCCAACAGATTCCAGTAAAATATGGGTCTGTTTTTCCTGCAAACTGTATATGGAAATAGCTGGAAACCTTTAGATCTTGCATGCATTTTCCATAGAGACACAATACTTGCTCTCCATTCCAGCTACAGATCCTAGAAGGAGATGATATTTGGAAACATCTACACCATGAACTAGTTTCCAAATTAGGTTAGTGTTCTTACTGTTTTATTTCCAGAAAACAGTAAGAAAAGTCCTTTCACTCTCCTTAAAAATTGCTTAGTTGACAATAGAATATGTGTTTGTGATTTCATGATAGTAGCATTTGTTTCAGCTTTGAAAAGTTCAGAAGATGGAGATTTTTTAGGTTTAGCTAGTTACTAGAAATAATTTAGAAGACACTATGGTCTGGCAGAGATAAGCATGGCAATACTGTACTGTTTGGTTCTTTCTGGAATAGCAGCCCTTAAAATGTGTTGTTACTTTTGCTGTTGACAAATAAGGCCAATGCAGAAATGCATAAAACTGAGAACAGAAGATACATTTATTTGGTTATAATCTGAGGTTTCTTTTATCCCAAATAGTGTTATAATTTGGAAAACAAAAATGATTTGGTGTCATCAATAAGACAAATACAGAAACAAGAGGAAAAAAATCCATTCTGAAACTATGTATGCCACAGTAAATCTCCTTATCTAAAGAATATTTTTTAACAGGAGCTTCTTTAAAACTTTTGAATTGATTTCACTTAGGGCTTGTTCAATCGAAATCTTTTCTTTAGTGATGTATGTTTGATGTACATGTCTCCTGTGGTTACATTTCAAGATATTTAGGATATTTTGTGAAGTCAGATTATTATCATTTGGATGAAATGTATCACATTAGCAACATAACATAAAAACCCCATTCTTCACTGTTAAGAAATAGACTTTTCTTGAAACATTGAGATACCACATATAGTTTCAGAAATAGACCACATTTGCAGCATTGCCATGTGAAACTGCTGTGTTTTTATCTTTGGGAATTACTATGGTTCTTACCTGAAAAAAAAGTATAGAATTCTGTGGACTACTGAATTCATACTCACAGGCACAACAAAGAGAAAAATATCATGATAAGAAAGGATGAGCCTTACAATTGAAATGCTTTGAATAAAAGTGCTGCTAGCTTTCAAAGAAGATATTCCCAACAATATCTTGAGGTATGTGCCATAATTTGCCTTTTTCTCTGTAACTTATTCTATTATACCTAACAAATTTTTTATTGAGATCAGATAAGATCAGAGATAAGTGATGCCTTAGGTTGCAGAGAAAAAATAAGTTTCAAATTTCTGTGTCTGATTTCCTTTGCTCTCAATACACATTGAAAATAGGTTCTGACATTTTAAATGCAAATTTCTTTTTGTTTTTAAAATGTTGACTTTCTGAGCATCATTTAAAGGAGAAAGAACTATTTACTGATTTACTTTCCATATGTTTTAGGTGAAATCTGTTCTGCAAAGGTACTACTGTGAAGAGTTATTTCTCAATGCTGAGAACTCTCGTGTTAGCCTGGTCCTGGATTTCTCCAGAGTAGCAGTTTATTTTTCCTTCTTTTTTCACAGTAACTCTGGGCCTCCAGAAGGGGAAATCTGGGATTTTTGCATCCCCTTAGCATCCCCCTACTCCCCCTGACATTTGCAGCAGTAACCACATCTTGTATCTCAGTGTGATGGAGGCAAGTTCACCTGGACTGGAGTGATACTTTTCTATTAACTTCAAAGGATTTTTGAATACTTAAGCCATGTGGGTAACTCCAGCTAACTGTTTAGGCTTTATTTAAATATTAATGTGTCAGAGGACTTAGGGATTTCAGGCCTCCACTAGCACCGGTATAGGGGAGATTGTGCCACATTTCATTTGGGCTACAGTGCAAGCATTGTGTCATCTCCCAGATTAGTTCTCAGTCCCTTCCAATACATTGCCACTGACACCATAAAATACCAAATAATCCATTGAGAATATTTCTTTGTCTAATGAAATCATACCTAGGATGAAATTCCATTAATTTAAATAATTGATTCATTGTTAATTCCAAATATGCTGGTCACAAAAGTTTCAGTGGACCATAAAATTGAAAACGGATCATTTGGGTCAAACATGATGTTTAACTTAACAAGAAAAGAATTGTTTAAATTATTTTTCTTCTTAGACCAATTTTATTTTCCAAATAACTTGGGTTAAAATGAGGCTCATTTTGTTTCCATGTTTCTGTTCCTTAAACAACCATTATGGATTAAAAGTCCTTGTCACTAGCTCTATTTAGAACATAAGTCCTGTTAATAGAGAAACCTTTGGTAGTTCTGGACAGGATGTGAAAGAATGATGATGAAAGTAATTGAAACTTCAAGGAGAGGGAGAGTAAGTAACAATGCAATTACATGAATTGGAATTATTCCAGGTCCCTACAACCAGAAAATGCCAAAATGCTCCTTAGCAAGATATTTCTATTAAAAAATTATAAAAGTTTCTACAGTTGTGCAACAACAAATCTTCAGTCTTTAGCATTCACTGTGAGTGACCTTCTACTCCCACCTGGGCTAAGTAACTTCCCCCTCCTTCAAAGGAATGCTTTAAACTGGTCTATTCCCGAAAGAGAACAATGCCTTTTCCTGGAAATCTTCAGCCGTTTTCACCACCACATTGACTTTCCTGTTTAGAAACCGATCCCTAGTGAGCACAAATTCCCCCACATTAAAATCCCACCTAATTTTGTTTCCAGTTTTCAAGAAAAATACATACATTCAGTATATTTCTACTTATAGTGCTTTTATAGTAAAACTTTATTATACAGTCTAAAGATATATTGGACCAATTACAATGAACCATTATAGGGTAATGTTACAATAATATTTCAACCTATTATATTATATTAATTACACAAATAAGTCTCTACTGGCACAATCTTATCCTTAATGGATTTTTCCTACTAGTGTTTACTAAGTTCTAGAAGTTCCAAATCTATTGCAAACTCTAGAGTAAATTACATCCATAATTACGTTTACAGTACAGTATATAATACTTTTGTGTATAAATACACAACATGTAGTGTAACACATAAAATGCAGCTCTTTTATTTTACCCAGTGTTCAGTACAATATGGAAACAGTTGTGGTGGCACAGTGCATATTTCAGATCAGAGAAAACAGGATCTTCACTGATCCAAAGATATAAAAAAAAACCTGTACTACCTCCACCTCTATTGTTATAAAAGGAATTGTGATGGTATCATGAAAATTCATGGTTAAGAAAGATTAGCAACTTGATGCTTCAGCTAGTATGAAGGGACATAGAACATTTTTGTTTAAGCTACTTTACCCTCATTCTTCTTGGGAGAGTGACAATAATTTAATGTCAAAAATCAATTTACTGTGATTGAGGCACTTGGGTTGTTTTAGAGAAAAAACAAAGGTAATAAATCACATTTCCCATTTTCCAGGAATAGCCTTGATTGAATTTTCCAATAAAAATCTAAATGTTTGTATTTTTACATATTTACTAACTCTGGTATGGGAGTTACACACCACAGTTAGGGTGTGTTTGAGAAAAGTGTTTTAGAAAACACATTTAAACACATTTAAATTAAAATATTCCAAATTTCAAGGCTGTTGGTCTTGCTGAAAGTGTAGCATGGAATATTTTAAATCGCATTTGTTTTAAGCGGGAGGAGCAACAGTTTTAATAGAAAATATAAAAGATGAAAACTGCTGGTTTTGGTAACAGCTAACTTGTGTTTGCAGACATAATATATATATATATATATATTATATATATATAAAGCATAGAAGAAAGTCTATAATTCCTCTGAGAAATATTTCTTGAATTGTCATCAACTTTTACAGATTAATCAAATAGAATACATTGTTTAGCCAAAGGAATGTAGAATATTCCAACCATCTGTCAATTGTCATGTTAAGGGAAACAAAGAGAAATAGAAAAGCAGGAGCAGCAGAAGAAAGAGTTAAGAGTTCTTCTCTTTACTAATGGCCAGGTTTTCATTTTTCTGCCAGGATTTCAGTTTGCAAATATGCAACCTCATAAAATTATTCAAATAATGCCTAGTTCTTACTGCTTATTAGGAAAGTGGGATGATGGCTCTGATGGAACAAGCAGGTTGTTTCATGTTGATAGCCAAAGTGTATTGTCAAGGCTTCCTTAGTGTTGCCTTGTATTTAACACTGCTAAGCTGTTTCACACAGTACCTTGTTCATTGGAGATCCTATTTTGCAACATCATGAATGTAAAGTAAAGGAAGAGAATGTGGAGAGTCCTTTTTTTGAATTTCGTGTGATTGTACTTTGTATAGATAGCCTGGTTACCTCACAGTTATTGCTCATTTTGGTGATCAAATAACTGGTTTTGCAATATTTAAATGGGCTGTAGTTTTCCAGGTTGTGCAGAAGTTGCTGCATACTGGCAAAAAAATCAGACAACCTTTTTTTCCTAAAATTTTCTAAAGCCAACAAATTCTTTGTTATTCTTTTGTTAATTGCAATTGTTTTGGAATTCCACTTGTAATACCTTAATTCAGTTTTACACTGAATGCCTTTGCCATTGCACTCAGTGCATCCACTTTTGAAAATGAATGACCTGAGTTAACTTGGACAAGATGTAAATGTCTGGTTCCAGGAAAGCTAAATATCTAAATATTTCAATTTGCAATTAGGAAACTGCTATACCAGCATGTCTGTGAAAGACTGTGCATTCAATGCACAGTAAAATCTCACAGATTTTAATGTATGAGGGTGGGGGAAGGAAGAAAATAATAATTTTTTTTTTTAAACATCCATGAAACATGAACACAAAGAACTCACTAAAAGCTCAGACAGGCTGGGCTTTTTATTTTTTTTTTTTTCAGAAATTGTAATATAATTTGCTTTTTTCCCAAGCCCTGGCTAGGGTATTGCCATATTTCATCTCTCCTTTTCTAAACTCTTCCCTTTGTCCCACCAAACCAACTTTTATTTTTTAAGAAAAGACACTGGAACACACTCTGTTGTAGTTCTGTAATATTTCAGCAAAACTGTTTGTTTTGATTTTAATAGATTTATGGTAAGTGGCTTTTGATTTATATTGTTGGTGCTTTAACATGCAAACCCTTCTGCAGAGGATGTTTTTATATGTTTATGTGACTGATTTCCCAGTACAGTTTTAAATTTTATGAGTTGTTACAGAATCTTACTTACCCATATCCTGAGAATCTGTCATATAAATACTTTCATTGTTCTGAGTTTTGGTGCTGGCAAAATTATCATCAAAGTCCATTTCAGTAATATTTGAATAATCATTGTCTGAGGTTGATTTCTAATGAAAAAGAAAGAAAAATCATGTAGGATGATTGTAAAAATGGATGGCTAACTCAATGAAAATATAGTCTGGAATATTCTTAATTCAGATTATAACCCTTTTCAATGTTTTGCTTTGTTTGAAATAAAGACATCTCTATAGTTAGAATGAGATCTGTTTTTTGACAAAGGGGAGTAATTTTGACTTAAAACCAGATGACTCTGTAGATGAGGAAAATTTCTCTTCAACTTAAAAATGGGAATAGGATTATTTTTCCAAAATCAATGTTTGATTTAGAGGAAAAATGTCACAAATTTGCTTATTTACTTATTTGCAGTCAAATGTTGTATGTATTAGTTTGTTTTGCAGAGAGCAGACATCTGAATTCTTATTCAAGTAATGTAAAGGACTTGTCATAGCTGTGTTTGTACAGCACTTTTGAAAAAGATTGACATTACACTATTCTAAGTTAAATAAACTTCTAGGATTTGTCTCCATATATTACAAAGAGAAATAATTAATGTAAAGGGAGAATTCTTTAAGATTCTTTATCTAAAAGTAATGAGAGCAGCCAATAGTTACATGCACAAAGTACAAGAAAGCAAAGAGTATCAAAAGACCTGATCAAAAGCACATCTGAGTCAGTAGACAGATAATTATTACCTTCAATAAATTAGACATATGTCCCTATCTGTATGTAATATAGATATCTTCCTGTTTCAAGCTCATTCAATAAACTGGCTTTATGAAAAGAAATGTAGCATGTGTAATACAGAACATTGTACCAGGTGCTCTTTTTTTCTTATGATATCAGAAATTTTCAAATACTGTTGGAAATGAAATAACATTCTCCAAATGTCTTCACAAGTACATAGGCGATTCAGTGTTATTATTTCACAATTTATTTGTAATATATTTTCCATTTTTTTATTTCCTTCTTTATAACATTCATTTTTTTCCAGAGTTCAGGAAACACACTACCTTGTCTCTACTACCTTGTAATTATTGGTCTTTTTTCCCATTAGGACCTATTTATTTACAGAATGATTCCCTATCCCTCTGTTTGTATTCACCTGAAAGTCAGGGATATGGGTATCATTGGAGCATTTAATTAAAAAGAGATAGCTAAAAAGAGCAGAATATCTTAAAAGTAGTCCTGCTTTGAAGCTTTGTTTGTTTACTAAACTTTTTTCCCCATGGTATTGTCTTTGTCTTCTACCATTGTTTACAGTGAAATCATGGTAGTAATTTTTCTCTGGCAAAAAGACTTTTCAGTCTTTTTATTTTTTAACAGTTATCACTGCTCTCATCGTTCAACCCTCACTATCTAGTTAGTACTATAACAATTATTTAATATTTTAAAATTGAATCTGACTATTATGTAGCTAATTATGTTTCATTCAATATCCCATGGAAAAAAATATTTATTTTAATATTAGGTTTTTCCAGACTTCGATGATATCTAGTGCATCACTTTCAATGGTTATTTCTATGAAACTAGAATGTCTTCTCAGGCAACCTCTGTGGTTCTTTAAATGTAGTATATTTACCACGTAAAAAAAATTACTTCGTAACACTAAATATTCTAATATCATATATGTGTGTTTGTTATCCTTGTTGCTCTCTGTGCTGCTTTCTCTCCACTTTTTTGTGTGTGTATGTGCATCACAGTGTTACTACTTCCAGATAATTTTTATACTCTAAAGAGCACCCATCTGCCATATATCCTGGAAGAAACTTAACAGTCGTGCCTTCAAAGATCTATAATAAATTATTAAAGCAATTATTCATGCAAGTCAATAAACTCTCTGATAAATATGTGTGGCCCACTTGCATTGTAAGCTTGAAGAAGTTGCTTTACAAATAATTTACATAATTCAAGTTGGAGGAAACAAAAAACAAACATTATAAATGGGTTACCATGTTAAATCTGTGCACCAAACCAGTGTTTTAAACCTGTAACTCCAAATTATTATTCTGTTTTTACTAATTACTATATACATAATGTAATTTCTCAGACACCAGTTCAGTTTATCTTATTCCAAAGTACTTTTCAAAAATTAAAGACCAATAGAATCTAATAAGTGGAACCTGATTCACTAAGAATTTTAGGAGGATTCTAGTAAAAACTAAACACATTTTTGCTTATTATCACAACACTGTAGCAAAAAATTAAATAAAAGAAATATATGTAGCTTGCCTAAGAAAAGCTACTTAAAATAAATATCAAAGTAGAAGCTAGAACTCAGCATTTGGTCAATTTTATTGTATTTACTCCACTAGAGCATAAAACTATTTTAACTATAATGAATAGACATACATTTGGAAGTTACTGTTTTGGTATTTGGTGTTTGGTAATAAAAATGAGGTGTTACCCAAGAGCTTATATTCTTTTGTTAAGGACTAGTATTGAGTTACTCAACAATTACTGTGAGATCAGTCACACCTCATGGTTATCTGAGATCTGTTAGTTCCTTACCAAACTGTGAAACTTCATTCTAGTCTTGACAATTTTCCATTTCTTAGTTCTGATGGCAAAAGCTTAATTAATAAATGTAGTAATCATCTTTATAAACAATTTTCTGAAATTATAGTGGTCAGTCAAATGGCAACTGATGACTCATCACCATTTTTTTGTTCTTAGGATTTTAAAGTTGTCATTTTATTTAGCCAAATAACAAGTTCTTTATGTCCAATCGGTTTCAATGTGATTTACATCTTCTGGAAAAGTGGCCTCATGTACATGAATTCCAGTCATAGTGAAAACATCTCCGTGATGGAAGATTGAAAAGTTATGAAGAACTGCATTTGTCGAAGTCCTTAAGGATATGAAGCCAAAGGAAAAAAACAATCTTGTTGAAAAGTTGCCACTTTTAGAAAGATAAACATTGTTTCATCATGTAACATATCATGCGTAAAAACAAGATTATGCAAGAGCAATAATCAATAATCTAATGTGAAAATTCTTACAGAGTTGAGCATTAAATTCAAAAAACAACAAATTTCCTGCAAGAGAGGTACTGATCTGCAAGAGAGGTGACATCTACAGAGCATGGAAACACCGGGTGCTCTTTCATCCTGGAGAACACAGGATTAAAAACCACTCAAGTAACTAGCTGACTAAACTCTGCACTTTACAGTCTATAAAAAGTGTTAAATGTCCTACAGACAAGGTCATTCCATAAATAAGTTAATGAAAGCATTTTTTCTCTGTTTTGTTTTACCCAAAGGCTATAAAGGTTCAGCTGAGCAGTGCAACCCTACTTAGAGGAGAGGTGCTTTGAGCTTCTGCTTGCCTCCCAACACAAGAAAGACCAGGACACTGTTTCTTTAAGAGTGCTGAGTGTCTTTTTTGGATCATAGAAAAGGCTCTTGCTTTGGAAAATAATGAAGAGACAGGGGGACAGAGCACCTAGTAGAGACAAAGGCAGATTTATGCCTCACCAGCAGCAGCTGGCAGCCAGGGCAGCCGCAGGACCCTTAACAAGACTATTTTCAGACTTGGCAAGGTACACAGGGTCATGCCCACCAGGAGTGAATTACAGCCCTGGAGACACTCTTGCTGATGAGGGGAGGGCCATGAGCGATGCTGAGATAGATCTGTGGTCTAATCATACCTTGGTGGTATGATTTCTAGAGCTCCCTTCAAGGCAGGGTCCTTGTTTGATTTCAGATTTGAGTCAGGTTCCTCCAGACAGGGACAAAATGAGCAAGAGCCATCTCTGGAGTGCCGTGGCCGAGCTTAAGCCATGTTTTCAATAGAGTAGGTTTTATTTTGTTTGGGATTTTTTTTTTGTGGTTTGTTGTTTTTTTGTTTAAATATATTTTTGCATATTTGATATAGGTACACTTCACCTTTCTAGATTTCCTGCTAGAAATAAAATAGAGAAAAAAGTCTGGAAGTGTTGAGTACAGAGCAGAACCCTGTTTCCCTTATGCTCTTTGGAGTGGACGAAGACAGAGGCTGGGATGAGCTCTGTTTTATACTTGGGGGCCCTATGACCTCTAGCTGCTAGAGTACATTACAACATCCTGACCAATAACTTTTAATGATGCACCCCATATTGGCTATGAGGAATTTAGAGTCAGATTCAGTACATCCTACTCTTCAAAAACTCTTTCTTCTTTTTTTAAGACTTTTTTTAAAATAAGAGATATTCAGGTAATTCCCTCATCCAGATCCAGTCTAGGCAGAATTTAAACAAATTAATTGGCAGAAATTTTTGACACGTAGGTAGACAGGGTACGTATCACACAATTTGGATGGATATTATGAGGTTGTGTTTTCCTGAAGGTACTCACAAAAGCCTCCCTGACTTTCTCTTGGATTCAAATCCCTCTAAACTGCCATGCAGGATCATGGCTGAATGATCACAGTCTCCCAAGTTTTCTCTTCTAGCTTGTGGCCAGGCCCATCCTAGGCACAGAAGGTGTAGCTATATGTATTTTAACTGGCTCATGGGAATTATAATAAGCCCTTTGAAGGCTGTGTTCAAACCTTTAAATAAACTCCTATCTAGAGCATTTCTATAGAAACATACAGAATAATGTTTCACAACCATTGATCATGCTGTTATATGAAATGGACCTCTTTAACAAGAAACAAGGCTGAAATTACCAGAAACTATAGAGAAATAGCCACTAAGTAGAAGTATGTGTTTCCAATTAGTACTTTACTATCTTTCAAAATAGATGTGCAGTGCTTACTAATTTTCTGGCATCCTTATTTCTGAGAGATAATGTCAGTGTTCACTGCTCTAAGAATTTTGCTAGGTTAGATGAAGATCTTTAATCAGAGGCATATAAGTTAACAGCATTATGTAGAGAGAAATGCTAACATTACTGATTTTGTACTGTACATTATTCACTGCAATTTATTTGAAGGTCTGTTGTACCTTGCCTGACTATGGAAGGCCTGGTAAGAGGCTAATATAAAAATATATGTTGGCAGAAATCTGCATGGCTTAAAGGCTTTATCACATGAGTTACAGAGTTGATGGTGTTTCATCAGCTACTTTAGACATCTCCACATGACCCATATCTGCAAGTAACAATAACCCTCTTTCAGCAAAACACATTCTCTCAGAATCTATGTACTTCCACAGAAAAATCTAAACATACATGAAGAGTTATGTGTTTATAAAAGTGGTTATTTCCTGCCTTTTAAATCACTCCATGGAAGAATTCTTGATTAGAAAACATTTAAATTATTATATGGAAAACGTTTCCTTGTTTTCTACAACATTTGCTGAAGGAAAGTATATGCAGAAAGTCCTGATATTTATCTTGTATTCGAGGATACTATATGGATGTTCATGGAAAAAAAATCATTATCATTTACCCACTTTTCATTATAAAGCTAGATAACCAACCAAATACTTTATTTTTTCCATGATTTATATTGATTCACCCTGCTGTGAATACAAATTATAGGATATGACATCAAGATATTAAGCCAAAAATAGGAAAAAAAAGGGGGAAAATTTCTTTGTTTGCAAATCTGGAGCATTAATTGTGTTCCTGTGAGGCAATCTGGATGAAGCTTCTGCTAAGCAAATTAGATATAAACTGAAGGTGAGGGCAAAAGGGTCGCCACAGCAAGGGAGCATCGAGTGACAGGCACTGGGACCTCCGATGCATGGCTTGTAGAGCAGATGTTCACAAGGATGCAGTGATTATTGAACTGGTAATAAAAAAGCATCAGCTTACAGGCAGCCACGATGGATGCTGGTAATTATAAAGCATCCCCTGGGAGGAAAATGACACAAGTCAGCCGCATCTCTGCAATCACAGGGGCATAATTAAAGCTCTAGTAACAGTTGTTAATAGGGTGCAAATAAAACAGGGGGAAAATTTGAACACAGTCTTTTTCTTTTTTAAAGAGACGGCAAAGGACAATGTAATTACAGAGACTGCATGGTTTTTAATCTCACCATACAGTAAAACAAAGACCTTTAATGTATTTTATACATGCATATACACACCATATCAAACAAAGCAAAAGTGATTTAGACTTTGACTCTGTGGCATGATGGGGAGAACAGATTTTTTTACCAGAATGTTTATATTTTAATTTTCAAAATGGGCAAAGCACAAATATGTAAAGAAAATGTCATATGTATAAATATTTGGCCATTTCATCCTCACAGGAGAGGTACAATGACAGTGTTTATGTTTAGCTACTCCTATTGACATTATTGTAGACACAATAATATTAAGATACTAGCAAAGCAGGTCACATTGTCTTTTCTAGGACCCAGTGGAAAAAGCAGACAAATTCCCAATTTTTGTACTGTTCAGGTATTTTTCAGATATTTAAAACATACTTTTGGCATCCAAACCTATAACTGATATGTTTGGTTGGGTTTAATGATCCATGAATACTCTATGCATTCCATATCAAGCACACATAGGGTTCAGACATCAATTTCAGTAGAAATCCTTATGGAGTGTTAGATACATAAAAAATGTAAAATCTATCCGTCATATACAATAAAGACCAGTCAGTCATACTTTGGCACAGAGTGATAAAAAGTGTCTTTGGTCTAAATATTTCAAAATTCAGCTGTTTTTATCTAACACCATAATTGGTCAAAATACCATATAGCTGTACTTCTCAGAAATTGTTGAGTCTGCAAGCTTTTGGAGTCTCGCTAATCCATTTTGTTTGACTGTTTTTGAAACTTTGTTTTCACATACCTGATGTCTTTAGTGATGTACCAGTTTTTCAGAGTTTATTCAAGAACCTGATTCTTCTCAAAGAATCTGGTATTATAAGACTAGTTCAACCCTCTATTACCTTTCTGGTTGTCATTTGCAATTTTCTTCCTTTCACTCTTCTTTGGGATGTTTCCCAGCAGACAATATTGCAGAGCTCTTACATTTTTTCTACCAGACAACATACTGCACCACATTCTGATAGCTTCTTCAAGCTCTGTTAATTAGCTAATATTCAAGGGCTCTCAATTTTTTTTATTTTTCTGTTTCCATCAGAAGGATACACTGATGAGGACTAGTGAGATATATATTTGGCTATAGCCCAGTTTATTTGTAAAAATGCACAGAAATTTTGGGTTTTGTGAACACAACATAAATAAACACTAAGAAAAATATGTATTATTCTGAACCTTCTTTTATATCAAGAACAGACTTGCCTGAAGGGAACCATCCTTTTCTCTGTTTTTTATGGAGGCCTACTCTGTATTTTGCACTCTTGCAATGCCACCTTTCTTCTATTTCACTGTTCCTTAAAAACATATGTACCCACAATAGAAACCCAAATCCTAATTTATGCCTTGAATTTTAATCAGTGAATCATTTAATTCATTACTACCAAAAGATTTGACTTATTGGTTGATAATTGAAGTTTGTTTTCTCAATCATTAAACAGAAGAGAATTTAGCTTTTTCTTTATTAAAACTAAATGAAGGGATTTCAGCCAGAACTGTGATTGATGTCTGCCATTAGTATCTGCAGCATATCAGTATTAAGATAGCCTTAGAAATCATTGATAACCACCAATGTACTCTATTGAACAAACAGCCAATACTAATTTCAGGAGACGACTAACAGGTTAATGCAAAATACTCATGCAGTGGTTAATGAGGGAAACCTGAAGAGAATTCAATCAGATGTCAAGTGTTGTGCATGAAATTAAAGAAAAATAAATTAATCTTTGCAGAAAAAAAGATAAAACCACAACTGTTTTGATAAGATGATATTATTTAAATTGACAAAATGTTAAAAATTATGATATTAATCATATTCCAATGAATGGCAGAGAAAACTTCAGAAGAATAACATAACTAACTACTCATAATTTCCCATTGTGCTGTGTTTTGCTGTGGTAGAGTTAATTTTCTTCACAGTAGCCAGCATGGGCTGTGTTTTCCATTTGTGTTGGAAATGGTGCTGCTAATATGGGGATGTTTTTGTTGCTGTTAAGCAGGGCTTGCACTGAGCCAAAGCCTTTTCTGCTTCTTGCTGGGAAGAAGCCAGAAGACTGGGAATGCTCAGGAAATTGGGATGAGACACAGCCAGGCCAGCTGACCCCAGCTTATCACAGGGATATTCCAGATCATATGGCATCATGCTCAACATGTAAAGCTGGGAGAAGATGGAGGAAGGGGGAGGTGTTCCGAGCTATGTTGTTTGTCATCTGCTTTTTTATTTCTTATATGTTAAAGAAGAAAAAATTTCATTTGTAGTTCTTTGCCAATTCAAAACAACACAGCAAAACTTCTGAGAACATCAGGTGGAAAAGCATTTTAAAATGAGATATTATTGTTAATGTGAGAAAATAGAATAATCTGTCTCAAATTCCAAATTAATTTTCAATTATTTTCAATCATAATTGCTGTAGTAAGGTTATATAGCCAAAAAGCCCCAAACTGGTAAACAATAAATACAAAAAATGACTGTGTAAAGAAAGACCAAAGATTTGTATCTTCTATATATTTGCCATAGATGCAGAATACAGAATGGCTTACATTGTGAATGATGCTAACTATAATAAAGTACATCCTAGACAGCTCTTTCCTGTCACCTTCCCTGTGTGGAAGAAATGCCCATGTTCCATCACTGCATCTGACACGATGCATAAGCCTCACTGTTTAAGGACTAAATATCCAGGAAGATAAGCTCCTTTGTCAGTTATGAGCAAGTTCAGTGCAACTCCAGTAGTAAAACTGTGGGACATAACTGAGAACATGTTTACTGCTGCATACACAGGTAGCAACCATTTCTTTCATTTCAGTAGTTTCACCAGTGTGGAAATGGTCTTGGTGACATCGAACTGAAGCCTGATATTGGTGGTACAGCAAAACTGAAATGTCATGGACTCTAAGGTGTTTTCAGTATGATTATTTTCAGGTATGATTGGACATTAATAAGGTCACATCCCTGTAGTTTCAATACTTGAAAACAGCAGAACTGTCCACTTCTAGAAAATGATGCTGTCACTAACAGTGAAATAACAGATTCTCTATGCAGGACATTCAATGACGATAAAAAGTTTCCATAAAGAAAACTACCTGCAGACCCAGAGAAACTTTGCCCTACTCTCAGGTAAAAAAAAAAGAGCTGAACAGGAGCTAGATTTATGCCTTACACATCAACAGATAAAATTTGTACCACTGATTTCACAAATAGCTCAAGGTGCATCACTGTTAATCATACACTTTATGCATTATAGCTGCAAACTGAGTCATTTTTTCACCATGTGTTTTGAAGTATTTTAACTCTGCTGTGGTTTAGGAATGGTATTCCCCATTCCAGTTTTCAGGGTCTTCTCTTTGTGTCGTATTTCTACAGAGAGGACCATCTGGCCAAGAGATGTTCAGCTCCTATTGCCTACTTAAGCAGTAATCTGTCCTGCTTAGGGATAGCTGATGACTCTGCACACCACAAGTTTGCATTGTGCTGCTGACTGCAGTTAAATCTGGGCTCTGTCATAACTGGCCATGTGTTTAAGTATTTATTGATAGTCATTAATTTTTTACACCATTTGCTTAGATTTTCAGCAGAAAAATGCACGTCTATATTTATATTTACATATTTCCACTTGCATTCAGGTCTTTATGATATCTTTACTTTCAAATTAGCTATCAGTTATTAGAGTAATGTTATGATATCTGTTAGTCCATTTGTTAGCTAGCCAAATTCCTATTTTGCTACATTTTATTAGTAGTACTATCAATAGCTTCACCTGGTACTTGCTATCTTCATAGAAAAAAATACTACTTTTCCACTTAAAAAGTGTCTTTCTGGTAGGTTCTTCTTTTGAAGAATCTGTATCTTATTGAATTTTTGTTGACTTTTTTTTTTAATATCTTATTTTTTTTGTCATGCTTTCACTGGAATCCCTACCAATAATCTGTTAGTAAGTTGTTTTGCTCCACAGCTGCTTTCCTCATCTCCAAGTGCTTTGAGGAAATACTTGCTAACAGTAAATGTTGCAGTTGTCACCTACAGTTCTGGAGTTTGGATTCCTTTAAGGTAAAAGAGTACATTTGGTTTCATTTTAGCGCAGACCTTTGTGACAAATTTGTGTGCAATTTATAAGTGATAATGTACTGGTAAGAAAATTATGTTTCTGTTAGTTGAACAATGTAAAACTACAACAGAATATTTCCCCTTAATGGTTAATAACAGCTATCATCAGTAATTTGTCTTACCATAGTACTTTTCTTTCTGTGTAGCCACCGTTCATAGTGAGTTCACAGTAAGTTCAAAGAAATATGGAGTACATGTTAGTGAACATTACAACACATTGAAAAAAGCTTATTTTGTGTTTCTGCAACTTCATTATAGTGTTGTGTGGTGTTTTTTAAATGTTCTATGGCAGCTGGACTAAGAAACATTTGATTTTGACTACCACCAATGAATCAGCAATACTCTTCCTGGCCCTGTAACTTGTAAATAGCAGAGAGGGTCTGCACTGGATGATGATTCTAGGCATTATACACTGAGGAACATTTATATTTTTAAAATATTCCACCCGTTACTAGTTGAGTCAAACTATTTTTCTAATGAACTAGAAAACCAGGGAAAATTTGATTTCCAGAATTCCTTTTAACTAGAAATGATTGTAATTTTCAGGACTGCCTGTCAAAAGGCTTACTTGATATCCTCAATCAATTTAAAGGGTAGCAATAATCTTTCTGGCATAATCTACATGAATCTTATTGTTTTGCCAAATGCTTAGTCACAGCAGAAGCCCTTTACAAATCCCACTACATAGGAATTCTTGATCTAATTGTTCCGATTTTAAAAACATCAAATTATCTCCAATTTGTTTCAGTTTATTTCCCTCTTGTGAATGGTTCTGTGCTTCAGATATAGCTTAATTTCTCTGTGTTAACCCACAGCAGGAGGGCAGATGTCACAGGGTGACTTTACTACCTGTACTTTCTCCTCTCTGATAGAACTAGTTCACATGCCAGTTTTAAATAGCCTCCCCAAAATGTGTAATGGCCACCACCCACTGAGATCTAAGTCAGCCCCTGCTCAATTGGAAGTTGGCCAAAGCTGCTCTGCTGTGATGAGGAGCCTGTCACACTGCTTCTCCCTCTGATGTGGAAATGGAACTAACAGTCAGCAAATCTCTTTAATTTGAGTCTCTTAGCTGGGAAATATCAGCTGGAATCTTTACTTAAAATACCAGCAGCCAGCAATAATGGCAAAAAAGCCCCTTTCTAGTTCTCTGTCTAATCTTTGTTTAAACTTGCAAAGGTGTGCAAAGCAAGGCTACAGAACTGTTGGTTTGCACAGGAGGAAAATGCATCGCTCGTTGTTCATTTTCAATGAACAAACATCTCCTTAAGAAGCTTCTTTGGCTTCTCAAGCCTCCAATGTACTAATCTGTGTTTTTGAAACACTTATCTCTCTAGTTTTGCAAATGGCAAAAAAAAATTCCTAATATTTATGCTAATATATTGCTAATCTCTAATATTATGGCTCTTTGAATTCTTTAGATTTAACCAGATGTAAAATGTTCTTACTAGATATTGTGTTTCAACAGAAATGCACATTGCATTTATGTACAGTCATAAATGTGCATATTTATGTTACATTAAATATGTGTAAAATTTGGACATGATCTTATAGAGATATAACACGCTTCAAATTTTTCAGTGAACCTGAAATAGAAAATAGGGTGAGGTGTGATGAATTGTGGATGAAGAGACAAAGGGATAGATTAGGTGAGAGCAAGTTGGCAGTCACAGTGATATTACTGCTCATTTGCAGGTGGGGTGGGACAGAGAATATGTCAGGAATATTGATAGAGGCAAACAGAAAACTGATTCACCAGCTTCTTACCATAATTCCCTCAAAAGCTACTTCTCTTCTTCACTTTCCAGTGGAAGTATGTGTGAAAGAAAACAGCAACAGAACATACTTGATATCACATAAAAGATATAAAAAGCACATTCGCAGAAGTGGCTTGAAACTGACAGCTCGCCAGGTCTGACACGGTGACTGATGCGCCTCCTTGGACATCCCTCAGCTCAGCCAGACCAGCAAGGCTGTGTGTGAGCACACAGGGCAGAGCACAGCAGTGCCCAGATGTGTTGGACTGCTTCAAATATGCAGATGTGTGTAGGCAGATGACCACAAAGTGGAGACGTAACTGGAGAGCAGCAGCCTCCATTTACTTTAGGGTTTTTCTTGCTCTAAGGCAGAGTCCCAGAAGAAGAAGCACTTGGGAATGCCTGTCATACTTTCAGAAGTGAACATGTACTCCTGAGAGAGTATTCCCCATCTGCTCTAGGACAGATTTTAAACAAGAGCTGCAGAGTCCTTAAGTGTACATTTTGCAATTCCCTTGCAGTACTTGCAATAATCACTGCTGCTTTCTGGCAACTCTTATCGTGATCAGCTCTTTAACCCAGATTCCTGAGAAATAAGGCTCTGGTTAAATGGCTCTGTGGTACCTCCATACTGGAGACATAATTAATAAAGCAGTGATGTTCCTGATATGGTATGTGGACATTTCATGCCACTGCTATAGTCAAACACAGGATTCTGCAGTCACCTAACACTGACAGAAAATGACTTTGGTATTGGTGCGCCCTAAAGGAGGAAAAAAAAAAAAAAGCTAAATATTCAGGGTCCAATACTTGCTACTGTGAAGAATAAAGTGCTTTCTGAGTCAATAGGAAACCAGCCAGGAAACCAACCAGCAGATTACTAAAAGAAAACTTAATTTCACCCTTCACTTTGCTCCTGACTGGTTATGTCATAAAACCATATGTGAGGCTCCACTTCAGTCATGCACAAAACAGAGATATTAATAGAGCACATGGTTGGTTTTCTTTTTACTTCAGTCATCAAAGTGAAAAAATAAGATAAGCTGTTACAACCATTAACTTCTCTGTCATTTTTCCTGATGAATAAGAATTCTCCAGATTAATTTTGTTTAAAACCAACAACAGCTTCATTTAATTTTGTATATTTTTCTTTTATTTCCAAATTTTTGGTAACAGTCTCACAATACACAAGTTCCCATAGACATGAAGTTTTCAGCATGTGCAATTGAATCCACAAACTCTGTCAGTTTACTTAAATTTACATTTTTGGTGAATAAAATATTTGTCTGGAAAACTTTGAAAAGCTCTAATGGTCATCTTTGTCCTTTTCACAGAATTCTGGAGAGCTTGATCAAGGCTTATGAACACATCTTGAGAATATCTTGTTGCAGTTGCTATATGAATGTAAGGATATTTTAATATGCAGGTTGTGACAAAATCTCTTACATTCCTGAAATTTTCCCATAGTCTGCCTCAGAACATGAACTTTTCATGCTGTAGTTTAGTTTTGCCAAATGGGAATAATCTGTGTAAATTCTTTTTTTTTTTAATCCAAAGTTTTTAACAAAACCAGTTTGCATAGTAAAAAAGCAGGGTCTTGTTAATCAAGAACAGAATCTCATGGATGTTGCTTTCTGGTGGCTCATCACAATGCTTCAAGTATATTAATCTTTTCAAGGGAACACTCCAGGCAAAGATTGAAATTATATGTGTTTATATATCTGTAGACAATTTTTGTAGCGATAACTATTTCCACCAGAACTTTCTCTTGCACAATTTTTAAAATGATTTTGTGTTGTTTTTACTGAGCCTTTACTGTCAAAAAATAACTTTCATCACCAGACTGGGGCCTTCTGTTTGGCATTTTTAGAGCAGTCAGGGTTGAGGGTATGGGACTCCCATGCCTGCATTAATAAATTGCCATTTGCCTCTGCTCTACTATCCATTGCTCCCTCTGCAGCAACAGATCATATACTGATAGTAAATCAGATCCAGTATGTTTTCCTAATTTTAGTTCTGGGCTAATCTATCTAATAGTAAAAAACATCTGGTCTGGTTTTGCTTTAATTCTGATCTATATTGCAGGAATCTGATCACCAAGGGACCAGTGGAGTCACACCAGGTCAAGTTCTTTACCTGCACGGAGTTAATGTGGAATCTATGTGAATAATAAGGTACTGCTTCATATTATGGTATGTCATTTTTATAGGAGTAACACCAATAATAAAACTTTGATATTACAGCAGATTTAGGCAATAAATTCCAGACAAGTAAAGAAACTCAGACTATGATACAGTCGAGATACAAGAAAGCTGAGAAGAATTATTTTGGTGTGAAATTGGCTAGCCCCTCACATGAATTTGGCAGAGTTTATGTTACAAACAAGATAGTCTCTTAAAAAAGTCATCCTTTTAAGAATTTTGCTTGGCAGACTCCTGGTAAACCATGCATCATGAATATCAGTGTGACTACCATGAGAACTGAGGAAAAAAGTTATAACATTTATAATGAGGGGTTTCTTTTCATCCTGTACCTAACCTGCTTAGATAACAATATGTAAAAAACAGCTCTGGTGCAATGAAAAGAAAAATGAAAAAGAAATGAAAAAAAATTGAAAGAAATTCCTCACTGAATGTTTTCATTTCTACTCTCAATTGAATTTTACACTACTTCCACATATTCTTGGAAGTATATTTCAATGTTTTCAACTTGCTAGAAACTAATATTTTTAAATTTTGTGTCTCTTTCTATGCTGTCAAAATAGCATACTACTTTGTTTCCTGTGTTTTATAAATCTGAGAGAATCTCAGGGTCATCCTGAGGCAACATGAGAGAATATAAAAAAAATTTTATAGCCTGGGGGTAAAAAAAAGCCTTTCCCAAATCAACAGTATGTTAGGGGACTTCTGCTCCCTAAAGTAACATTACAGCTCATGCACTCCTGGATAAAAGTTCTTTTTTACTTGGCCTTAGGAAGAGTGCATAAACAGCAACATTGCTTTAGTCAGAAGGAATTAATTATTGAAATCAATTATTGTTTCTTTCAGCCTGCTGCAATCAGTCCACAATGACTTGATGTAAAAGATAGTTTTCTTGCTTGCTATTTTTGTGAAGGTCAAATCAAATAAATAAAAAAAAAGCAGGTTTTTGGCATAAGACTTCTACTCCTTCTATCTCTATAGATTTTTTTGGCTTTTGCTTTGCGTAATGTTGTGTTGGCAGGGAGTGATAGTCACATTGGTGGTAGGTAGAAAACAGGTATTGTTTTGGTCAGCTACATTATAGAATACAGTCTATTTTTATCATGAAAAACCTCATGAAACCAGATTTGCTTCTACATATTATTTTTTTCAGTATTCAAAGGCTTCAGATGTGCAATGAAATGCTCCACAGAGCTACAGTTGGGGTTACATACAAACACAGGGGGAGAGCTGGGTACTGTTCAAGCTCTCACATGACACAGGATGCCCCAGGGCAGGCATCTAACATCTGATTTATACCAGACCAGAATCTGGCCCTTTGTTTCTTACTAAGGTCACTGTTTTTCTTTCTTTGTTGTGATTAAAGGTATTTCTATCTTATTTCTCTTGCCATAAAAACCCTTTGAGTGAAAGAGAAAATTCTTTTTCCAGCTGTATTCTCTAACATATTCATGGCCACTGGGAAGACTATAAAACACCCATGATTTTCAAGTTTTCTCTTTAGTGCAGGTTAAACTACTGTCTTCTTTGTTACCATCTTGCTTATTTTTTAGTTCCCTAGAATCCATGCCTGTCTGATTTTATACTTTAGGCGTTACACAAAACTTTTTCTAAATATCTAACTTCTTCTGGAAAAGGTGACCCTACATTTAGAGGCTGCTCCCAGAATGGGTATTTCCTGACACCTGAACATTAACTGTCTGTGAGTAACACATGGCTTCTTCAAAGATGTGTCATAGAGGGCAACAGCCAGAACTTCCTGCAGTTACCAAAATACCTCTGTGAGCAATACTGGTTCAGGGTTTTCAGATCCCGCTAGAACTTGAACTTGCCACAGAGGACAAGAGGTAACAGCACACATGCTGCCTTCTTGTAAAATTCAGGAGGAGCTCTGACCTCTCCTAACTGCAGGATGCTGTGTGCTGATTTAAGTGCTTTGGCTTCATTAAATTCAGTGCTGAAGGAAACACACGAACACATATACACACTGACAAGAATAGGTATTTTTCTAATTATTGACAGAAGGTGCTATTCAGTTTAATATTATGGCCTGATGGGTTAAGAGTTCTGAAACCTCTGAATTAACCACCCCTCTCTTGAGTGGCCTAATACATAAAATTTGTATTTATAGCTACCTTAATATAGGTATGTGTCTCAATGTGTTGATATGATACAGTAATTGTGGATCATACACTTTGATTCTTCACATTGGCATAACTGTACTGGAGCCAGTGGTTCTATGTTTATTATGACTACAATTGCCACAGAAGATACAGTTCTCTGTATCTTAAATTGCAAACTTGACAGCTGTTTTCATATATCTGCTTCCTATTTGATAGATTACTTAAAGCTTTGCTTAGCTGGCCGCACCACTGCTGCCTGCCAGGCGTGCTGGCAGTGCTGACTCCAGCAGACGTAATACATCACATTCTTCTGCTCTTGGCCTACAACTAGTGATTTACTGTGTGGAAGCAAAGATTCTGTTCACACCCTTGCAAAACAGGTTCAGTGTTCCTTGAGAATGCCAACTGTATAAAGCAACATCTTACTGTTAGTCTGTGGGGCTCCTGAATCTGATGGTAGAGCAGCTTCTGGTTCACTCTACAGGAGCTTATGACTCCTGACTGAGAATATTTCCTATCTCAGTGTAAAGTTGCAGTTTAGTCGCTCCCTACATTGTGTGATGCTTTCCTGGAGACATTGTTAGTAACGTTTCTAACTCTAAAACCAGAGTTCTCTGTGTTCTTAAGTCATGATGTTTTATTCTGTAAGCCTTAGTACAGCTGATAAAACTTGGAGACATTTCTATTTCCATTTACAGAAAATTCTGTAGATAACAGAAACTTGTTTAACTGTAAAAGGTAAATTTGTCTTCTTCAGCTGATAGAAAAGTATATTGGTTTTCTGGCCAGAGATTCTGTCAAAGAATACTGGTTCCCAAACTGATGGTCATTTTTTGCTTCATGCACTTCATGAAATATGTTATTCATCTGATGATACTAGAGTTAGTTTAAAAATTCAGGATAAACTGAGTTCTCCTGAGTGAAAAGCTGTCATATTCATGTATTCTTCAATAGTCTTACATTGACTTGGTGAAGGAAACTGCATATACTTATTCTGACTTTATGGATATACAGATTTAATCCTCTGGTGTGGTCTGCTGGTACTAGTAAGGGACAGAATTTTGGTCAGCCCTGCACAAACACAAATTGTTGAGAACTCAAATATGTTGTACATGGAATACTTGAAAATATGCAGAAAAAATAATTTTCTGGTTTCTACATGTAGCCCTTTATAATGTGGAAAATATAATGCAATTAAATCAATGACAAAAAATTCACTGGCATCTCCTAAAGAAATACAAATTCCAGAAGATCTTCACTATACTTTGAGTTAAGAAAGTGATCTAAACAGCACTGATAAGAGGGAAGGTGAGGAATCAAAAAAGGACATGGTTCATTCTTTTCTGTTTCTAATAATCTTTATTTTCTTATCTTTCTTTTCTGCATTTTTCCTGCCTGATTTCCTTATATCTGTCTTTTATATATATATATATATATATATATATATATTTATTTATTTATTTATTTATTTTTTTAAATCTACTTAGCCAAAAGGGAAAGAGAAGAATTTCTGGGACCCTACTAGAAAGACTTCAGTTACTCTAGGTGAAAATTCATTTCATTATGACTTCCATTTTATAATTATTTCATTAAATCCAAAATATAAAAGTCTATAAAAATCTCAATTTTTATTTTTTTCTTTCTTACTTACCTCTTAAATGCTTATTAAAGAAAATAATTATGACATCTTAATGAAGACTCCTGTATTTTGGATGACTCTTGAGATTTTGCCTTATAATAAATAAGAAGAAATAATAATGATGCTTAAAAAGTTTCACCTGGGAGTACATTCCCATCCAGAGAGCCCTGCATTTTACCTGGAAGCAGAGGATTTAAATACAAGGTCACTTTTTATTCTTCATATCGCCACTGTTATGATTTTAGTGTATTAATGGTCTTTGCCATTTCTGAAGTAACCTGTCTCTTAAATCAATAAGCATGCTCAGCTGCTTGCCATTAAAATCAATCAGTGCTACCCTTCTGTCTGATGTCATACTCAACTGTAAATATTAAGTAAGCTGTCACCTGGTTTTTCATTGTGTTTCACCTTTCAGAAGATAGATTTCTTCTTTATCACTGATATGTAGAACTCTTAATTATTTCTGATATTTCCCTGTGGAATCAGGATCTCTTTAGGAGCTGAAATGACTGTCCACTGTACTGAAAGGCGTAATATAAGATAAATGGTTTGCAATTACTGATGTTTTAAAAATTAACATAACAGAAAAAATTATGACATTATGAATAAAGACTGGAGAAATATATTTGGATATTACTACACTTCATTTAGATGTTAGCCAGTAGAATTACCTTATATCTGCATGGTCGAGTTTGGAAAATATGCAGGTCAGTTATGCTTAGATATGACTTATTTGTATTGGGATTCTATTTTGAAAAATCTCATAAATGCACTTTCATGATCTTCTGATTCCTGTGTATATGAGACAAATGAGACAAATTCTGTTTCATTTATTTCACTATAAATGCAGAGAAATTAAAATTATTTCAGAGGAATTGATTTTCATCTCTAATGCCCAGAGGAGCTCTTCATTGCTTACACAAAGAAGAAAAGAACAAAGATATTAAAATTAGCACATGTGGGACTTAACCCGCTCACTTTGACAAAGGGAAATGCAAATTATAAATGAGATAAAATAGACATATGAAAGCATTCCTTTCTTGAAGCCAGCAGAAAGGGATAGAGCTATTACTCTTGCCAGGGTGCTGTAGTGGGTGGGATGGTTTGGATTTCAGTGGGACAAAACCTTGTGAAGAGAGAGGTCCATGCTTAGCCTTTCCCACTTCTTGGGTTGCATTAACCAACTTTGGGATCAATGGGGTTATACAGAATTACTGTTTATCTTGTAATCTTTTTTTTTTTCCTTTTTTTCCTTTTTTAGTTCCTCTGTTGGGCTAAATCAGACACAGTTCTCCAAACAAAAGTTACACAGCTTTGAACACATTCATACTAAAATACGGTTCGCTGCACATTTGCATTTCAGGTTTGAGTCCTGTGGCCAGGCATGATTTTAAAGGACTTTATATTCTGTATGAAGTGTTTTTTATAGGATTCTTATAACTTGAGCTTGATTCTTATAACTTTAATCTCAAACTTGAGATTAAAATAGGATGTCAGAAAAAATTAGACCTCCCAGTTTGCAAAAATACAATTAATCCATTTGTTATCTCCATCTCAGTGATGTGAGAGGATCTCAAATAAATGAATTTGAATGACATATACTTGAATTTCATTTAACACTTCAGGGTAGTAGACTGATATTTCTACACAGATATCTCAAACTCCAAAATTCTTGACTATCTTTACAGACTGATGGCAAAATCTTTCTGCCATGATCATTATAGAATCGTAGAATGGTTTGTGCTGGAAAGAGCCTCAAAGACCATCTTATTCCAAGCCCCCTGCCATGGGCAGAGCCACCTTCCACTGGACTAGGTTACTCAAAGCCCCATCCTACATGGCTGTGAATATGACCAGGAATGAAGCATTCACCACTTCTCTGGACAACCTGTTCCAGTGCCTCATCACACTCACTATAAAGAAATTTTTTCTAAAATCTAATGTAAACACACCCTTTTTTAAGTTTAAGGCCACCTGTCCTTGTCTTATCACTACATGCCTTTGAAAAAAGTCCCTCTCCAGCTCTCTCACCCCCTTTAAGTACTGGAAGGTGTTGTAATGTCCCTCTGGAGCCTCCTCTTCTCCAGGCTGAACAACCCCAACTGATCATCTCTGTACTATTGTCCTAGTTTGGGGCAAATCAGGAAGGAAAACTCTAAATGGGGATCTCCACAGGGAAATGCCCCTCTCCACCAACGGGTCCGGGAAAAGGAAAAAAAATTCTGTGGAGAGAAGTGGAAAAAGCTGTTTATTTAACAGAAATTGAGTAATATTAAATAATAAAACTTCTTGCTGTTTGATGGGATGGTAAATCTAGGAAGAAAAGTCTTTTTTTCATGTGGTGCAGCTCGGCTCGCTCAGGTTCTTATCAGTCCTTCCAGTGCTGGAAAGTGCCTAGGCCCAGGCCCCGGTGGGCCACAGGCCTGAGCTCCCGGGGTTGGGCTGGGTGTTCAGTGCAGAGCAGGCTTGCACAGATCCAAGAAAATTGGAAAAAAAACAAAGGTCTAGGGAACTTTTCTGCTTCAGCTAGCTAAAACTAACTAAAAGCCAGAGAGAAGCTCTGTCCCGCTGTCTGTCCGTGCTGCAGACACCACAGTCCAGGAGCGGGGTGTGTGGGAGTGATGTTTTTCTTAACACACTGCGCGCTTCTTCTTCCCTTTCTCATGTTCTCAAAGCCAGTCTTAAAGATGCAGAACTTAATATATAACATAAACCAGACGATTGGGGATACCAGTATCATAAAGTCACCCCAGGACAACTATATAGCAGGCATTTCAGTTATCTCTGAAATGAATTATCATTCAAAAAGTGGCTCACCTATAATTCCAAGCTGAAAATAAGTTACATGTCTAACTGAACTTTGTTGTAGCCATGTCACCTGAATGCAAATGTCCAGCTGGAATTTGTCTACAGGGAATCTTGATGAAATTGCTGTGTGGATTTCTTTACTAACTTGTTATTTCAAATCTCAGCAGAATAACTGAAATTTCTGAAAAGCATAGCACCCTATTGTACTTTACTAGAGGGCTGATACAGTACAGACTTTATGAAGGTAGTGGCAAAAAACCAAATCCCTAAAGAGTCTGGGAAATAAACTAGTGCTCATGCTATTGGGTTGTGAATGAACTGAAAATTTGAATGGAAAGGACTTAGATCTGTCACACAACTATAAAATTTATGTTCTCTCTGCTTGATGTTTCATTTTGGAATCTTCTAAATATACTCTACCAATGTCAGAAATAGAGTCCAAAACTTACACAGTGCTAAGTATGTTAGCATTTTACACTGTTAAGTAGGAGATGATGGCTTCTGGCTGTCTTTGAAGCACACAAGAAACAGTTCCCTGATGTCACAGAAGTTATTCAGGAGATTTTTGCATGTTTCTTCAATTAAATGTCCTTGCAGAGACTGCAGAACCTTCCATGTTTTAAAGACATCAATGCTTAATTTTCATCTTAACAGCTACTTCTGATGGTGAAAAAATATTCCCTAGCTATCCGACAAAGCTTCTCATTTTACTTCACTTTTCTATTACTCCAAAAGCTAATCTTGACCAGCTTTTGCCTTTTCCTTTCCCTTTACTCTGATTTTCTCAAGAGGGTTTCATTTTTTTTCCAGCTAATTAAAATGAAACAAAAACTGAATTGTCTTTCTGAAATGGCCCTGTGATTTATTAATGTCTTCAACTGGAACTTCCTAGGAAATTCTATGGCAAACAGTAGTGCTTGCATGCAAAGAGATTGTTGTTTCTAGGGAAACTTTATGTAGATAAGACATCTTCCTTGAATTGTTTCTCTTTATTAGAGACTAATTTACATGAAGAAATTCATTGCTTAGGTTACATAGTGGGTCATATTAATGACTCCATTTCAGTCAAATCAACCCATAGACTACAAAAAGTTCCACTTCATATGTAATTTTAAAAAAAATATTTCTCATTTAGCCATCTTTAAGTTAGGTTACCACTTGCTCAAAAGCTCAATTCAATACACTGTAATATAATTTACTCTATTAATTTCATCAACAGAGATGATCCTTCATGAAAAATGAGTATTTTCTCTCAAAGTACTTTTGAGCACTTTTGTCTCTAGGATCATGCCAAGCCTCTCAGGTCCTGAGTGAGTTTGCTTCCAAGCAAAGCTACCATGTATAAGAAATACAATACTGGCAATTTTTATTATTAACCATTCTGTTTTAAAGAATAAATGCATAGGATTTTATGGTATATGATATATTTCTGGAATTTCATATTTTTCCCTTTTTTGTTAATATTTTTTATTATACACATTGTAATTGTTTTGCTTTTTCAGCTTTTTCAAACACAATAAGTATTCTGTTTTGTTCTATAGTTTAATTTTTTCTGGTCTTGATGAATAGTTTAAACTGCTTAAAGTTTTTATAAGGTTTTTAGTTTGTTTGGGCTTTTTTTCTTCACTTTGTTTGGGGTTTTATACTAATGTGTCCTTTCTCAGTTGATTTGATTCACTTTCAATTAATTTATTAATTTATTATTAAATATTTTCTTCTTTGTTTTTTTAGAAAACAACTGCTTTGGAGGCATCACAACTCATATTAATAGTGGATTGACTCATATTATTAAAATCAATTTGCAGCTCATATTATAGTACTCTGGACTAAAACCACTGTATCAATATTTAGACATAATTTAGTTTCAGAAATGAGAAAAAAATCTTCGCTCTTTCTATAGCTAGTAAACTGTGAAAAGAATAAACTTTATTTTCAGCATTACAATCCAAGGTTACAAGTAAATTTATAAATTAATCTGAAGTCATTACAAAAAAGAAAATATTGCCATAATTTTTTTAATGTTTGTGCAAAGACCTGGTTTTGCTTCAATGACAGGAATCCTTGAATGTAGTTTTCTCAGAGCAGACACTAACATCCATCGGCCATTATGCACATGATGTCACAATCCTAGATTTTCCAAGGCGATTCAAAATATACACTTCCTCCACCAAAATGAGGAACTCTTAAGATTTTTTAAATTAATTTTACTTATTTTATTATAGCACATATTGTCTGCAAGAATTATGATTTACTCTGTTAAGAAGGCGCTGGGATACTTTTTGGCCTGATGTATAAACCTTGTCAAGATATAGCCTCTTCTTTTGTTCAGGCTGCGTATTTGTATCTGATGCACAAGTTAGATAGGAAACATTTGTTTGAGTTTTTTGGGTATATTGTAGTTATGATAAATGATAATAAATAGGTCTTCAGTCAACACATTTATCTTACCCAAATGTGGTTTGACCTTTTTTGATGAACAATATGTAATCCTTACATAACTACAAGAAAAGCAACTATTGGACTGTTAGATACTAACCTGTTTGTAAAAACAAGTGTCTAAGCTGGTCTTAGAGCTGCCCTAAACAACTTTCTCCAATGTGTTATTCATTACTTTTCACTGAAGTGTTTCTTGATCACCGTACTCCAAGGTTTAAGACTATTAGTTCTTGTTTACAAAAAAACCTCAAACAGGCAAATAAACAAATAAAAAATTATGTCTTGTTTTTTTTATAGTGTGCAGAAGATAAGATACCAAAACAATATTACAGTTTCAGCCAGCTGTGCCATATTGCTTCCTGAAAGCAACTTAACTCATAAATGAATAACTACGAATTTACAAACCTTCTCTCAATTCTTGTCAGCATAAATGAATGAGATGCTAATTGTTAAAATGTGTGTTGAATTTTATTATTAGTGATACATTCAGATTTTTTCTGCTTTCAGCATTATTGTGCTTTCTTGATTTCACATTACTGGGCCCAGAATTACTTGTATACATGTGTTCAATTGATTGTAGAGTAAAAATCCAACATAAGATCGGACCAATCCAGCTGAGAATGGTCTCAGACAGCAGCCAAGAGCCCATGATTTGAAAAGACAGTATGGTCAGGCAAATACAGTGTGGTATCACTTCTACATTTCTGGCAATAAGGGTCAACAAACCAGAGGCTGTATCCAGATCAATAAAATTTAGTAGACCCTATCATTCAAAAGCACCACTGTTTAATAAAACATATTGTGCACACATTTTGTAATACATGTTTTAAACATGCTGTTGGTAATTTCATTGGTGCCCTGTAACTCTTCCATTATATACATATATAATATAATACCTCTCTCTCTCTTTCTCTATTATATATATACATGCACATATATATAGATAGATAGATATAGATATGAGAATCATCATTCTTCTCTTGATTCTGTAAACCTCTATGATAACCTTCTGTCATCTCTTTTCTAAAATACAGACTCCTCACCTGCCTAGCTTCTCTCTGTGTAAAAACACACCTCTCGTCAAGTGTGCCGGTCTTTAATGTCTTTTATTTTCTTCAAATAATGATGTATTTATCTTGATACTGGGGACCAGAGCTGCTCACACTGTTGAAGTGAAGTGGGTGTTTAAATACTCTGAGGTTTTGGGCTGTAGCCCATATACACTTACTCATTGTGTATCAAGACAACGGAGTCAAGAGTTTAATGATTTGCAGCAGTTTAAATTTATTAAGAACTTGAAGACAAAGGAGGATCTTATTGAAACCAAAAGCTATCAGGCTATGTCCTGATAAATGCTATATTCACTCAATGCTTTTATATGAATTAAGTCTAACATGTTGACTTGCATGTTTAAAGTTAAGTTGAAAATAAGTGCTTTGTTGGATGGAGTCCCAGAAATCTGCCTCCTTGAAAGAGTCCACAGAGGTTCATCAGCAAAAGTTCACTGCTAGTACAGAAGTTGACTATATTTTGCAGTGAAACTCTGTCCTTGACCTAGTATATTCTGCTTCACCATTTGGAAACTTTTCGAAAATACTTTTTTCAGTAATATCTCAGATAATACTGCCTTAAATATCCCACCACTTTTATCCCTTTTTATTAGACACTCTAGCTGGTTATAGATTACATCTTACTTTTGTTCTTTCAAGTTTTAAACCAGTGTTTCTTTTGTCATTCCTTACAGTACTTTAAATAAATATTTTAAACTTTTTGCCTTTTAATTTAGTATTTTGCATTTCACATAATTTTCCCTTCACATTTACTTACTTATAATTGTCCCTTCTGCTCTGTGTATAATATCTTTTTCACTCTCGTTGTCTCTTTGGGAACAGTACATTTTTTTAAATGTCTGATACTGAGATTTTTTCAGTCTAATCTTCAGGGTCAGAAATAGTGCAAAGAAGTCCCTTGTTCTGGCAGGTTTTATATCTCACTTGCCTGATAGAGTATGGAGTATTTCTCCCTGCAGATCTAACTGATATATGTTAGGAGAAAACAGGGGCTAACCTAAAGATGTTCTTTCTCATTACTGCTGATACGTCTGAAACTACACAAGGAATAATGCGCCTGGTAAATCTAAAGACTAATATAGTTTGCTCTTTCAATGAGATATAGTGAAGTAACAAATCAACTTTTTAGGGTTAGAAGCCTCTTGAGCTTTCTTTTTTTAATCAGACTATTGATTTTCTTGCAACATTCATTGTCTAAAACTTGATCACTGCCACTTTTCACCTTCATACAACAGGATGTACTGCAGCCTGAATAAAATATCCTGAAGTTCACAGAGCTCCGGATCAAAATAGAAATTTTTTAACTTTTTTTTTTTTTTGCCAGCAAAAATCCACTCCTGTAAAAGAAGGGATGCTGCAAAATGTTTGTTGCATTTTACCACTTCCTCCTGTAAATACATTCATTAGGATGTTTATTCACTTTGTGACAGGTATGCAAATGTTACAAGACATACTTTATAAAGGCACAAGCTAGCAGTGATGAACAGGGCTATTATGGAATGATATGTAAAAGTTCTCATGCAAACCATGTTTCCCCTATGAGAGTAGAAAATTTATGAAAAGTAATTAGTATCAACAAAGCTTTCCTCTCTAAAGCAACACAGTTTGAGTCCTGATAAAAGGATTTAATACAAAATACTTTCAAACAACATTACAGAATTTAGTGGTAAATATTTTTAAATGAATATATATCTCTCTCTCATACTCTGTCTCTTTCTCTGCAATCATACCCTCCATGGTTTGGTGCAATTTTCTATTTTGCCTTTGTTGGCTCATGATATTTTTCTGATGTCCTGATATTAACCTGAAGAATCTTGTATACTGTCATAAAAACAAAACTACTTCTTTATTAAACCATGAGGATAAGGAAGCCAACCCTGCAAAAGTGTTTCAAGCCCAGTAGTGTACAGCTGGTTTTAGGGGTTTTTTATGGCTGTTATTCAGTTCCAAAGTCCCACAGGAAATGCTGCTTTTAGTTTTCCTTTAAAATCAAAAGGTTCCCCTCAAAATACTTAGAATCAATTTCAACTTAATGAAAAAAGGGAAGAAGAACATAAGAAACTCTCAATGACTCTAGAAAGTCCTGGTCCTCCTTTTTCTACATTATGCCTTTTCTGGTAATTTTATTTTCTTCAGATCTGCTTTACTGGATAAAAGAGCAGTCATAAACAGTGGTATGAAGCAGAGGATACCAGAGAGAAGAAAGGGATCTATTTGTCCCTGTGGAAGTCCTACACCAGCAGCTAATTTTCACTTGCAAAAATAAGAATCTCTTCAGAAAAAAGGAAAAAAGCCTGAGGCAGATGGAAGGAACTATTCTTGTAAAATTTTAAAATATGTATGCAATCAGAGGGAAGTCTGAGATTGAGTGGAAACGTGCTATTGATATGCTGCTGTAGCTGGGATTAGATTGGTGCAATCACTTAGTCTGAAAGGAAGTTATTAGTTAGGCAATTAAATCTGAGGACTGAGACATTTTCTGGAAATTAATAACTGCTTGGTATGATACAATGACCATCAAAACAGTAAAAAGCAAATCTAGATAGTTATCAGCCCTCCAGATGCTTCTTACATTAGTGTTACCATATTTTAGGATGAAAAGGAGAAATTATTTTCCTGTTGGCACTTCTCATGTATTTTCTAAAAGGAGTCAATTAAACTTTGTAATAATTCTGAGGGTCTGAAAAAATATTACATGTTTCAGATCAAGAAACAAGAATGTTTAAATGTCAGTTGGATTTTGAGGGTTTGTTTTCAGGGAATCTCCTCTTACGTATATAGATGGAAAGTCATGAAGATGACACAGGAAGTGATTGTAAAGATAGTAGTACATCCCAAGACTCATATTTGTGGTCTGTTTGGATTTTTTTTTTTACTTAGAGTTTCAGATAATGTAATTCAGTTCTTTCAGGATCTTTTAAAATTGACTGCTGCTCTAAAAATTAATCAAATGTTACCTATATGACCTTGGAGCATCTTAGTCACTATATAGCACCAAAGAGTACAGATGTAGAATGAAAATGAATTGAATAGATATCATTAGTATAATTCAGATAAGTACTGACATGTTAGAGCCATTTTAACCATAAGTTTATAAGGAAAAAAATCTTTGGTACATAAAAATAGATATTTACAGTTCTTTTGGTACATCTGTTGGGCACCTTTATTAGGAAGCAATGGAGAATCGGTGCATGGTAATGAGATTCCTAGAAGACAGAAAGTGCCAATTTATACAGGGAAAAGAGGAAGATGAAAGGGAAGTATAGTGTGTTGAAAAAAATTCACATTTTAAAACAAAGGATGTAGAAGGACTGTCAGCCTGCACTGATCATCTTAGACAGATAGAAATTAATTATATTTTGTTTAAGAAGCTGCCTCTGCAAACTTGGTCAATTTTAAAAAACACATTAGAAGATTTTTCAAACTGGCTTTCCAATTACCTTGGGTGGCAGGCAAAGTGCTTTGAAATGGGATTTGTTTCAAATTGGTAAGTGCAACCAATTCTGACTGACAGTATTTTCATAATTCATAACATGGTGTTACTGGTCAATGTAATTCTAAGAGGTACACCAAAAGAAGCATTCTTTTCTTTCAAACAACAGAAAGATGAGAATATCAGGAAAAAAATGCAAAATGTTGTTATTTAAGGCAGAACTGGATGAAGTAGAAAAGAGGAAAGGGCTTGCCCAAGAGGAAAACAACTTTGCTTGCAAAATTATATATGAGCCCTTCCAAGAAACAGTATAGTGTACCTGGGAAATATACCATTCTGACACTAGGAAATGTACTATCCTGATGTTGTTTATTGGCCCTCATAGCACGTGTGATGTCCAGGTAAGTGTAAATAATCTGTCAGAATTGCTAGGCAACAGAGTCCAGTCTCTGGGATGACTGTGCAAGGGATGCTTTCACCATTTTTTCACTGGCTGACTGGGTTGTCTTTTTTAGCTTAGAGGAAAGCTATATAGGTGACTTTATAAAATGAAACAAAATGCTTCTCCTTCAGCCATTTTGATAATTTTTGGCTGAATTTAATTCTCAGCAGGTTTAATTCTCAAAGCTCCATAAATGCAACAACACAGATTCCTTGAAATTCATGGTAATCCCCGAGAGCGGACTCAATAGAAAAAATTCAGTGAATACAAGGAATCAGGAAGAGAAATTTCTTCAACAAAGTTTTAAGAGAACTTCCAAGTGACAGAGGAACAGATAGTAGCCAATATTTTTTACATGACAGATTTTAATTCATATATTTTTATTAAATACATATGGTGCAATTTGTTGCTAAGTCGTGTTGCTATCGCTGCCACCTCTTCCTCAGCCAAAAGGGCAATGGTATTTTGTGGGAAGAGGAGATCTATCATATTTGTGTCATTTCTGATGCGTATCCTGCACACTCTAGCTGCTAGAATAAACCATGTTACAATATAAATTTCATAAGGTTATTTTTTAAGAAACAAAAATTGAAACAGATCATATCACAGTATTGCACTCAATTAAGTAGTTGCCAATATGTTGCAACTTTTTCCACTTTGGTGGCAAAAAGGCCATCCACATTAAATAAAAAAAAAAAAAATTAAGGGTTAGGGTGTATAATTAAAATGTTCAGTGCTGGGTGTCATAAGCTATATTAATCCTCAAGTGCTTTATTAGGCAAAAGAAAACACCTCTCCAGCTGGCATTTATCAACACCAATTTTTCTTCATTGTTAACAAGTGTGCAATTACTACATAATTGAAGGCAAGAGCACATTAAAAAACAAAAACAACAAAAACAAAAACAATGACATATATTACTCATTTTCAGTGATCCTCTGATAAACAAGATCAACAAGAACCTTGTAAAAATGCCTCTTCTTTCATTCCCTGAAAAAATATCCTCCACCATCCAGACTGTATGCTTACTTGGGTTGTAGAGACAGCAGTGTCTGGGGTGATACTGCTGGTTTTGCTTTAATCTTCCATACACAGATAAATAACCACTACCCATTCAAAGAGACATTGTAGCAGGAAGAAAATAGAGCACCGTCAGTAACCGCAAGCTTTCAGAAACCACCAGTAAACTTACAAATTTTTGGGAACTGCAGAATTTTATAAAAATAATGTAATAGTTTTAGGCAGATCTGTGTTATGCATATAGGCATTAAAAATTCTCAGAACTTGTAAGTTTTAGGTAACATGAACAATATTTAGTCTACTTGGTGTTTGTCCATTAGCTCTTGGACTCCACTGTCACCCTGAAAATCAAGCTTTCTGACATTGTTTTCATAGTTTCTAAACACTTTCCCAGGAAAGTAACTATAAGTATAGATGTTTATACATTCCATTAAAGATATGTTTTTTGATGGACGTTTCTTATGACCAGTGTGGTTGGGAAGGTGGTAACCTGACTATCCAATCCCTGGTCTTTTTCGAGAATCTATAAATACTGAAACAACAGAATAAAGCTCCTTCTTCCTCTACCATACATCGAGCAGTGTCTATGTAAATCATTTTGTGTCCAACAGTGACACTCCACTAATTCTTTCTTTTTCTAGAGAAAACAATATAACTTTTGCATGCTTCTCCTCTCCTACAGATACGCCTATATCCGGCAGTTACAGTTGCCTTTCACACATGCTTTCACCTGTTTTGTACTTTGCTTGCTCTTGATTACCAGTAGCCTGATGTCATTTCTTGAAATAATCAAACTTTCATTAGTATATTCACTTAAATTGAATATGGAAACATGGAAGAATATCTGGTGACAAAAGAATAGTCAGATTTAACAGATTTATTTCCTTCCTTACAAATATTATTCCAGGAAAATGCAATAATTTTTTCCCATGTCTCTGTCTTATAATAATGCCTTACAACATTAAATTTTGTTATATTATCACGGCTGATTTATATTTATGCACTTAATGTTATATAGCAAAAACTACAAGTAAGAGACATGCATTGTGCTGTTCACTAGATCTTAAAGTATAGGAAAATCTAGATTTCAGTCTTGTACAAGATAATCTATAGGTCCTTCCACAATGAGATAAAACAAGTGCCTTCATTTGTTTGCTTTGTAATTTTTGCAAGTTGCCAACTAATGTCAAAGGAAAATTGAAACCAGTGAGAGTTCCTAAACCTCAGTTTTTCCACAAGTACTCCAGGAGTTAACAAAAAAATAATAAGTACTTTTTTCTCTGAACAGCAGCTAATAAATATTTAAGTTCCAAATTTCACAAAGAAAATATAGTTAGTTTTTAGAAAACTAGGTGCAGTTTATAATGAGACTCATTATGGCTGTCCAGAAGTAGGTGCCATCAAATATACTAAGAAAAAGCCACAAGAATAATTAATGGTGAGTTATTTCATACTTATATACAGTTGTCTTTGCAGCTAATAAAGGATATTTAAGAAATATATCACACTGAATGTAATAGAAAAGATATTTATTTTTATTCAACCTAGGTAGCATTTGTCAAGGTAAAAATGAAAAATAAATAGTTGTAGAAATTTACAAAAATTTGAGAAAGCAAGAATGTTTTAATAAAGACCGTTCATTAAAACAGTAGTTCATAATACTAACTACAAGTTCAGAGCTAAATAAATAAGGCATTTTGTGACAAGCAAACCAGGTTTAGAGTTTCATCTTTCTACATTTAGACATAATTACTTTACATTTACACAGTCAATTAAAGGGAGCTTTTGGACCTAGAGATTAGCAATCATGACTTTACCAAAAGAACACCTCTATATTCCTCTAAAATGCCTGTTTTATTGTGCTTTGAGAGTACAAGGATGTGTCAGTATTCTGATAAAAATTTAAATTAGCATTTCTTTTTGTCCTGTTCTGATTTCAGCTGGTAATATTTGGTCTTTGGAAGGCAACATAGCCTAATTAATAAAGAACCAGGCCAATCACTGACCAGAATCCCGATCAGCAATTTCATTTCTCTTATCATCTTCAAGTATGCAAGATGATAAAATGCCTTTTTTTTCTACTGCATTACGGTACAAGCATCAAAGATTATTAGAAATTCCATGTGAAGTATTAGAAACAATTACAGCGTCCTGTACCTTATATAACTGTCTAACATAAAATGACTTGGGAACTTACTTAGAAAGAAGAAGTTATCCAGTTGTTTGGGGGAATTGTTTGTCAAATGTCTAAGAGGAGTCCTTATCACAGTAAATATTTCAGCCGTGGTAAGATGTGTTTCTATATATTTCATCCTAATTTATGCAGTAATTAATTCAGGAAGGTCCTAAATCCCATATTATGCAGGAGGAAAAATCAGATGATCTTAATATCTCTCTCTGGCTTTCAGAATACATTATCTAATTAACAGTTATCCTGAAGCTGTGAAGAGTCTAAACACTTGTTTCCCTTAACAGCAGTTATACTCATTTCCCTTTTGAGTGCACATTTGGTTTTTCAAGTAGTTTTATTACAAGCACAGATATCTAAACTGCACACCAGGGTTAATCTGTCCTCATGCTTGCAAAGGATTAGTTTGAGATTGCCCAAGCCTAGGCAAAGCAATTACTTCCTTCTTCTACAACAGATATAATGACAACAGCAATTGTAGCAGCTGCTAGGTGTATTTCAAAAAACAAAAGAATTTAGATGCATGAACAAATAAATAATATTTTCTGATGCTAACTTTTTCTCCTTTGACACTGACATTATTCCAAGACATATTTTACCTTTCCAAAATGAGTCCTCTTTGTTTTCATTAAATCATACTTCTCTTGGTAGCCTTAGACTTAAAAGAAAGTCACATTTAACAAAGTAATGAGACAGTTTTTTCATTTTATTATTTATGCTCTGATCATTTTAATGACCTAATTTAGTCTCAGTGGATTTTGGCATATTTTTCTGATTGAACATCTTCCAACGTGGGAAGGGAAGGGAAGGGAAGGGAAGGGAAGGGAAGGGAAGGGAAGGGAAGGGAAGGGAAGGGAAGGGAAGGGAAGGGAAGGGAAGGGAAGGGAAGGGAAGGGAAGGGAAGGGAAGGGAAGGGAAGGGAAGGGAAGGGAAGGGAAGGGAAGGGAAGGGAAGGGAAGGGAAGGGAAGGGAAGGGAAGGGAAGGGAAGGGAAGGGAAGGGAAGGGAAGGGAAGGGAAGGGAAGGGAAGGGAAGGGAAGGGATAACAGAATCAGAGAACTTTTAGGGTTAGGAGGGACCTCTGGAGACCATCTAGTCCAACGCCCCTAACAGGGCAGTGTCACTTAAACCAGATGACACAGGAATGCATCCAGGTGAATTTTGAATGTCTCCAGAGAGGGAGACTCCACAATCTCCCTGGGAAGCCTGTTCCAGTGTCACTGTCAGACACAAAATGATTCACACAGATACAGCTCCAGGTGTGATGAAAGAAGAAGAATGTTTATTCTGTCCTTTCAGTATTTATAGATTTTTGACAGCGACCAGGGATTGGATAGTCATGTTAACACCTTCCCAACTGCACTGGCTGTGAGAGATGTCCATCAAAAGGCAAATCTTTAATGGACTGTATAAATATGTTTATAGTTACTTTCCTGGGAAAGTGGCTAGAAATTATGAAAACAATATTGAAAGGCCTGATTCTCAGGGTGACATTCCAGTGCTCAGCCAATCTCAGTGTAAAGTTTGTACTCATGTTGAGGTGAAACCTCTTGTGTTTTCTTTATGGCCTTTGCTCTTCTTCCTTTTGCTGAACACTTCCAAATAGAGTCTGGCACCTTGGCACCCAACCTTGAGATAGATTTATGCACTAATGAGATAATTTTGATTTACTATATATTTATGGTTTAAACTCTTTATCATATACAAAGGGATACACGTGTCTATTTTCTCCTCTAATGTTTCCTTTTTTTACCTTCAGGACCAAAGGAATGCTGTCCAGTTCTTCCCATTTCACAGAGGTCAAAGGAAGGAGTGGAGGCTTTGTCAGAGGACTCCACTGAATTCCATGGGGCTAGCTCTTTTGTCCAGCTGTTTTCATGCAAAATGTTTACCCTCCAAATATAATTGGTGAAAAATACAGTGGGAAGAGTTAGGATGGATAAACAGATTCTGAAGTGATAATCTTACTTTTCCTGTGTATAAACTATGAAAGAAGTGTATTTCTGCAGAGGTATAAAAATAAAATTAAAATTATTACTTGAAAAATCTTATAAAATGTATTCTTTCTGAATGCAATGGATTGCTTATTTGGTCAATGTTCTTTTGGCAGTCTGATAGAAGGCACATTGCAACCAATGAGATGTTTTTCTACAAGTTTCAAATGATACTTCTGAAAAGGACTTCTAGAAAGCTATTAGACACAGAAAATGTAGTGAAAATGGGGGGGGGGGTGTTTAATTCATAGATATAAAATATACATATCTAGAGAGAGAACAAACACTAGTCACCATTTTTACCAGCAGCACTACACAGTTGTTTTAACATAGACAATTGATTTTAAAGAAGCAGCCCTCATATGTGTCCAGTGTTTTATCCCTGATACAACTTTGCTGAGATATGCAGAGTTGCATCTGTGACATTTTTGAACTTTATTTTCAGTGTTAAACAGGAGTTTGTTTATCTGAATTCAACTATTGTTCGGTGTAATTTTTTTTTGGAAGATTACTTTTGTGAAGGTTGGGTCTGGTTCTGTAGTCCTTGAGCGTGGTAGCAGGGCCTGGTTGCTGAAGGGCAAGGAGTGAGAAAAGGTTGCAGTGCACAACTGAAGTATGTTACGGTTTTTCTAAACAGATATAAATCATACACTGAAGTGTCACTGAATGAGTAACGCACATGCTTTTCATATCCAGTCAAACTTTAAGAGAATGAAATATGTTTGCTAGTATCAACTCGCCCCAGTAGACAGTAATCCACATCACAAGAAACACTTAATTGAGTCCATTTGGCAGTTGCTGCTCAGCGGGGGCCTTGTAATGAAATAACATGTAATAACATACCTCTCATCCCTAGAGAGAGTGTCCCTGCAGGTCAAGGTTGAGGTCATTTCAAGGGCAAGGTCAGGTAGCTTATGTTGTAGCTGCTATTGCCACATCAAATTACATATTTTTTTTCTTTTTCTTTTATTTTTTAATGGAGAAAATTCATTTTATAGACTTTTATTTTCTAAAATTATATTTTCTAGCTTTTAACTCTGTCAAACACATTTGTTGTGCCTTCCAGTAAAATCTCTGTCATATTAGAACATATTATTGCTCAAAATTAATGCTTCATACATGTTATTTACTAAATTAATCTTAATGGATGAGTCTGTGATTTTTAGTAAACTACTACACAAAATACTTTTCCAGTTAGGAAAGAGTACTTTTACAAAACAAGACACCAGAGTATAAAGATGATGCTAAGTACCTTACAAGAATTGCTGAGCAAATTGGGGATATGAAAGACAGTGAAAGAAAATGAAACTTACATTCCCACTCTATGATTTTATTGTACAATAATAAGATATTCTTATAAAACTTCTGTTAGGGATGTAAAAAGCTTTTGCTATTGGCTTTAATGAAACAAAATTGAAATACATCGACAAATGATCAACAATTGACAAGTTAAAGAAGGAGCACATCATTATTTCTATTCAATATAAGTTTTCTTAAAATCAGAGTTTATAGTAAAGGATTCAATTCTTGATTTCTTACAGAGCCACTTAGCAAAGTTCCTTGCTTACTTGACTTGTGGGCTAAGGAAGAGTAGACAGGGAAAGTATAACTTTTGGTTTAATAGTTTTGTCAATAGGTAGGTAAGGAACTAACATTCTCATCTTCACTTCTGAATTGTTTTTTGGGCTCTTGTTCAACTCAATAATGTTACAATGTAGTCTTAAACACAAGGAAAGAGTCAGGCTTCCTTCTGGGCTTTGTGTCATGTGTCACTGACTGACCAAACCCACCATTGCATTATAGAAATACGGAAATACCTAAAATCTCCCACTGTTTATTTTGAAATGGTGTAATAGAGAACTGAACACCTCACCTGTGAGGACTTGATTTCCTGATGGAGTCCTTATCTTTCCAATATGTGCTGACAGGAAAGTAACTAAATTCAGGAAGCCTTCAACTTTTCAGGATCCTCTCTTTTTCTCTTCATTGACTGTAGAGAGCTTTGACAGCTACACAAGGTGGTCTGGACTGTCTGCTGCTCTGGAAATGGGCATCTAAATTGGCTGTGAGGATATGCCTCAAGTAGGCATTTCCAGTAAGCAGACTGCCTTCTACCCTTACTTTCCAGGCATAATATTCTAGTTCTAACAGATATCTCAAAATTAATTACTTATTTTCAACGCATAGCAGGGAGCTGATTTTATTAACCTCTAGACGAACTCAGACGGTGCAGCCAGAAGCCTTGAATACTTCATCAGATTGCCTTGTTTGTTTGCAAAGCAAGCATCGGCACTCTGCTTTTCTGTCAGCAAAGATTTCAGAAATAAATTATTTTATGGTAAATGCAAGGAGCAGTATATGTGTACACCAGCTGACTGAATGTGACAGGATTTTGGTAAGCAACAATGATAGTTCTCTCAAGGAGAACTGCTCAGAGAAAATATACAAAGAAGGACCAGAAGTTATTTTCAGAAGGTACAAACTATTGCTAGCATGAAAAAATAGATCCAGGCTTTGGTTTTGATATGGCAAAATAAAATAGCTTAGCAATGGGTTGTCCTTTTTTTCCAGAATGTAATAAAAATGTAAATGGTTCAGATCATATTGTATATGAGTTAGAAGACCAGACCTAAATAAAAAGAGCTCTTTAGAGAAAAATGAATTTAAGTAAAAATTTAGTGCATCTGAACAGAAATTAAAAAGAATGGAAATTTGGCCTGGGCTGTCGATATGACACCTGTACTGCACCAAATATTTTTATTGTGTTATTAGTATTCAGGATGGATACAAGGAAAAACATTGATTTTCAAAGGCATTTGGGAAAATCAATCCCTGAAAAGATACCATTCCCCATGCCCAACAGACATTCTGAAAAGACTGTTTCTTCTTCACCATTTGGGTTACAGAACTGTGTCAGTTTAAGTGGCCAGCAAGGTTAGGGTTAATAGGAGAGAACATCACTGTTCCCTCCATCTAAGTAAAATGTGTAACCATAGCCTAATTCTACCTTAGGATATAACTCTGGTTACATCTCAATTTATAGAAATAATTAGATCAAATTAGATCATGGAAAGTTTAATTAACCAGGCGTAGTTTTGAATTAAAGTCCATTTTCTATGGAAATTGGAAAAGGCCTAAGTAATTCAGCACTCATTATATCATGATTTAGCATCAAGCATTGTGGGGGCTGTAAGTCAGGATATATGAAGAAAAGCAAAGAGATGTCAATGCTCCTAGGTTTTGGACAGTATTTGGATGTTTTTTCTCTCTCCTAGAAAAAAAAAAACAAACAGTTTTTGAATGTTTAAGGAAGTTTAGAAGGCTAGCTTTGAACAGGAAAAAAGATCATTTTGACCATTAACTAGACTCAAAATTTCATGTCATAGTTCTTCTACATGCCTCCACCATAAAAAATGTTAAATGTAAGTCTTGCTTTTTTATATTTTTGAAATATGCACATAATCTACTACTAATGTGAAAGGGACCATTATGAAATATTTCACCCAATGCAACAGTGTCTAATTATAATTAATTCTATTAACATTCATTATGATAAATTAATTTGTATTAACGTGGATGTAATCTCAGGATTTGATCAAAATTTGGAGCTAATTAGTTTCCACCTAGTATAAAGAGTTATTTATTATACAAAGAGACTTCTTTGTTTTTGAGGTTACTCTTGAACATAATTTACCACCCTGTGTATTATAGAATCTGTAAACTAGCAAAATTATTGTCTGTAATACACTTCCTGATCCAGCATTACCTCAGTTATGTAAGTTTCAGTATTCTGTAAGGCTCTGGGCTCCCTTACTACTGAGTCTGAGTAGACTTTTCACAGGGGATCCATGAAATATCAGTAACAAGGGTAAATTTTTTTTTTTTTTATCTTGTCCAAAGTCCTTTTTTGTTCAGCCAGAAAACCTGGAGATGTTATACACATATTTTAAATCTCTAGGTGGTGTTTCCATCAAAGATTTCTCATTGATCTATATGTGTTTAGAAAAAGTGATTTTAATGGAAACATATACATTAAAGATGTTAAGGATGAGGTTTTGTAATGTGTTTATGAAAACATGTTGAAAGGGATGAGGGACAGACTTTACCACTTTGGCTTTTGTTCAGCAATGCTCTGGGAATCAAAGAGTTTCACTGAAATCAATAGGACCTATTACAGATGAAGGCACAGCTCACCACGAGTAGGGGACTGGCTACTAGGAAAGTAATGTTGAGATTGCTTTCATTTTAATGACTGAGAAACTCTAAAACATCCATCCATGTTTTCGGGTGAAATGAGTAATGCCCACTAAAGTTACAAGATTTATGAGGGATGTCCAACTCAATTTCATTACAAAAAAAAAATTAAAAATTGGTTCCCTGCCTTTAAAATGAAAACCATATGCAAGGAACAGTGTTTTTCTAAATTGATGCAGCTACTGAGAAAAAAAATCTTTAAATAAGAAGTGTAATTTATTATTTGTCCATCATATTTATATAATTAATTAGCAGAATATGCCTTCATGATGCTTGCTAGGGATTGTTTTAAGAAAGTTCTAGTCAGTATTTCATACATGAAACAGCTTTTTTGATCCTTCAGACACATAAGTGACCTTAGATAATTGTGCTAAAAATGCTCTAACTCAAGTCCCATATCAGCCTTGGATATTCTCCATATCTAGAAAGAGATTCCAGCTCCTTTCCCAGGACAGATATTATTGCTCAGCTAATACCTGAGAGACAACACACTGAAAATCTCTATTGCATAATAACTGGATTGACCATGATATGACATTGTTCTCATAGCTTCAGATGTGTAAAGTGTGTGAAGTCCTTCCCAAATTTCTGGCTGTTTAAAAATTAATTTAAAGCTCTATGTTCTTATCTCTGCCCTCAATTGAGCAATCTGATGTGTAGTCAACCCAAAACGTACATCTACAACCGAGTTGAAAATGTGGCTCTTTACTTCCAAGGGTATTGAAGTTTGAATGTACAATTCAGGTGGCACATTCAAGCAACTGAAAAGTTTATATCTAGTGGACATATAATGGATAATACATATGCTAGATCTATACCACAAATAGTGTTAAAAATATTTAACTAATAAATTATTCAGTAAGGCTTTTATCCACCTTTTCCTACTTAAAAATTAAAAAATAAAACAAGTACAAGGATCTGCTTTGTGGGATAGTATTCTCTTTTCATAGCAAAATATTCTGAACTTTTTTTGGTTGCATGTCCCCAGAGCTCACAGAAGAGTGGAATAATTTTCTAAGACACGTAGATTTTTCTTTTTTCAGCATAGGAGATTGTCATTTACAAAGAACTAATAATATTGCCTCAAATGTAAATGATAAGTCTGTCTTTAACATAAAAAGTGAATATACGGTAACATTCACCCTGACTAAGATGGATTTTTAACTACACTTGGCATATTTAAATTTCCTCTTCCATTCAGAATAAATGCATCTTGGAATTGTTATTCCAGTGTCTTCTATTTTTCAGGGATTCTATACATTTCTGATCTTTACTCTTCCAATAAATTGCCCCCCAACAAATGAGCTGATGTGTTTAACCCAATACTACTTTCATTTTTGTCATTCACTTCTTACTCATTTATGAAAATAGTCTGAAGATCATACCAGCCAAATCATCAAGTCAAGGAGATTTCCCTCGATGTGGTTTGAAGCTACCTCTAAACTGTCAAGGTAGACACTTACCTTAAATTTGAAGAAGTGTCCTTCATATATGCCTGGCAATATCACCTGAAAGAAATATTTTGTAAACTTTTGTTGACAAAAAGATTTTATGGAATATTTTGAACATTTCAAAAGAACAATTCAGTACAATGAAACAAATTTTCTGATAAGTCAAAACAGAAGAATTTAACAAAAGTTTCTATACTGCATTGTCTACAATCAACAGGTCTTTGAAGTCCAAATAGAGGCCCAGTGCAAGGCCATATTTTAGAATGGCATTTATCTGATTTTTTAAATACCTTGTAGGCTGTGTATGGGTTTAAATCCCTCAGCCATTCCCAGGACTTTTCAGCACATCTATATTTTTGACCTCAATGAATACAGCTGCAGTTATGACCACAGACACCTGTCTTAGCAGAAGGGCCTCACTAAATCCCATAGGCTCAAAAAAAAGCATATGCATTGTCCCTTGGAAATGGTTTAAACTGATCCTGAACAATGTAAAATTCATTGATTTGTACCTAAATTTTCCATCTGCCTAATCATGCATAGATCATGGTATGTACCAAAAGGTAGAAATGATCTAAAATCTTTTCATCCATTGAATTAAACAAGTTTTCATTTACATGACATATGTGACATTAGACAAATGTCCAAGGCTTAACTTCACAGAATTTAAATGCATGAGTTGCAACTCACAGAATGCAAAAGGGAATTTTTACATCCTTGATTTGACTCTTAAATTGAAGCACTAATTTCAGAAACACCTAAGGGATCTAGGGAGAAAATTTCTATTATATTTCAGTGGGATTTGTGTCCATAACCTCTTTAGCCTCATTTAAAATCTCAGTCAAAGATTAATCTCAGAATGAAATGAATCTTTTGAATACCTGGACAGGTCAAGACCTCTGCTGGAATGGAAGTTGAGCTCCCTTGTACATCAGACTTTGACCTATCTGTGTGGAAGTAGTCAAAATACGTGCAAGAAGCTAAACTACAACATAATTAAAATACCTACAACAACAATGCTTTATAGACCAAAAAACAGAAGCAATTTATTTGTAAATGTTTGGGGACATTTTTATAGGTTGCAATCTACCTTCATGAATACAACAGAGACCAAAGTAATTGTAATTTTTATTTGATTTTCCCATTATTTTATTATTAAAATTTAGGTACTAGAAAAACTCAGAGCTGAATTTGGAAATTTGGGAAACTACTTCACACAGTGATTGCCCTCTAATTTAATGTTCGGTGGCATTAAGAGTGGATTAGACTGAGCTGCCACCCTGAGCTGTTTTAAACAAATGGAAAATCATTAACAGTAATCATTTGAATCTTTGTGCACAGGGCAGCAACGGCTGGAAGGAAACAAGACCAGAAGAGGACCTGTAGAGAGGGAGCTGGGTAGGCAGACACTGCTAGATTAATGACTGGCACTGTCAGAACTGAGTGATGGGGAATTGCAGAGGCTTCATAGGCTCACCCCTACTAGTGGGTGTTGCCATGGGTACCAGCTCAGAGGTGTCACATTAAAAAAAAGGGGGGGAAAGGGAGAGACAGATGAACAGCAAAAGGGAATAAAGGATATGCATGCTGTAACAATATAAAGAGAGATTCTATGTGCACAACAAAAATGTGGTATGTTATGATATAGTAGAATATGAAAAAAAGAAGGAAAATGCAAAAAATGGTTGAATTCTCAATAAAATCCTCTGAATAGCATGACTTAATTTATATATCTATGATCGCACATTTTTATTTATTGTTTAAAGTCCAGGCAATGATAGAAAAGACACTTATTAATCACACACTGTCTGACAACAGAAAAGAGTTATTTGTGGCTTGCAATCACTATTCATAAATTTATTATTATTTAGGGCCACATGCAGTCTATAAAAAATAAACTTAATAAATTATTGTCCTTTAAAATCACAATTAGGTCCCAATTCAGCAAGTGACATCAACATCCCTAACCATCCCCAGCATGAGCAGTTGTCCTTTAAATTAGATAGACTGCTTAAACACTTGGTGATTTGCATCTTATCAAAAGTAATCTTCTGAGGTAGCACAGGAACTGTTTTTAATAACCTAGCCAGGGGTTGAATATCAACCATGAGGCATGAAACACCTTTGGCTAAAAAGAAATGGTCACAATATACAGAAGGAAAGGAAAAAAACCCAGCAAAAACCCCCACACAAATAAACAACCTCTCATTCTCGAGGCACTTTGAGCAAATGTTTCCCAAAGGGCAGATACTATTTTTGTCACTTTAATGTTTACTTGTTTGGCTTGTGTTTCAGTCAGATAGATATAACTGAAGTCTTTATTCCTTCAGATCTGTTGAAAGTTTGCATAACCTCCACATTCAGTGAAATGTGGCATTTTCTGCATCAGGAAATTTCAGTATGTGACAAAACTTCATTTACAGCTGCTGAGAAATAAATGGCTATAAATGAGTACATGAAATACAGAATATATTAATGCTATGATTATTAAGTTGCATAACACAAGATATAGAAAGTCATGTGAGTTCTGTTTTGAATAACTTCTATAGCACTCATTTTAATTAACCAAAAAAAGTGAACATAGAAAAGATTTGGTGTGATGGGAAATAAGGGAGTTTAGTCCAGATTTCTACTGAGTTTGCCTGTTTGTCATTCATAACAATTTCTGCAATGTTCTGGCAAAAACATGTTGTTTTAAAATAATATTTGCTTTATATATTTTACATATTTTATTTTTATGTATTTATTAAATATGTCTATATTTAACTGTGTTTTAAAAAGTAAGCTGATCTTTAATTTTTATCTTTAATTGAAAAGCTTCATTGGATGAAACTCACTAATAATAGATTTTGAAAACTTTCCATACATAAAAATGTGCTATTTTACACTTTTCCAAAAATGTGTCTGCTAACTATCTGACCCTCTAAACAATCTTTCAGCTAAACCTTGTAAAAAGAGGGGGATGGAAGTCAGAAAAAAATTATGCAGTAAGGAAGCACGTAAGTGACACAGCTGTGTATTGCCAGCTGCTTCCCTCTTCTTTTGGACATATCCCAGTGAATGTCTGGGGTTTCAGATAAAAAAGTATTTACATTAAAAGTTACACTACACCACTAAGTATAAATGTATTTTAACCCAATTTTGTAATTGTCTTGGGTGGGAAGTTTCTCATTTTGTTGGGGACACTAAATGCTTATCTGGTATTTCCCCAGGAGAAATATATTCATATAAAACAGTATACCCACAGAAGCAATGCCACTAAAAAAATTGTGCCTGATATGATAAGTAATGTTATCCAACCAGACAGATTCAAGAGAAATTATTTGGCACAATGGGTGTCCCAGAGTTCATTTTCAGTATACTGAGTCAAGTTCTGAGAAAATTGATGATGGTTTAAGCTTACTATTATTTGATTGCCCTTGAATGATATCTCTGAAATAGTTTGTTGTCCTTTAGCTTCTAGCAAGTGTAATACAAGGCCATTAATCTCTTGTCTTCAAAATCAAACTCTTGACTACAGTGAAATCAAATACAATATTCATTAACACTAATCCAGTCTCCTGTCTGAAGTAGTATTTCTTATTAGACAAACACCGAAGTGTATCAAAACAACTTTATGTGAACATCAATAAATTCTACAGTGCAGATTCATATGGAAATTATTCTTGTGATGTCTGCATTATTGTATTTTACAAATCAAAATGTGACTTCTCTCTTCGGGGTTTTCAGATTTACTTTTCATGGAAATTAAAATTCCATTCTCAAAAAGAAGCATACACACTGCACAGAAACAAGTAACAAAGATAATGATATGAACAAAAGGGAAAAAAGAAGGATTTTAGCAAACAAAAAAACCTACATATTTGGAGAAGAAACTTGACCCTTTAGTTGTCTCTTCATTTTTCTAAAATATTAAATTTGAAATTTGGTATATCACAAATAACTAATAAGATTAATATCTTAAGTTCATAACTAAAGGTCAAATTTAAACTAATTCACAAGCTACTGTACAGGTAATAATAACCTATAGTGTTAAACTATATTATATGCAGAAATGCCTAGACATGTAAGTGCATTACTCAGCAAGCTTTCTGTGACAGAATGTTTAACTCCAGTAGTCACAAGACCAAACAAAATTGTTTCCAAAACATATTTTTTTAAATATAGATTACAGGGCCTTGGATAGCATCTATTATTCACAAACAGGGTCATCTCCATCCTAAATCTTTTGTTAGATAATCAAAACATTTTCACTCTTTTTTTTTTTTTAAAGAGAGACATTTGCTCATGCTTGAGCAAAATCACTTTGCTAAACAGCCCAAATTAGTCTTTCTCTGAAAAACAATCTACACGTTTAGGATCACATGGTATTTTCAACAATCACAGTAGAATGAGAATGATAACAGACAAATCCCTCCGGCTACTGCATCTATTCCTTCTCCTCCCTCCTAAACACAGAGACCATATGATGGAACACACAGAACCACAAATTACTGTAGTGCACAGTTCCTACTTAATAATGACATCCCATAAGTTAGCAAAAATCTGCCAACATCTGCAAGCTTCTCTGCAGTGTTGTGAGCCAAAGTTAAAAATCATGTGTGACAGTGCTGTGGAAAATACAATTGATTCCATTCTGATTGTGTCAGTTCCAAACACAGACAATATTGATGATGCTGTACAGTAATCTTATTGGACTTGGGCCCAACTGAACATTGGTCTTTGTCAACTCATTATTCCTCTATCAGAGGGATCTCACTAGATTGATCTTGCCAGAAGCTCTTGATGTGTCTCACAAATCACTGTTCTGCTGTTGGCAGGCAGATTCGAGTACTGCACAGTAATTGCTGGGTTTTTTTCCTTTCCCCAGAAGGCAGTGACTACATACTGCAAGTCATTGTCATATGAGAGAATATAACTGTCCTAACAAGATATTGTAGTTAACTGTGCAGTATCTGATTGTGCCAAAAAGATATGGTCATATTATACATGTTACTAAAGGAGCAAAATTATTTCAAAGGTAAACTTTTTTTTCTTCATCCTTACCCTCCCTTAAATAAATAGCCTAGCTTTTTACTTAGTCAGTGTGAAAACTTGTTTGGATAAATCATATTATTTTAAACTTGAATGCAAATGTTGCAAGATTTTAATTGGCCTCTGACCATTTCCCTATTTAGAAACAAGCCACACATGAGTGTTTACACAATCAGTTTTGCGCTGCACAACTCAGACACAGACATTTGAGTACCTGACAAGAAGTGATTACATCTTGGAAACTTCTTTTATGCTTTTAGCCAGAGGAAATAAACCTGTTGGCTCCTAAACTCTTTGCTTGTCCCTCAGAAAGATCCAAGAAGATTAAGGTTAGTCTTTGGCCTGGGTAAATGCTTTCCTTAAGATACTATCAACATATCCTCTGGCTAGTCTTAGAAGAATACAATGACAAAACCAAATTTAAACACTTGATGCCCTGACTCAGATAACCTGGATAATAGCAAGAGGCTGGACTGGAGTTTCTCCAGGAAAGCTTAGGCTTTTTGTTGACTGAAGGAGCCGCTGGCAGCCAGCTTCATTCCCACAGTGCAAATGGGGAGAACAACAATTCTCAAACATCTAAACTTAAACATCCAGCTCTGGCTTCTTGCTCTCTTCATGCTTGACTACTTTTTTGGGGGAAGGTGTGGGGGCTGAGTAGCAGGTGGAGCACATTTTGGCTGAGAAGGACTGTGATTCCTAATCAGTGGAATGGTTACTCTGTTGAATGGAGAAGCTTGAACGACTTGCATCTTACATTACCTAATACAAGGAATTTGAGCAAGGCCATTGGAAATGGGTGTTGGTAAAACCCTTAAAAGATCAGATAAAACCTTATATTTAAATAATGCAAAGAACACATCCCCTACTGAAATACTCAATCACTGTCAAATACGTAAAGACCAGGATAGAGGTAGAAATGATGCAGGTGATGAAGTTATGGGAACTATAAAAGCCTGCAAAGCCACAGTGATTGTTTTTATGTGACAGAGCCAAAGCTACTTGGATAAATAATAGGGAAATGTTAAAGAAAAGAAAATATTAAATTATTCCACCTATAGGCAGCATATAGAAACAGTATAATATTATACTAAATTACTAAAGACCAAAATATAAGGCTCAAGGAAGAAAAAAGAGCAGTGGAAGTGCAAGGCCTATTTTTTCCCCAGCTAGATGAAGGCAAATAAATTGAAGAGCTACTGACAATTTATGTCATAAAGTTTCAAACCAGTAAGCCAGTTAATTTAAGAACGTACTTTTAATTGTTCAAAGAAACTGCCTATAAATACGAAATTTTTTGTTCTAATTTTCCTTGGAGGCTTTGTGATTTGCCTCATCATTTTTATTTAAAACAGAAAGAAACTATCAAAGCACTCTTAAAAATAAAATTTGTGTCAAACTAGAAGCAATAAAATAAAATAAACCAAAAAGTTTAAAAATCAAATTAAATCTTTGAATAAAAGGAGAGATTATGTGACATACCCCTGTATGACTGACTCCAGGATTATGAGTGGGTGACTTCTGATAGAAATTAGCACATAGCTAATCTGCATATCCAGAGTAAGCACCATGTGCAAGCTTTATCTTGAATCTTTTCTCCCTACCTGTGTTTTGACTGGTGTGTTGATGCGTGAAATTCTGAATATAACAGAGGCAGCAACAAGAAGATTCCAAACATAAACCAGAGTAAATGTAATTTTCATTTTAAATATAATGAAAATATTGCCGTTCTTAACTTTAGAAAATCTTCAGATTACAGAATAGGCTTTTGTGGTAAATTATTCTGTAATGTGCTAGAATGTAGGAAGCAAAGCAACTCAGAGTCCCCAGGCAGGTGCAAAGGAGAGCCACTTTATTGCAAAAAAACAGGTCTTTTTAAGCAGTTAGCCCATTATCAGTTACATTCCATTTAAGTATAACAAATATAATCCAACCAACCACCATACACCATGATGTGAACACACAATGTTTATATAGCTTGTTTTTCTGCCTCCCATTCAGCTGAGTCACTTTCCCATAGTCCTTTCCTGCTTAGCCAAAGTAGCAGGCCTGAGCCATGATTTTACAAGGGTAACAAGGCCCTTCTTTTATAAGGCATTACCTATATGCAACACTAGAAAATTTAAGACCCTCAGAGTAGAAGGGGTGTCACCCAAAATCCTCTGCATGTCATCTCTTGGCGCTGGCCAACAGGGAAATGTCCAGGACCCTGGTTCTCCTCAACTTGCCATGCTCTATGAGTATGCCTTTTTCAGACCTGATGGAAAGATACATTCCATCTGCTTAGAATGCTCAGTCCTGTACCTTTCTCACTACTTTTCCATGCTTTTTTTTTAAATAGTACAACACAAACATTGATCATCACCTACTTAAGGAAGAAATGGTATTTTCTTTTAATACAATTGTCTAACAGTTTTGTTTCTGAGACTTAAAGTCAGCTCTAAAGAAAATTTACCTAATTCTAATTGTGGTAATATTCAGTTTACTTAAATGCTTAGTAGAACTTTTAGTGGAATGTAACAAAAATATTTTACCCACCCCTTCATTTATCATTCATAGCTGGTTCCACTGCAAGCTTATGGATTAATGCAAGTTGAAGACTTCCCACTGATAATGAATCTGATCTGTTGTCTGGAATAACTCAATAGTTACTGGGCCTTGGAAATAGAGAAAGAAAAAGCATGACCTACCATAGGACTTTTAGCTTCTTTCTTTAAGGGTATTACCACATATTCCAGACTGTGCTCTGGGCTGCTTATACATTTAACATTCTGCACATCTCTTTAAAAAACTTCCTTGTTCAATGTAATGTACTGAATATCAAACTGCCAGTGCTAATGCCCACTGTAGAAGCAGAAGAGCTCTGAGTTGTCAGGAATCAAGAGGAGATTGCTTTCTCAGAGGCTGAGTTGTCTTCTCTGCTATTTATCATAATATCATGCTGGTACAAAAACAATGTAAGGAAATAGAGACTCTATTAATATTTACAATGTCCTAATGTGAAACATTTCATATTAACCATTTCTGAAAGCACACAGTAAGAAAATCAAGCTTTTATGGCAACTTAAATGCATGTTTTATTGTGCTATAATATTCAGGATATGATTTTACTTGAAACTTCAAGTAGATCTGAACAATTGCACAAGTGTAATTTTGAGAAAAAGACCATCTCAACACATATATAGAGAATGGTCGTAAATTAAAGTATTTGGAGAAGGGAAAAATAGACCTGAATTGTACCAAATTCTGAGAATTTATCCTCTAACAGGTGTGGTAAGAGTTATGATAGCTAGCAGCCTTATTAAGGTTCATATACTCTGTAGAAGGCAACAGTTGGAATCCAGCTAAGCCACTTATCTGATTTAATTTAGACAATGTTGGAACACTAATGGTGATGTGACCCACTCACCATGGATGATAAGGTGATACTCAAAGATAGGAGAGTAACAAGAACATTGCTGAGCAGTTGAAAGTCTCCCTTACAGACAATCCAGGGATATTTCTCTTTTGGTTCTAAGTGTGTGTGCTAAATACTAATCACATAGTAGCTAGCTAGCACTGGCATTTGAGCACTAGGGAGACTGATCAGATCGATCAGATATTTTCATCCCTTGCTTCTTGCTTGATTAGATAATTTTTTTTTTTCCTGATAAACATTACAGACTATGTATGGCAGATTTATTAGTCAATGATTTTATTATATTCTCTTGGAGAAAAAAAACCCCAAACTCAAAAGCAACAAAGAACCCCCCAAATGAACTGGAAAGCAGAGCTTACTACATGTAAGCAGCCTCTGCTGTGTACCTCTCTTCATGTCTGTTTATCTCACGCTTACTCTCTGGGTGTATAGTCCATAGGGATGTAGCAATTTCTGGAGTGAGAGTCACAGTATGCTTTATTCCTATTCTATTTCATTATAAAAAATGAGCAGAATCCTCCATAATCCATCCTTGGTTTCTTAAACTATGCCTGAGTATCAAAGCATTAGCCAGGAGTAACTGGTAAGCAAGCACAAGCACATTTATGTTTAGACAGGACACTGGTTAAATTAACCAATATTTTGAGAATGCTACGGTATTTAGTAACCAGACATAGTTTTCAGCACTTCATTTTCTGTTATGGCAATAGACCAAGTAGTTTGCTTTACATTAACATCCATCAATGACTCTGTAAAATTCTAAGGGATTGAATTTTTAGAGCTGCTGAAAATCAATAGCTTCATTTGTAAGTAGAAGAGCACTGGATTTCTGAAAATTAGAGTCCTGTCTGCATTTGGCAATTCTGATTCATGTGTGGCTTAAAGGCAAGAGTTTCTGCATCTCTGTTTCGTATTTGTTGAATTTTACTTGTGTCAGGAAAAGGCTGACCAGCATCTCTCCTTCTTCACTGAGATCAGAGGCATCTGCACATTGTCTGTGTTGCTATCTCTCATGATTTAATCATGTGTCTCTTATTGGCTCATACTAACTGAAATGACTACCTCTTTGAGACAGGGGAGTAAAAGAGAAAAACAACTTTCATCTTGGTTTAAATAAGCTTCCAATCCCTATCCTTACAAAAAGAAGTGAGAATCATTATCAAGGTCACCCAAAATATTTGAAAAATAAGATGGCAAAGAAAAAGAACTCAAATATACTAAATTTTAAAAGGTACTAATTTTTCAAGATAATCTCTTGATCTGGACCTAAACTTTGATAGCTGGGGGTCAAATACATCTTGGGCAGACCTTTTAGATCGTAACTTCCAAAGAAATAATCTCACTGTGAAAGAGACTTTTTTAAAAGATAGGCACAGAATTAGCACAGAATATATTAATGGGATAAAAATGTAGGTAAAGCAACATGAAAATCACATTCACATTATTTGATAAGAAAACTGTGATTCTTTAATATTAAATGCTCTTAACATCAATGAGAACTGTTCTTGTAAGCTCTTGTATTATTAGTTTATCCAGCTGTGTCCCTAGCTGCAAGCATATAGTATTATAGGTGAGGCTGAAAACCGGCAATGTCAAGTTTCATAGTGAAAACTGGTTTATCTTTTACTAACAATCTTAGCAATGTGCAATGACCTGACCTTGGAGTAGTGGTTTAACAACCTTTGCCTAAGCACTCTGTGGCTCTTCTTATATCTGTAATAGTTTATGTGATGGACTATGAAGAAGTGCCAGATGACAGTTCTATTTCATTTTTGTCACTGCATGGCTCTCCATTTTTCTCACGGTCTTTTTCTCAAGGGCACAATTCCGTAAGTCAATGTGGCAATGTTCAAGATGGGTATTGCTCTTTCAGTTATTGTACCTTGATGCAGCATGTGCAAGTCTCACACATGCTGCAATTCCAGGCCTTCAGTGAAGCAAAATCGTGGGGAATTTTATGTATTCTCATTTCTTTCCTAATGAAGATAAACTGGAATGGTGGGATATGGATATTACATTAGGAAATTAGTTTAAAATGTAGTAAAAACCATTCTGTGGTGTTTTTTAATGAATCATCTAGAAAATGGTATCCCTTTATAGATGCTAGAAAATTTAGCTTAGTCTTTAGAATTGTCAAGACCTTTATTGACAGTGCATACAGGGGAGCAAATAAAAATAAAGAACAGAAGGTATGAAAGGAGAAAACCAGACTGAGTAGATATCCCAGCTCAGTTTTTCAAAGAGCTGAAATTCCATAAATTTCTCTGCATGATGTATGCAGAGAATATATTATATATATACATATAAATATAAAGTATAAAATATAAAAATATATAGTAATATAGTAATGATATAGCAATAATATAGTAATAATATAGCAATAATATAATAATAATATAGTAATATTATAGTAATAATATAGTAATAATATAGTAATATAATATAATATAATATAATATAATATAATGTAATGTAATGTAATATAATGTAATATAATATAATGTAATATAATATAATATAATATAGTATAATATAATATAGTATAATATAATATAATATAATATAATATAATATAATATAATATAATCTATTTCTATGAATTATGGTATTACATGCATAAACATATACATTTACATTTATGCCATAGTTTTTCCCACAAAGAATGGGCAATTAAGGATAGTGTGCCTGTTCATATAAGTGCATTTCTATTTATTTGCAAAAATCAGTGTGTTTTTGCTTTTCCAAATGGTTTCAGGTGTATAAGCTATATAAAAACATTTTGGTATTTTTTGTTGCATGTCTATTTCCCTTTTGACTTTTAGGTTATGACTTGTTACATGGATAATATATATAGTATATAACATGGATGTTATAGTTAACTGCATGCCAACAGGCATTTTATAAAAACCTAGATCTCAGTAAAAAAGATTTTCTAAGCACAGAGAAAGAAAAACTCTTATTTAACTTCTGCAATATGATTCATGGTACATCTGTTGATATTCTATAAAACAGAAACAAAGTTGTTTTTTTTTTTTTCATCTACAGTTAATTCCTTGTGATTATGTCTGTGTCAAACCCATGCTAATACTTTTTTTTTTTTTTTTTTTCAGATCAGAACCAGCTTACCTCTGCCCCTGTGAAGAGATGTGATGGGTGCCTTATGTCTAGCCCCTGCTCCCTGCTCCACCCTGGGATATCAGAGGTGAAAAGCAAAGTCCTTTGTCATACGTGCAGAACAGGAAACACAGCAGGAGGGCACAGACCTGAAGACTGACACATTATGGATTTCTCTTTGTGTCATATACAAAGTGCTTTTCCAAAGTGTTTTTCCAATGGCCTTTTTTATGTCAGATGCAAAATTAAGTCAAATATTTAGGGCAACGCAAATCACTATAAGTCATTGTTTCAGGCTGTTTGCAAGCTCATATATTTTCAAACTATAAGGGAGATAAACTTATTTTTTAATATGAAAGTGGGGAGCTTGATGAAATCCTACTCAGTCTGATGGTTAGGAACTGGAAATTTTATTGATAGTTTTGTGCTGATATTTCTCTCATTTTTTATTTTTTTTTAATTAGGCAGATTCAAAGCTAACTGCAGTGGACAATATAAAGTGGACAGCTTTATACTTTTTGTCCAGTATTCTTCTGTTCATCTGAGCTTTTTTCTCCTGCTCTAATAACTGCTATACTATCAGACATGGCTTCTTCTCTCTGAGTGAACATCCTATCCTCCAACCTAGACTAGTATCATGGCTTTCAAATATCCATTAATCTTCCTGCTCATACTGAAGACATCTTGGGAAGTTATATATATGTGCTACAACTGCAGAAGTGATAGTCTATGGCTCATTATGCCCATTAAATATTTTACAAATCTTTTTCTATTACAGTTTATTGTTCCTCAGTGAATATATTGTGGTACCTTTTGATTATATATGTATAGCCTTTAAGCTTTAATGAATGATTTATTCATGTTTTTGTTTCAGCTGGATAGTTTATGAAGTATATATGTATGCATGTATATATATATATTTTAAAAATGTAGAAAACCCTTAATTATCTGCAGTAGAAAAATCAGTCTGAAACCATCTTAGGCTGGCCACTGAATTTAGAGGAAAATGCCATAAATCTTCAAGCTTATTTTTATTATGAACATACTCTTTTCCTATGCTTTCACCATACTTTCCTATAATGGAAAATCTTGGTAAATTAAAAGCAAACTATCATGGTTGTCTACTGTGTCAGAATAAAAAACCCAGAAAATGTGTGTTGCTCTTGTATATGAACAAGTTTTGAAGTAAATGTACATGAAAGACTTGTGAGTCTGCAGTGCCAGTTCTATCACACATATCACATTTCCTAAGGCTTCATAATACTCTGAGATAAAATATTGTTTGCTTGTGAGGACAGTGAATAAGAAGTACTTGAGCATATTGTTCAAAAGCCCCACTGCAGGCAGCAAGACGATACAAGCAACACATACCGCTTGTTCTATAAATCACTCTGATGTGAGAACAAGGAGTCAAGAAGTTGGGAAGGAGACCTTTTGGCCACAAGGGGTTTCACCTGCAGTGAATCTATCAAAGGCCATGAAAATTAGGAATTGCAATCAAACCCCTGTGTAAAGAGGAAAGTGGCAAGTCAGGACTGAATGCATTAAAATATAGCCACATTGCAAGGAGAAACATTCTCCAGAAAGAAACAGAGAGCAAATTTTGGGCAGCAGCCTATTTCCTTCCACAGCACCACTCAGAGCACACCCAGCTCATGGGTAAATCTGCCACTGTGACTTTGTTTGTTGGTAAGGTTGTTTGTTCTTCAGTCTCAGTGTGGGACTACTCAAGCAAGAGCAGCGCTCTGCCAGGACCAGTCTCTTTTGTGTCAGTCTGCCAATGACACTGGGCCTGAGAGTTTGTCTTTGATTTTGCTGGAAGCCACTCACTGGAAATTTCCTTAACAAATAACAGTTTCAGGATCTTGCATTTCCCCTACAAGATTTAAATCCTGCCATATCTCTTTTATTAAGTTTCCAATAGATGGATATGCAATAATCACAGAAGCTTTCCAGTGTTTGGTTTTAGTCCCATGACCGCAGCAAACATTTTGGAATTCACATGTGTTTTCCTTTGCTTTGACATTAAAATATTTTTGCAGGATCTCTTAAATATGTATACAACTATTACAAATACAATATGATATTCACTAAATCTTTGAGCTCTTAAAATAGAGTTTTTGTTAAAGTGTAGGATGAACTTAATTGTATACATCTGAAAAGTCACCACTGCTTGATGCCACTGACTAGGATGCAGTCGTCATATGATTAGTGCTAGGAGGAACTTAATTTGGGCAGATGTTTCTCTTTTTAGGCTTGTAACATGACACAGAAGCTGACTTGGGATTTCTGTCAATTCTTGTCTTTCTTGGGCTGCTCTGTTCCACCAAGTGAATTGAATGTCACCATTTTTTTCTCAGAACTCTGTAGTATAACATTAAAAGCTAGACCTGGAATATTACTAAAGATAACTTAAAGACAGAACAGTGAAACCAAGATAAAAATTGTAGTTTGTAATAAGTTTTTTACTATTCTGCAGGAATGAGAGAAGCAATAAGAATAATGTTAACAGAAAGAAGATTTTATTTTATGTCATAAATGCTTTCCATAGTTCAAGTTCTCATCTCAGTGAAATAAATCATACTTCTGAATATATTTTTTCACCTCTTTGTATAGTGCATGAGGTTTTATTGCTACTGGCTTGGATATATAATTAACTTCATCATCAGCATCATTAACATTTTTATGTTTTAAGAAATAGTTTACATAATCTTAGGTCTCATCCTCTCTGTGACTTTTTCTGATTCTTCTTCATATGCAGTTTTCATTTTCACTACGGCCCACAAGTTTGATTTGTATCTCATTTACATCAGTAGGGCTGGATTTGGATAGGAAATCCTGGTTAAAATTGTAAAACTGAGTCACACTAAAAGTTTGTCTGTCACTGGTCCAGGAGCCAATCAGGCACAGCAATATGGAAGCATTTTGACAGACCACATATACTACAGTATTTATTTATGTATTACAGCAACATGTGCCCTAAAAATCTCTAGAGTCAAAGGCTAGAACTGGCTTTAAGGACTTAATTCCATGAACTTGACTAATTCTACTTTACCCCACTTATATCTTCATCAAAACACAAATCCCCTGGCTTTTATAATCACCTTGTGTCTAATAGGAATGAATACAGATTAAATTGCATGTCTTTCCAAGAAAAAAAGAGGTGATGCCTGAGCTCTGAGATAAGACTGAGGCTTAGGCTAATGGTTTGTCTGATGGAAAGAGTGTGATGCTTAAGTAACCAGAAGTAAAGTGCAAAACAGGATTATAAATCAAATGTTCTTGACAAAGAGGTGTTCATTTTAGAAATACTGAAGAGAATGTCTTCAGGAGCATGAGGAGTAATGCTGGAATAGTAACTCATAAATAGAGTAGAGAATAAATAGCTATGTTATAAGAATGTTTTGCAGGAATAAATTTAGTGTTTGTAGTTATGACAAATGTGCTATGAACAGCATGGCACTACTAAAAATGGGAATGCCATAGAAAGCACAAGCTGGACACACAAAATAATCCTTTTATTTTAATTAGTACTATGTGAGTTTGGTACCACAGTCAAGAAAAGGATGAATGCCTGGGACAATCTAGAGATAAAGGATGATCCAAGATTTAGAAAGCATGTTCTATCAGACCAAACAGAAGAGAAAAAGAAAGAATTTTCTCTCTGTTGTCAATTGGAGGAAAGCAATTCACTAAAAACACAGAAAAGGAGAGTCAGATTGGGTATAATGAGAAATATTCCTAAAGTAGAACATATCACTGGGAAAGATAGAAGCTTCTCTATGAATGAAAGTATTCAGGAGCACAGTAGGTGCACATGTCTCAGGCATAACACAGGTTTAGCTGCTTCTGCCATGGAAAGAGAATTTGGGGAGAGAATTTTCTGACTTTCTGATGTTCCTATGACACACTGATGTTATAAGGCTCATTGAAACTACTGTATCTTGACAAATATTTCTTTGTTATAACACCATTAAGTCAAAATTTCTATTTGATTGGTTACTACAGAAGTGTTAAGGGACAATCCAGGAACCACATGCTGGGCAAGTATGCAGTGCTCTTTTGCAACAGCACTGAATAGTTTGCAATTTAAGTGGATAGCACAGATGTGGGAGACTGGAGAGCTGTAAAACATACTAGGAAACACAGATAATTTGAAAACATCCATGTCTTTTAAAAGCAGCTGTGTCCATTTTGAGCACCTGCAAAACGTGATCACGACAATTCTCAGTGTCTTAGGACTGGCATCTGTATGATACTGAACAGCTGCAATGGGATGAGAAATTATTTTGTACAGATGTCTATTGCTTGAGACCAACTTCCTTGTTCTGCATTCACATAGCATCTTGGCTGGTGTTTCTCATCATTATCACAATAGAAATCACACATATAATGCTGCACTTTTTGACAGTGAATAGCAATAAATCATTAAATAAATACTTTACCGAGTAAGTAAAATCGCAAGATTTAGATTTTTGAGGCTTGACTGAGCAACCATCCATAACCTCAGGTGTGTGTCTGAAGGTTGTGCAGAAAAGAAATCATAGGGAAAAGTCTTTCTGGTAAGATTTCAAGTAAAGCCTTGTTTTACAATAGCCTTGAAAGCAGAATACAACTATTCAGTTTTCCCCCCGCTTTTCATGGCTTTATACAAGTTCATATTTTTAAAGCATTCATCATTTTCTTGCCTAGTATAACAGAGGATTGATTCTTTCAAAAAGTCACAAATAATCATACAATGTCAGAAAAAAATATCAGCTGTGAAAATAGCTGTAATCTATCTAAGCATTTTGCATTTTTTTAAATGCGAACCAAGTCCTCAAGTAATATAACTTGACATAGATGCCATTTGTAAAAATGTCATTTGTAAGACCTATGCCAAACTACACCCGCTTATGAGCTTTCCTTATGTTTTCCAAATTCCTAAGAAAGAGGAAAGGGCTTACATTAGTTCTGAGACTAACTGATATGAAAGTTTGGAAAGAATTAAGGATGGGATAGTTGGGTTTTTCTGTAGTCATCAATAACGAATAGGTGATCAATTGCCCGGCTGTCATTGTCTCGCTATGGGCAATGCTGTGGCTCACAAAACATGGCATGTGACACCTGTCATGCTGATCTGCTGAGGCAGTTACATGAGAAGGAACAAGAAACTATTAGCATAACATTTCCAGTACATATTTGACTTTGGAAATTTACAGCTGAAGTATGTGGGTCATAGCTCACAGTCACTTGATTTCATAATGTTTTACATATCCCCAAGATGTTTGGAAGTCTTACACATTCTTCAAAATCAGTACTTTTAATGTATTTGACAGTCTGGAATCTGCTGTGTATGGGACAACATTTAACATGTGAAAATACATATTCATAATACAAAAAAATCTAAAGTATTATAATTTTGGTTTATTCATGTCTGTGAAAATATGGCAGGTGAAAGATGGCTAGAGGAGGTTAAGTGATGTTCTTGTAGATTTGCTATGATGTGTAAGATAAAAGAGAGCCATTAAATTATATATCTTATTTATGGAGAAGGAGAAGTAGCCCCTATGGATTGTCAAATACCTTATGAAATATTGCCAAGCATAGTAATGTGTTCTTCCTAATAGCTCCATTGTTTGCCTGGGACCTAGTAGTAAAATAGATATTCAAAATATATTTAATTTGTCTATATATTTTAAGCCATTTTCTATTAGGTTATTATTATTATTATTATTATTATTATTATTATTATTATTATTATTATTATTATTATTATTTCTCTTCATTGCATTTATATAGGATTCAAATAATTTTAAAGATAACAATATATGGAAAATAAATTATTGTCACATTGTTAGTTTGGAGCCAATGCATTAAAATAGCTTTTGGATTATGAATTATATTTAAAAAGCTGTTAAGACTCAGTATTTTTTACTCCTTTAATGAAATATTTAAAACACAGTTAACTCTGTTTTTGTTGGAAAACACTTCACAGCATAAAAGCACAGCACAAGATGACATAATCAGATAGTCTTTAGTTTGAAGTAAACAGTTGTTCCACCAGTCACAGAATATGCCCCACTTGTCTTTCCTAAAAGCAATGTAACAATACCAGGAAAAAACAAAATCTCAAACCAAAACAACCAAAGGCAAAACAACCAAAAGCACTTGGGCATTATAAAGCAATTTATTTTGCTTTGGTCATCAGTGTGTGCAAAAGGGAACTTTCATTTCCAAAACTATTCTCCCAATACACATAATTAGAAAGAAAAACTCAGAATAACAAGGATAATCAGAAAAAAAACTAAAACAACTGTTCACAAGATAAAGCATAATTCATGACTGCTCAATGAAGAAAAATCTTAAGCTTTTGTATTAACTGACCAAACACTTTAATTTGTTTGTAATTCTGCTGAAGAGTAATGTTGGACAATAAAGACTGTGTATTGCAAAATATTGGTCTTGCTGGCATTAAATATTTACTTTTTATGGGTTTATTGCTTTCCAAGTGCATAGTTTTTAATTCCTCTGCTTCCTACTAAGACGCCAAAATCTTTTTGCCAAATCAATCTACCAACTCACTTCTCACTTGGAAATGCAGGTTAGGAATGTGAGAGCTAGATAGACGAGTCTACATGAATCACCATAAAGGCTGAGCATGTTAAAACTAAATATAAACCTGTGAGGTTCACCTTAGAGTTTATCTGGTCCCCAACATCTTAATTAATGCACATTGACATTTTGGCATCATAAATTAATGCCAATTTACTGCTTTTACTGGCCTTCACTTTTGTTCTTTAGTGGGCGTACTGTTAGTGCAAACTTGCAGCGCTTGAAAAGTGCTAGACCTATTTCTAGGTACCTACCTCAATGTACAATGGGATAAAGGACCAAAACACAGACATAGGCTCTGATTCTATAGTTAAAAATTAGTAAATCAGCTGAAATCAGAATTACAGATTAAGTAGGGCACTTTGGATGCCACTTTTGCCCTTTTTTTTGGCACTTTGTCTGCAGAGAAAACTGCAGTTTCAAATGCCTGGTGTGTGTTCATCTTTGTCACTCCCAGGAGTACAAAGAACAGCTGTTAAGGTTGAGCAGCCAAGGTTACACCACCATAATTTTACAGTGATGACTGAATAAAATTGATCAAACATTTACTTTTTTTTTTTAATAAGTAATTTAAAATTTACTTTTTTTTTTTAGTTCTAAAAACCAGAAGTTTCCTTTCCTCTCAAAAACTACTGCTGAAACTTTATGTCTCTGATAGGCAAACAGGTCTATATTGCTATACCTATTTTGTCTAACCTACATTTAGTTTTATAAAGTATTTTAAAACATTTCCATATTGAGGAAATTTGTATTACTTACAGAAGGTTACTTTTAATATATTTCCCTCTGTTTGAACCTGTGCATCTAGGTACTTTATTATAAAATTATGATTCTTGCAGTAAGCCCTTGCTTTAGGCTGTGCTCTCATGGCATGATTTAGCCTTAAATTCAGTGTCAGGTCTAATGATGGGTTTTTCAGTGCCTTTCCATGATGGCATTTTTCTCCTCTTCTGCCCTCACTCTTCCCCTTAGATTTGTATTTAATTAACTTCTGCTATTTCACTTCTTTATGTGTGTGGCACCTGTACAACCTCTACATTTTGGATTCAGCTTTCCGTTGGAGATACTTTTAATTTCCCTACTGTTCCTTGTCATGTGTAAGACCCTTACCTTTGAATTCTACTGTGACTTTTCTTCTTTTATATAACATGTTAGAAACAGTTCCCATGGGTCTTTAATCCCACTTTCTTGCTGCTCTAGGGAGTAGTGGGGTTTTTTACATGTTCTTTAAGTGAATGATTTGCAGAAGGGAGGGCATAGATAGGTAAGTAGATTCAGCAATTCATGTTGCTGATGAATTTTTCCCAGTGGAAGGAAAAAATAATAAAAGAAAAGAAAAGAAAAAGAAAAAGAAAAAGAAAAAGAAAAAGAAAAAGAAAAAGAAAAAGAAAAAGAAAAAGAAAAAGAAAAAGAAAAAGAAAAAGAAAAAGAAAAAGAAAAAGAAAAAGAAAAAGAAAAAGAAAAAGAAAAAGAAAAAGAAAAAGAAAAGAAAAAGAAAAGAAAAGAAAAAGAAAAAGAAAGGAAAAGAAAAGAAAGGAAAAGAAAGGAAAAGAAAAGAAAAGAAAAGAAAAGAAAAGAAAAGAAAAGAAAAGAAAAGAAAAGAAAAGAAAAGAAAAGAAAAGAAAAGAAAAGAAAAGAAAAGAAAAGAAAAGAAAAGAAAAGAAAAGAAAAGAAAAGAAAAGAAAAGAAAAGAAAAGAAAAGAAAAGAAAAGAAAAGAAAAGGAAGGGATACAAGAAAAGGAGAAATGTGCTAATAACTTCAATTGTTCAGCATTACTTTCCTGTATTTCTTGTTTTCTCTTTGCCCTCTGTAAATTTCTTTTACATTCCAGGATTCACACCCCCTTCCCCTCCCAAACTGAGCCAAAAAATGTCACAAATCCTAGTACTTCCAATTATAATTTATATAAAATCCTTTTCTTTCTTTCTGGAAGTCAGCTTAAGTTGTGAAAAAACCTTCCTTGAGCCTTACCAAAAGAAATAACAAATTTGCTTTGTTTATGTGCGCACTTTCTGCATTAAAAAAAAAAGTAAATATTTTCTTCTCCATCTTCAATTTTGTATGCCCATATAAAATGGTGCCATAGTGAATAGAGTAGCAGAATCACATAGGTTGGTGTTACTTGTGCACAATCCTGAAGCTGCTTTATACAAGGCCCACAACAAGAATTATGGTATTAAAATCTTCATACAAAATCTTTTGATGATTCTCAGATGCACTGCTTGCACAGGAGTCATTACTTGCTTTTCTAATCTAACTCAAAACAAACATAATGGTGAGCACAACAGTTGAAACTTTCCACAAACAATTTCAGCTGAAACTTTAAAATAATTTTGCTGTTCATGAAATGGGTTACTCCCAATGAAGCATTAGTTTACTTTAACAAAAAAAAGAATGGAACCAAAAGGCTATTTTTCTCCCTCTTCTGTATTTAAAGCCTTACAATAATATTTCTGTTTCTCCACTACTTGAGTTTTCATTGCATATATAGCATCTGCTGGCAAGTTGGAATGAAACTCCAAGACACTAGGAAAGAATCTTTAGTGTCTGCATCCCAGCTCCAATGCCTGAGCAAACATGCCATTGTACACACAGGGTCCCTGGTGAGAGACCTGGCTCCAGGAGAGTCCTTCCCACTGCAAGGTTTTGTGGTGAAATTTATGAGCCTGTCACTCTATCAGTTGAAAGGGTTTCCGTTTTTGGCCTAACGCTGTGAGTTTAATATCTAAAGTTTTGGAAAGGAAGTGATTTGTTTCATTTTGCTTAGGCCTTTATGTAGCTGAATTATATTTCAGCAATCCCCAGTATCCATAGCTACAGTACTTTCCCACTGACACAGCGGCACTTCCTGATAAAGTTTCCCCTATAATTCAGCCAGCAAGCTTGTCTGAACTCCAGCTTCTGTTTCTCCAGTTAAAGCTAATTACACTTATATGGCAGTGGGCTTTCCACTTCCTCCTTTTCTTGGGGTGCACAATTGCCAAGAAGATCTATATTTGCCAGGAAAAAAAAAAAAATCCTGAATGTTGGTGCCAATTAACAAAACAAATATGTTGCAACTTAATGAGTACCCAGCAGATCAAACCTGATCTTGCTCAACAGAAAGGTGATGTAGGAGTAAATAAATGGCAGTGCTTAGCCACTGGCAGAAGGGGAGGGCATTTTGTTTTACCAGGGAATGCATTTCTGCTTTGCTCTACTTAGTAGGACCATGCACTTTCTCCCCTTCAGACCCTGCCCACAGTGCCTAATTAATTCACATCAATTTTGAAAGAATACATGATTAGCTGTCCTAGGGCTAAGCAGTAGCATATTGAGTCACACACTAGAAGGCCTAGTTTGGGCACTGGCTCAGGATGGCAGGATCCATGCCAACATAAGAAGCTAAATTGGTTGCAGGGCAGGGGGTGGGGGGCTTGCCAACTAACTGCCTCGCCTCATGGCACCATCTGCCAATTTGTAGACTGATGTTGGCATCAGATCTGAAAGAGCCACTTATCCACTTGCACAGCTATAGGCCACAAGAGTGAAAGGAGAAACGTTTGAAAATAAAAAGGAAGTTGACTAAAAAGCGCATCTTGTCTAGCACAATGCCTGTCAGGTTACTGTCTACAGTACTTTATCATCAGATACAGATATTTTTTAAGAAATTAAGAAGCTAATCCATGATTAGCATATCTTCATACCTGAGATTACAAACAACATAAGGTTATTTCTCCCAGACGTAGTTACCTGCTTCATGCATATAATGGCCCGTACAAAACTAAAACCTCTCAAACCTTACCCTGTGTGAATTAGCTTCCAAAGCCAAAAATTAATTCTTTGCTGATGTAGTCTACTTCAGGCCTTCAAAAGTAGGCAGAAAAGTAGAAAGGCATTCTTAAAAGAATGTAAATCAATTTCAAACTTACTTCAGGGGTAACCTGGATAAGAACCAAGAATTTAATGAAGGATATTATGTTCTTTGAAACCACTCCTTCTCTTAGGGTCTCCTTCAATTCAGCATTATGTCAAAGGGATCTTAGCAGCTTGCACCTGGCCAGGAATTCTTTATCCTTTTCAATATAACAAGGAAACTGAACCTAAGTGTCTGAGATGCTCATTTCTGTGTAATGGTTTATATATTGAGTTCAATTCAACCCTATCATATTGAGAGAACAATCAAAAATGTCGATACTAAAGGCACAGTCATTCACTATTAAAAAGAAAATTTACTCACAAAGAAATAAGAAAAAAATGTTGTATTGTATAGATGCTCCATTTATTACTAGACATGATTCTGACCCTGGCTTCATCTGAAATGGTGTTTAATAGGTTTTAATCCTAAAAATCTGAGTATCCTTCTCTTTGTATTTATGAAACTGTATCTGCAAAAGAGGGGAATGACAGGAGTGAAAAGAGAGTGTTCATGAGTCTAAAATAATGTAAAATCAGAGGAAACATTTTTTTTTTTTTCCAATTTCTTATTGTAGAAGTTCAAGAGAAGTCCTGTTTGTCATTGGCTTTCTCTGGAACATGGTGACAGATCCATTTAGTTGCATAAATATGCATAAATATGCATAAAGTAGCTTGAGATCAGTATGTCCTACCACCTTTTCATTCCCCAAAATAAAAAGAACTATGAAACTCTGTCTGAAAGAGATAGAACTTACTCCATCTCCTTCTCCTGTCCTGAAAAAAATCCTATGTTTTTATACAAATACATTTCTTAGTTTTGGTTACTGAAATGTCCTGGTTGCACTCTTGGGCGGGACACAGCTGGGTAAGATCCAGTTCTCCCTTGAAGTGTGCACATGCAGACCTGCTTAACATTTAGGATCCCACCAAGAAAAAAGAAACCTTCCCTCATGTGGAGGCCCTGCAAGAGTTCTGCAGCACTCCATGAGGGTGGCTATGCAGCTCATACTTCTAGTTGACACCTTACCCATAAATTGGCCCCCAGAGGCCTTTGGTAACTGTCTTAAATTAGAGCAGCCTAGAGCAAAGTGCCTGAGGCTGCTTCCATTTCCAACCTAACTGATCCAGCACTAGGAAAGTCCTGGGACTACAGGAAAACAAAACCACCTTTGTACAACCTCCATCCTGCAGTGAGTGCTGAAATAAGCACTCAAAACCCAGTGAAGGGTTTCGGAAGCTAGATAATAAAACACAATTCCAGAGCACTCTTTGTTGCCCTTTGTTCCTTTTAATCATTTTTACACATGATAATGTAACCAAAAATCACAAAAATAACTAAATATCTTGATCTTCATGTTCTGTTATCTGCTATCCCACAGTTCATGTGGGTTTTGTGTGCATTCGATCACGTGGACACTTCATGTATATTATTTATTAATTAGGAAAGTGGTTTTTTTCTGTGTTTTACACTATACTTTACCTAGACTTATTTACTATGCTGGTTAGAGCTTGTAGGCATGTATACTGTCCCAGGAGGATAACATTTTCTTTCTAAGGTATTACGTTAAACCTATTAAATTATTTTCAAAAGACATTCAAAATGGTGGGAAAAGGAATGTAGCCTCTTTAATAATAAATGATAAGTATCAATACTTAATGGAGTAAAAGATACATCTTGTCTACGTTGCTGCTTACAGGAAAATGGATGATGTTAATCTGCACTAAGTTACCTAGAGAATAGTCAAAGTGGTGAAAAGTACAAAAGTATAATATGGTGAAATATTTTAACTCAAATCTGTTATTTACTGGAGAGTGAGATGTTGCTAAATCAGGTAGAACAAATGGAAATTTATTTTCAGACTTATCATTGGAGGAGCCAAACAAACATCTCTGCATTTGGGTGAAACTGGCTGTCACTGAGATGACAGGACCAAACCAAGATATATGCCATTTATTTTAGAAGACATAAGAAAGTTATTGAAGTGAAAATTCTTACAATTAAGAGACAGAAGCTTCGCTAATGCAATTATACTGTCAAATAGCGTTCAGCAGGAAAATCTTACTGACAAGATTTTTGTCTTAATGATCAAACCTAATAAAACTAAAATTAGCAAAATAGATCCAAAGTCAGGGAGAAAAAGGAAATGTGGGAGCAAGCAGGTTGTGGTGCCATGAAGGTGTGTCTGTGACCCAAGAAGAAAGTTAGTATAAGCAGTGACAAAGCACTCCTCACACAGCTCCTCTGTGCTTTACCAATTGCAGCACATATGGTCCTCTAGCAGAGGGTCTCAGAACAGCGGGTTAGTTTACATACCATATGTATGCAATTGGTAGGCACAACGGGGTTGCGTTAAGGTTATTGCATCTGCCCTAGTTCGGAATTCCCTTGTATTTTTAGGTTTACGTCGGACAGTAATGTTATTTTAACAGCTTTTGTGTTAAATTTCACATGTTTTTTTAAACAACATTATAGCTTCCTTTATTTTCTTTTTATTAATTTTGACTTTGTAATAGGGACTCTGGAGACTTAAAATTGAAACACGTTGTAGAATGATGGCTTTTGGAAGTTCCAAACTCCAAGGAATGAATGTCAGCTAAACCTTCTGCTGTCTCACTGCTGTCTATTTAATTGAGTACCTAGTATTTTTCCCTTTCAAATATTTTGAGACTGAGTGTGATCTGTGGATTATTTATAGAAGAATTCTTGGAAATATTTTTTTGTTCTGAATCTCTATCAAAAATTATTAGTCTGTGGGAGCTCAGTAATATGAAAACAAGAAGTTTTGACTGGACAGTGTGGTCACCGATTCTATCTATTTTTTACATAATGAAACCCTTGTAATCATGTTGGATATGATTTAATCTTTACAGTAAAGATGGATATTTTACAATATGATCAAAAATTCATCTTCTACCAGTAGTTTCAACAGCTGCCTAAAATAGTAATGGCAAATATGTAATGCTTAGGAAAAAATACTTCAAAGCTATAGATGACATTAACATGTATTTTAGCAAAACCTTTATAACATTATGAAGGAATTCTGCACTATTTTTACTGCTTTGTAATCAGAATTCCTGTAAAGAAAGTGGGACAGAAAGGGGTTAATGTTTTCTGGTGTACACACAAGTTTTCTGCCAATAGTGTATCCATTGCTTCATTTAACTTTGTTTTTATCCGTAGTATGTTATCCACCACCACACACAGGAGACGAGGAGTGCTCTAATATTCAGGTTGAAAGTGAAATATACTTCTTGTACTCATTACTGGAACAGTTTAAGCATTGGTTTACCTCTAACTTCCTAGTGCCAGGATTAATAATGTCTGGCAAATGCATTAATATGCATTAATATGGTGAAAGCAACAGGAGCTGGCAAGCCCTTTCACATAACACATTTCAAGCATACCTTAAACTCTTTTATAAGTGCCTTTTATGGTAGGCAAACAATGGAAAATTATTATCCTTTTACTGAAAAGCTGTGGTTATTTCACTTTTCTTCCAAGGACAGTGAACTCCAGTAAAATTTAATGCAGGCCAGTAGTGTATTTTTGTAAAAGGAAAAATAGGAAATAATTGGAAATTCCATAGCTCATGATAATTCCATAGCTCATGATAACAGGCTAGGAAGCTACTGAAGCTGGGAAATACAGTGCAGGTAAAAAACACCCTTGGGGACATACTACAGCATATGTGAATGTAAAGAGCACTAAGGCTTTGTTGCTAATCAGGTCATTGTTCTTCTGAGACTGAAATCTCTGAAAAGGAGCCTTTCTTACATGGCGTAGTTTGTCAGACTCAAAACTGGAGTATGTAGGAATCTGAATATTTAAATTATAGCTACCAATAGAGTGTATATAAGAAACACCAACAAATCTAGATATTTTAGATTAACCCACAAATTATAGAAATTTATATTAAAGAGTAATGGCAATTATTTAGAGTCTAAACTTTAATCTCCTGTGAAGTCTGTCAACAAAAGCCAACTCATGCATGAGCAAGCATTCCAGAATAGGAGAAGAAAATGTCACGAAAGTCAATGAAGAGAGTCTTGTAAGGTTAAATGGAGATACCTATAATGTGGAGAAGCAAAACAAAATCCCCAAACTGTGACAACCTTAGAGATCCAAGATTTATGCAGTAGTTCTATAAAGTGTTGAGTGCTCAAAAGTTTAAACACACATTTAAGAAGCAACAATTTCTGCATCTGATTTTATTGAGCAGAAACAACTCCTAAAGTTAATCAGTAGGAAAGGAATTTAAGTTTGTCACAGGCCATACACAGCTAAACTCTCTGGAGTAAATGAAGATTCTCATAGTGAAACACTAATAAGGAATAAGGGAATAATTTTTTATTTTTAATTAACATCATTCTGAGTAGCAAAATGAAAAATTTTTAAGCATGTAAAATTGAGCTGACTCCACCAAATGCTGCAACTTTGGCAAGTACTCTCCCTGTACAAACTAATCTCAGTGGCTCCTGAAAGCTGACCTTGTTGGTTATTCCACTTACGTTACTGTAAAAGGATGGAGATGTTCATCATATTCTACAAGGTGAGATCAAAGTGACCTCAGGACCTATTGCTTCAATGACAGAATAACAGGTAAAAAAATAGAAAAATCAGTGCTGTGGAACTTTAGCTGGTCCTTGCCATGGATGTTTCTTATTCATATTACACCCAAGAGGATGTTAATAGCTCCTGGATTTCTCCCAAGGAAATCCCAAGCTGGACCATCATGTGGTATCTACAAACTCTGTTCTACAGATTCTAGATGCATACTCTTTTGTATCTTTCACAATTAGACTGATTTTTCTGAAATATATTTGAACTCAGCAGCTCTTTAGTTTTCAGAAGCCTTTCCTGATGCAGCAACTTATTACCTCAGGGTAAGCTAAGCTAATTTATACTAAGAAATTTATACAGCAGCCCACTTGAACTTTTTCCAACAATTTCATTTATTTTCCAAAATCAGGTTGTATATAATGCATTTGTTCCATGTATTTTACCTGAATTTTGAAGGTAGGATTCATTCAGAATCAGTTTGCCAAAGAGACAGAAGCCTTAGGAAAAGACAGTGTATAAGGAAATGTTAAAAGGATTTTATGGAAAGGAATAAATGCCCTATAGTTACCTTAAACAGCTTATACCTGCAGCTGTACCCATGGTAAGGGTGAAACAGGTGTTGGCTTGGTAGTGAACAGAATACATTTTTACAGCCTTTACAGATCTGACTGGTCATAATCCTTTTGCAGGTGTAGAAGTCCCAGTCAGCCACAGTGATAGCTGTTGGCTGCTCAGGTATACATTATTGCAGAAAGAATGTAATTAATTTCCAGATTTATTCAGCAATAATTTTATGCCTCCCAGACTGATTGTTGAAGACTTTGTTTTGAGAAATGGCACATTTAAAGTCTCAGGTGCTGTTTGTGCTGGAAGAATAACTTTTCCAGCATTTAAATTCCCTTTTTGGGAATTTTTTAATTTTTTTTTTTATTTTGAAGTTTTGTCTTACATTCCAGCATGCATTTAGCCCTTGGCAGATTGAAAGGTGTCTCTGTCAGGAAATATCATCTGAGAGAACACAAGACACTACACTGCACAAAAAAAAAGGTGTGGTGTAGGAGGAGAGAAAACATCAGAAGCATTGCAAAAATACCTTTTTGTTTTGTGTTCCACAGCTTTGAAACTTTTCAACAGCTTTGAACCATTAAAAAGTGTAACTTGCTGACAACTTTTTACATGGAATGTCAGCTTTGTATGATTTGAAACAGCTGAGATAATAACTCCCAAAGGAGAGGATTATAATACTGAAAGGAACATAAGTATGTATTGCACTAGCAGCACCTCTCTATTAATGACTAGTGTAGACCAATTGATGGGATAGCCAGACTTTTATCTGTACTCTTCTTAAGAGTTCATTTCTACTAGGGTTGTTTGTTTTTTTACTAAACTGAATGAACAATATTTCCTTGGAACTTTTACCAAATTTATTTTGACCCATATGCTACTGAAAACCAACTAAACCAATACATGTTTTCTAAACAAATGTAGAGAAACTGGCAGAATAGTAGAGATGTGTGAGCTGAGAATGGTTTTTAAAGTTTGCCATGAGGTGTCAGCAGCTCTTTAATTTTCAGAAGCCTTTTCTGACATTAGGATCTCACAGCAATTTGCAGCACTACTTGCTCAAACTCTGTCAACAGTGTTGGAATATTTTCCTCAAAGAAAGATTTATATTTTAGGAATCCTTAAATATTTCCATATGGCTAACAGAGATGAGTTTGTCTGTTTGTTATAAATACAGATATACCTGCAAATAAATTAAAAAATAAATGCAAAATAAATTTGTAATTTTTTTTTCTAATTAGTTCAGTTATTTTACCTGCTGTTCATTATGCTTACTGCTGTCATTATGTTGTGTATAATTTCTTTAAAAAATTTAAATGTCACAATATTAAGAAAATCAGCAATAATATATACATCAAGGATGTCTTGGAGATAGCATGTGTAATAAACTTTAGAAACTACTATGGATTTTGGAGTTAGCATGTTAAATTTCATTGCAAATACCGTATCTTCAGGTTTCCCCAGGTGGCAATGTGTATTAAGAAATGAATGTCTATGTCTGAAAATGCTGTTCTGGCCATTTTTATTTCTGGAAGTTAATTTAGCTGTTGAATGTAATACTAGTCTTGGATTTAAGAATGCCTTCAGAGGCAAAGTAGAACTGGAGGAAAACCATGACAACTGTGTTTCTTAGTATAGTGGGCTCAGGGTCAAACTACAACCTTACCCAGGCTTAAGAGATTAAATCAAAGGCAATATTCAGATAAGATAGCTACCACTACCTATCATTATATTCTCCCTGTATCTCAAATACATTGAAAGGTAAGTAGACTTAGAAAATTTGGTTTTGAAAAGCTGTATCCTAAAATGAATGTTTGCTGGAAAATGGAATATATTCCTGCACCAAACCCCTGGAAAATTGTAAGAATTGACCTTAAGTACTATGTTTTTGCTTTCAGATGTTAGAACTTATCCTTCCTGCTAGTCCTGAAAGTGCTTCTTATATATTGTAATAAATCTTACAGTAGTGTTATTCCACTGATCTAGCAAAAAAAAAATAAAATAAATCCATAATGATCTTCAAACCTGAACTCTAACATTCAAAGCAACCTTCAGTGTAGGAGGACTGACAGGCCAGAGCATTCTGTGTCTGTGCACAAACCTGCAGATTTCACCATAAAGATTACAGATAAACCAGGGTTTAGCCTGATGTATGTGCTTCTTTCCTTTTAATGGTGGGTCATCACACCTGATCAACACATTTTAATTCTTAATGATATTTCATGAAAGTCAAGATGTGCAAGGAAAAAAATGCAGTAAATTTAATAATTTTTCTTTCTCTTGAACACACGAGACAAAGGAAGGTGTGAGGAGGATATGGCCTGAGCTGGCTAGTCTGTATTACTATCAAGCATGTGTGGAAAGTGATTTAAGATCAATAGGTCACACTTCACTTTGAAGTTCAGATACTGCCACGTCTTTTTGAAATCATGATCCTGAAATGTGCTGAGCACCCTGGCTGAAGGCCAGGGAAACACATAAACACATGCTTAACTCTAATCATAGGACTAGGCCCCTTGTGTTAAAGTTGACATGTGCTGAAGTGCTGGTCTGGACTAGTGCCAGAAGGTTCAGCATCTTTCAGGATTAATTCCTCAGCCAATAAACTAAGGGCTGCAGCTTAACAGTAAGCCTAGGATTCTGTTTACATTTCCTGCTCGCATTTTAAAAATAAACCAATGGTTGTTATACACAGAGTCGTTTCTCCTTTGAGAAAATTGGTGTAGATGGAGGGACAAGAGTTCATTTTAATAGTTGCAAGCAATGAACAGGATGTTCACTTCATTTGGCTGTGTGCAAATCACCTCTTTCCCAAACAATCTCTTAATGACCTGCTAGCACAAAGCTATTCAATGTCCAACAGAAGTCTTGCCTTTAGGAGCTGGCTTTTGCAGTGCTCTCAGGTGGCAGTGCACTGTTCCTGAACTTCCATAGCAGAACTTAAGTTAGTTCCCACTGCTAAGTTGGCAAATTTGTCAATTGAAAACGGCCAAACTTTTTTCTGATTGTTTCTGGCAGATGCACAAGGTAAGAACTAACACTGAGGCTCACAAAAAATTCGAGTTTCTAACTGGCTGAAATACAGTCCAGCCTAGAAAAAGTTTGTATCTTTAAACTGTGAACAGAGATGGTAGACCTGGGGTGCATAGTCATGAAATAAACTTTCAATAAAGGTAGAAGACATTTTTACAGGCAGCTGTGCAATATCAAACACAGATACAAACCTCCACTATTTTGTCTCCAAGCTCTCATCCCCCTATCATCCTTCTTTCACCATTAACAAAATATTCTGCACAAGGATTGCTGCAGTCAGCAAAGTTCAAAATAAACATACCTCATTGTCCAACTAAATAAAAAAGTCCCTAATATGGTTACAGATTATGCTGGTTTCACCCTAGTACATACAAAAGATTGGCTTAAATTTTCTTTGGTTACCAAGATAGTAGGAAAATTTTGAATGTTTTTTTCCAAAATAATTGGGAATGAAATCCATTTAAAAAATGTAGTTATTGAATAATGTCTTAAGGTTGAACAAACTTAAAATTGTCTAATTGTTTTATCTCAGTAACTTTTCTGGCACTAAATACATTGGAGTATTAGGAAAAAAGCCACTCTAACTGACAGTAGGAATTATCTACTTCCATGTAAAATCTGCTCCTGCAAGATGTCTCTCTGTCAAACTCAATTTTACAAACACTAGAGTCCTTGAGACCATTAGGTACTTATCAGACGGAACCAAAAGAACTTCCAGATGTTACTGATCCAATTTTCATGAATATGAGAATGAGAAATTGTTGTCTTGGTGGTAATGCATCCCTTTCTACAGTCTCCAAACAGTATTAAAAGAAGGATTCTTTATTACTGAATGTATTTTTCTTTCTAAAGCTTTATGGAATTTCTAGCCAAGCACTTGATTTTTGTTTGTTGGATCATAGTTATTAGCAAATAGTAAAACCAGTAAATATTTTTTTGTGTCTGAGACATTAAGCTCATTCTCAGAGGTTCAAATGTAGTTCAGAAGTCACATTTTGTTTCTTGCTCTTCAGATACATAATGGGAATTCCCTTTTCTAACTTAATGTATTTTTAAATAGGTGTCTCATACCCAAACCTTTTGGTAGACAGTGGTTGGAATAGATGAGTTACAATGTCCATTCCAGGCACATATTTATCTGTAGACTGTAAATTCTTGAGGGTACTCCTAATATTAGGACCTTAATTGTTAGCATCTCATCATATTTAGGCTTCTCACTCCCAGGCCTAATTAGAATAAAATTACTGAATAACATGAGTTTAATCCATTCGCCCCACAGTGCTAGAAAATGACATCACCTTGCAGTTAATTCAGAGGCAGAGCCCTTAGGAGCAGACCGTGCTTTTGTGCCTTCTGCCATCAGTCTTGCCCCTTTGTACTGTGACTCCGTGGTAGTGCCTGAAAAACACACATTGTGTGACTGTACTTGGAACCCCTCCAGTGTTACCAAGCTTCACAAGTAGAAGTGCCACTGATTCCTTCGTCCTGGTATTGTTTTGGGGAGAAGGGGAGCAGGCTGAATCAAAGATGGAATTTCTAAATTTATACAGATTAACTTGATCTGATTGATTGTGTGAAGGAAGTTATTTTAGAGCATTTCCTTTATTTTTCTTAAAAGAGTAGCCTAAAAGGATCTTTTACAGGGATCTTTTTCATATTCTGGTTTTGTTTAGCTATCATCTGCTGTCAAAGGTGTTCAAACAGACCTGAACTATGAGTTGTGGCACTGTGGTAAACTGCCTCCTTTGGAAGGTTTTTAGAAGCCCTTCTTTGATGGTTTGGCCTTTAGCCTATGGAGGTCAAAACACATTTGGGAACTTATATTATTTGTCACCAGAGAGAGGCTAGGGTAAACCTAGAAGCACATTTCTCTTCAGAATCCACATGATTAAAATTAAAATAGTATGTCTGGTATGTATACAGAAAAAAACACTGGATTTTTCTCTATATTTTCAAATAGATCCAGCAGGCAATTAATCCAAAATAACATATATCACGTGTGTAATATGTTTGTATAAATGTGTGTGTATATATATATCTGTATATAAAAAAGTATGCAAAATTTCCATGACAAGAGATAACAGCGTTAATATATTAGCCCAACAGAATTCTGCAGGCAAAGTCCTGATTCCATAAGTTTAAAGCCTGGGAAACTTGTGCAGCCAGCTCTACTGGAAATGATGATTCACAGATTTTTTTTATCTACAAGTTAAAAAAAGTAACTTTGTCATAGGGTATTGCTACAGAAATGATAACAAAATTCAGTACAAGAGTGCCTCAAATGCACCTTTCATATACAGAGAAAACTTAAACTTTCAAATTTGAAAAGACTGACAGAAAAGGATGCATTCTTCATGAACTGGTCTATGAAAAAAAAAAAGTGACAATTATTCCACAAAAAGGAAAGGCAACAAAGTCCAGTGACGGGCAACAAAAAGAATTTTTAGCATCATTGTCAATCACTGATTTTCAATCCTACTAGGACAGGTAGAAGAATATAAAGTCCTTTAAAATAAATATCCTTGCACTCTAAAGCAGCCAAAAATTTTATTGTAAATGTAGAACTAGATTTTATTAGCATGAGAGAAACTTGAGGAATGTGGAGTTGTCCCAATTCGGCATTCATTTTGAGTTCTGCTCAGAAAACTAAAAGGATATGGTAAACCCAGAGACTTCTTGTACTTTTATAGATATTATAAGCTGAACCAGTTCAAAACTCTGGATCTGATTCTTCACATCTTTGCACATTAAAATGCTAAAGAAATTGATCAAGGTAAAGGAGTATTCTTCCTAAACTGATCCATAGTATTTGCCATAAACTGTAATCTAAGCTATTGGGCTACATGCAATAAAGAATCACTAACACAGAAAGCAGAAGACTTGTGTTATGTACTCTATCATTAATCTCTTGTGTAGTCTAAGAAAGTCACTCCCCTTTGTCTGCCTTGATTCTCTTTTTCCCCCTAGTCTATTCTATATGAAATATAGAGATTAAATTGGCAGGCTATATTTTGATATGCTAATATCATCCCTAGGACTCCAAGTGCTGGATCAAACTCATCACACCTGCATGACTTGAAACTCCCATCCAGTAAGAACTTGCTCTGGTATGGATCTGGGTTTTGTTTGTTTGTTTTGTTTTCCAGAATGGCCTGGTTCTACTACCCTAGACCTCCTTTGGAGGTTTGCATTTCTTTGCGCCGTGTTTTTCTAAAGGAAAATGTAGGTCCATTGAATAACATTAAGATTCACATCTGTCATTTTTGACAGAGGCTGTACAGTATTGACAATACTCATGTAAAATGGAAACATGAAGAGTAACATTTACTGACAGCTAATTAAACTGATCACCGGAAATAATTTCTCTTAAACAAAGTTACAGAGACTCATTCCCTTCTCACTCCCTCCCTTCTCTCCCTTCAGAGAAGAATCACCATTACACCTCTGGAAAGAGATCTAGTGTTCACACTTCATCAAAGGAGGATCAAACATCTTAAAATGTTCCTTTTGAAGTTAATAGTTTCCAGACTACCATTAGTAATTTAAGTGAGAAAAGTGCCAGTACTGAAAATAAAAGCCAATATCTAAACATCGCAAAAATTTTGTCTGTAATACCTAGTAGACAACTCTATTGGGACTTAAAAACTGCAGTATAGAAATCGTACAGAATTTTGTCTGGATCTGGTCCTGTTTAACATCTTTATGGATGTGAGGATTGAGGGCACCCTCAGCAGATTTGCAGATGACACTAAGATGGGTGGGAGTGTTGATCTCTCAAGGGAAGGAGGGCTCTGCAGAGGGATCTGGACAAATCAGTGGGCTAAGGACAGCAGCACGAGGTTCACTGAGGCAAAGAGCCGGGTCCTTGGGTCACAGCAATCCCAGGCAGTGCTACAGGCTGGGCAGGAGTGGCTGTCCAGCAGAAAGGGGCTGGGGGTGCTGGTCAGCAGCGGGCTCAGGGAGAGCCAGTGCTGGGCCTGGGTGGCCAAGAAGGCCAGTGGCATCTTGGCCTGTATCAGCAATGGTGTGGCCAGCAGGACTGGGGAGGTGACCAGCCCTCTGTTCTCAGCACTGGTGAGGCCACACCTCGAGAACCATGTTCAGTTTTGGGCCCCTCACTTTAAAGAGGGCATTGAAATACTGTGGTGTGTCCTGTGAAGGGCAGCAAGGCCCATGAGAGGTCTAGAGAACTTGTCTTTTGAGGAACAGCTGAGGGAGTTGGGTTTGTGTAGTCCTGAGGGGGATCAGGTGGGATCTCATCACTCTCTACAGCTAACAGAGAGGAAGTTCTAGTGAAATGGGCCTGGTCTTTTCTGTTGTGCCTGCAGTGAGAGGACCAGAAAAAATGGCTTTGAGACAGGAGATTCAGATTAGATATTAGAAAAAAATTGTCCCTGTTAATGTGGTCAGACTTTGGAATAGGCTGCCCAGGGAGGTGGAATCACCATCCCTGGAGGTGTTTCAGAGGCGTCTGGATCTGGCTCTGGGTGATGATTTAGTGGTTGGAGGGTTACAGTGCTACTGCTGGTTGTTGATTGGACTTGATGATTTTTAAATGTCTTTTCCAACCTTGATAATTCTATTCTTCTATAAAATACTGTTGAGTTATGGACATTTTGTGCTCAATATATTATGCTCATTTTGATGTTTCTCTTGTGCTATAGCTTTCATTGCTCATATAAGAAATAATATTCAGTAGGATGTTTTGTACATTTGCAGCTAAGTTAAACAGCATTGCCCCCCAGTCTGGATTTGGCAAAGTATTGTACCAAGTTGTAAATGCAAGAAATTGCATGATAAACATTTATTGAGAAGCGGAGTATTTTTATGCATTCTTTCCATCCTTCAATGTTGCCAAGGTGACCATACAGAGATAAACCAGCTTAAAATGTAAATAACCATATCCCCGAATATTTCAAATTCAGAATGTATACTGAGTAACATTAGAACTGTCAGACTTACACACATAATCGTATCTGAAAGATCCTGCAGCTTTTAGTTACATTTCCTTTAAGGTTATAGCCTCACAGGAAAGCAATCCACTGAAATATATTTTTCCTCCCATAACTTGCAACGTAGCAGTATTCTGCTGCAGGAAACAAATTGTTCAGAAAAAGTAAATCCAAGGTAAGACTCAGAATTACTGTGATGTCATACTATGATGACAGCCCCTGACAACCAGTCTTTAGCTGATAACCTTCAATGTACAATTCTTACAGAAGTTCACCTGACTGTCAGCAACTAAACTGCCATCAAGCACTGGCTTAGGTTTTCTTTCAAACTGTTTTCCATTTTTTTTAGATTTCAGCTTTATGGAAACAAAATACTCCCAAAAAGACATAACTGAAACATGTAGCTCCAAGGAGACTTCAGAACTGAAAGTCTCAAGGTCATTGTATTTGTTCCTCACATGCTATACTACAAATGCTTTCAACCCAGTTAAAAGACCAGTTTTCAGAGGTTAGTAGCTGACAGAGAATATGAGCAGCTTCGAGAAAAGGAGCAGTGCTCTGACACAAGAGCTCTACAAAGTTTTCCTAAAAATGGCAGACCACTCCTAAAAATATTTTTAAAACATTACAAACTTATTTAAAAATGCTTATAGAAAAATCAATACTTTCCTTGTTTTTCAGATGTAGAAAAGTGCAGTTTCCAAAAATCACACAGTAGTGACATGCATTCATATCTTTATGCTCTTTTAAAAATATGACTCCTGTACCACAGATCAGCCAGTAATGCAGGCAAGAGAACACCGTCTGTTACTAGGCTTGGTTGTTTTGGTGATTTCCAGGCTATTAAGTAGTGCTCCTGAGGCATGGGCAGAGCACTCACAGCAATCAAATTCTCACAAAGATAACATGTAAATTTTAATCATTTACCTTTTCAGACTTGTGTGGCATGGAAGAGAAAAAAGATTTCTGTCTTCTCGATGCTAGCTACGACATTTACCCGGGAAGCAGAAGAATGAAGCTTAGAGTCTTTCTCAGACACAAATTATCCTTTTCCTGCATGTCAGAACAAAGCCTGACCCAGAAGGTTTTGTGCAGGCAGCAACTCAGCTGCTCCCTCCCGTTCTTTTCTCCATCTCTGCTATGCTGGACTGGATTCCACACATTTGGCAAATGTTACCATAACTGTTGTGCCATGTAAAGGAGATTTCAGGGTTAATCAGCCTATAGGGAGCTGAAGTCTTCCTCACCTCTCAGGAAGGAGGAACACAGAATTTACCATGTGGATCATGGTGGCAGTCAGCTCATGAGGATTTGTATAGACATGGTCCACATTCATGCTGTCCTTCTCCTTTGGGAGTATCTTATGCCCATCAGGAAGTGTTGGAGCTTTTCACTTATGAGTGCAGAAAGGGGATTCTGTATTTTTTCCCTTATGTGTGAACCTATGTTCTGCCACTATTTTAGGGAATACAGGTCAAAATTAAATAAAAACTTGTCTTGATAAAGATTTTCTTTCATACTTCTAAGACAACAGGAAAAGTATCCACCATAAGATTTTGACAAAAAACACATTCAGAAATGGAGATCAGGTGCAGAGAAAGATGAAGCAGGACTAGAGAGAGACTCAGAGACACAAGTTAGAAAGCACAACCAGGAACAAGGAAATACTCAGGAATGTAGCTAGAGGTATCAAATACAACAAGAGGAATGTATCAGTGGTGGGATTACTTACTGAGCAAATAGAGAAACATCCATTAGTCACACTCACAGCCCAGTTCTAAGGTGGTGACATCTTTAAATGCAATTTAATTGTTTTTATCCAGAAAGACAGTTAATACTTCTAATGTACTCTAGCAATTAAAAAGTATACAGAGAAAATGCATATGCAACACATTTTCCCCTCAAAATTAAGATTATGAACTGCTTGACAACATTTTGACAAACAGGTTCTGGCCTGTACACTGAAAAAATGGCCACGTGTGCCTGTGGCACTCTTTGGAAGCAACCAAACTTTGTGTCAGCAGCCAAAATAGCACGAGATAATCATCCCTGATATTGGCTGTGACTTTTGTCTGCCTCAGTGGCTGGATCAGTGCTGCCCTAAAGAGGTCTGAGGAATGATGGAGGGGAGGGCAAACAGGGTGGGACGGAATAGGCAGCTACTGCACATCAGATAACTTTATAGCAGGAATTCACGCAGAGAGGCTGTTGAAATAGTGTTCAGTGAATGGCAGTGATTGAAATACTATTCTTATTGTAGACACGAGGCCTGATTCAGATAGGGCATAAGCAGGTGCAGCTTCATTGAAGTCGATAGTGCAGCACCCACTGGGCCTGAATTTAGCTCACAGCAGGACTTGCTGTGAAGTGTATTACACTAATGATAGCCATGGCAACATACTGTTTTCTGCATGACCTAGATGCATTTGCCCCACATAGATGTTTTCACACCAAGACAGTGTTGTTTCTTAGTTTCTTACCAGGATGAAGACGAAATTGAGAAATGAATTTTTAGGCCCTGCATTATGCCATTCTGTGGGTTTTAACCATTTTTTGAAGGAATGTAGAGTGTTCCCCTTCGTGGTAAGTAGGCCTTTTGCAAATAGGTTTTTCAAAGCCAGGTCTATATCAGTAGTTTCCCAAAGTTAACTGTAATTTTCTAGTCATCTAATCAATCATTTAAGTTCATGATAAAAAATATTTAAAGAGAGTATTTTTTTAATAACTCCTCCCCAGAGATACCAGTCAAATTACTCATTTCTTTCTCAGTAGAAGATACCCAGGGAATTATGTGTTTCACTTGGGAAAAGAAAGATTTCCCAAGATAAACAGATAGAAAAGCATTTTGTTGGTAAATTTCTGGTTTCAAAGTAGAAATAGAATTGCTATGTCTAAAGTGCAAACGTTTAATCAGATTTTTAAAGCTTTATCTGTCTATAATGGCCTAAAAACTTATTCTTCTTTATAAAGTCTTACCAAGCACTACTTCCTCTTTGGGAGACAACTCAATCAAAAGGTTGTGGTTTCCCGCACAATTCATCCAAGACTTCACAGTTTATTGTTGTGGGTTTGGTTTTTTTCGTTGTTGTTGTTGTTTTTTTTGGTTTTGTTTTTGTTTTTGCTTCATTTTAAGCTATGTGATAAATTTATGTGATACATGTTGGCTTCTTTCCTGTAAACCTGGTTCTCTCCAACTTTAAAAAGCATATTGTTCAGCTCTGCATCCATGTTTTCTTCCTATTAAAAAGATAAGGAAAAAATGGGTAAGTTTTAAACAATGCTTGTTTGTTTCCTAAAGTTGCAGCATATTTACTGAGTATATCAGGTTTGTCAGAAGAGTCCACCCTTCTTTTTGTTCCAAACTATTACTTTATGAAATAACATTATGAAAATCTTCCGTAATATGCAATGACACCAAAAAAAGTGAAGATTAATTTTTGCTTCCAATTAATTAGGCACGTATTTGATTAGAATTTAAGTAGACTATTACTAAATTACAGAACAAGTTGTATCCTTCAGACTTCTTTGCCTCACTTTCTCAAATTCAAATTATGGAATTGGTTGTTGCTCTTGGATTTACTGGATCCTCTCTAATCTGTGTATATTTTATAATCCTATACAAAATGGCCTCCTCAGCACAGATCCTGATTCTACAGAAGGAATCTAGATCAAAAATCACTGATGGTGCTGAATGTAAATATGGTCCTCACCAGTGCCACATGAGGTGCATGATTCTTACAATGATAGGATCAGAAATGTTCAGGTTGGCAAAGACCTCTAAGACCATTGAGAACAACTGCTAGCCCAGCACCATCGTGTTCACCACAAAACAAAGTGCCATATCCACATGTCTTCTGAGCACTTCCAGGGATGATGGTTCCACCATGTCCCTGGGCAGCCTGTCCCAGTGCCTGACCACACTTTAGATGAATAAATTTTGTCTAAGAGCCAATCTAAACTTTCCCTGGTGTCATCTGAGGCCATTTCATCTTGTCAGCCTCCTTTCATGCAGTTGTAAAGAGAGATAAGGTCTCCCCAGAGCCTCCGTTTCTCCAGGCTAAACATCCCCAGCTCCCTCAGCTTCTCCTCATCAGACTTGTGCTCCAGACCCTTCCCGAGCTCCATTGCCCTTCTGTGAACTGCAGCACCCATCCTGAACTGAGTGGCCCAAACCTGAACACAAGATTCAGGGTAAAGGCCTCACCAGTGGCAAGTACAGAGGGACAGTCATGGCCCTGGACCTGCTGGCCACACCCTTTCTGACACAGACCAGGATGCCATCGGCCCTCCTGGCCACCTGGGCACACTCTGGCTCATGTCCAGTCACCATGGAGAAACATAATATTGCCAGGAGGATCATCCAGAAAAGCTGATACAAATGGCCATACTCATAGCTGGGGAGTGGCTAGACTAGCGTGGTACAGAACAGTGAGTTGTTTAATTATTTACACAAATCAAAAACTTTGCTTACATACATTTTAACTAATGTGGGTTTGATCTGTAAATACAATTAATGCCTGTGCATCAAACCTACTATATTACACAGTAATCAAATATAAAAATCATGTCAAGACTTTCAATTGATTGAACAAAATGTTTCAAATGAAAATAAAAGGAAATAACAGTGAAATGTAACAATGATGAAATCAACAGGAAACATTCTTTTCACAAAATAATTCATTTTTACCTCTTTTTGCTGAACTCTTTTCAGGAATATTTTTTTAGTTAAAACCAGTATTTTTTAAAATAAAATTTATTTATCTTTCCAAACTCTGAGACTCCTCCTGGACCAGCAGAAAGAAATCGCCAGAGATTTTATCGCTTTCATGCAAAATTTATGGTTTCTAATTGTAACTTTTCCTTTTTGAGGAATGGAAGGTGGAAACTGAGGCTTATCACGAGTTTCAGTCTCTTATTCAAAATTGTTGACATACTGTGAGAAATCAAACATTTGCTTTTAATTAGGATACTTGAAACATTTTTAAAAGTTTTAGATTCATCTGAGTTTGTGAAGCTCAAAGTGTTGTGCTGTTCTGGCAGTTTTGTGTTTGAATCTGGTACGCCATCTTTCATCTGTAAGCTGATCTTACATCAGTTTGTGTTACACTGATTCTCACTCTTAAAGGTAAGCAAGATTTTCAGATCTGCTTGATTTAAATCCCAAAGAATTTAGTTCACTGCTTCTCTTATGGTCACTTGAAAAAAAATACTTGCTTAAAGGGACTAAAATCTAATATTCTATACAAAGACTTTGATTTTGTCTAATACCCTTATGCAAAATTTTGTGGTCCTGTTATATTTATGATCAATTACATAACACATCACATATGCTAATATATGTTGAGACTGAGATATTCCAATGCCTGTTGCTGTAAAATTGGAGATGTGAATCACTAAAGACTACACAGAAAGCTGTAGCAGAATGGGAGAATCTCCAGGCGCAAAATTCTGGATAAGCAACTAGATGTTCTAGGGCAAGAGATCACTTGGTGACTAGGATTCATCATGAACAACCACAGAGGAATGAAACAAAGACAAAAATAATATTTATTTATGGTGCTGTAATTAAAATTGCCAGTTGCTGCAGTATGAAAAGCTTCCTGGGGTAACATGATTACATGATGTGGTTTAGGAATCATGCTCTGCAATTTAATGCTCCATGCACCAAGATTCCAAAACCACATGCTGCTGACTTGCTTCTCCTCCCCTGCTGATGGCTGGAGAGGATTGCTGGGGACACAAAAGACATCACAGGCTGAGATAAGAATAATTTACTGGGAAAAGTAAATTAGATAAGAAAACAAACAGCAACAGCAACAATATTAATAATAAAAGTGTACAAAACAGAGAACGTGGAGTCCAACCCAATCACAGACAAAACACTCCCTCTGGTCAGGATCAGCAGTACTGCACTCTTGCTCCACTGGAAAGAGACACCTTTCTTTTCTGAAGCAAGAGTCCCTGTCCTCTGCCCCACTGCGATGACATGAGATGGTTTTGAATAACATCAGGGACTTGGCCATACCACATGGCTCCAGGATCCACCTCCTCATGGCTCCTCCAAAATCAAGACTTCAGGACACTACACTTCAGAAAAAAAAAGCAAAAACAACTGTGAGGGAACACTCCTTGCCAAGGAGTTCCTTGGGTAGTTAAATTTCTCCATATTGTTGACAGTAGTAAGAACAAAACTCCACATCTCAAATCACATCACGGTGTACTGTTTTTTTCCTTCTGGTTTATTGGACTTTCATTGTGTGGGTTTTCTTTTCCATCTCTCCAAGTCAGGGAAAACGATTAGAAAAGAGAGAGATTTCTCTAATGACTCTACACGTAATGCAAAATTTATATGGCTTCATGTGTAGCTGGACAAAGCATGACATGATGCAGAAATAAGAAAGAAAATTTTCCATGTTTTTTTGGAGGTAAGAATCCTAGTTACTACAGGCCATCATGACCTACTCGTTCATTTTAGGAAGAAGTGGATACTTTCCATGGGAAAAGCTTAAGCATCAGATTTGCTCCTTGGAGCATTAATAAAGGGGCTCAGTTAGCTTCATCTCATTATTTTACTATGAGTATTGACTTTGGCCTAGAGTCATGTATAGATAAAATGGTGCAAGGGCTTGTCCTAAGTGATTACTCAGAATTACAAATCATTTCACATGTAACTGAATACTGCAGCCTAGCTGGCACTCTGCCCCTTTCTTTTCCCACCTGCATCTTTCCAGCATCCCACTCTCCACTCTTTCCTGCCCCAATAAGAGAAAGAATCTAGGTTTGGTTAAATGGGTAATTAATCTTGCTCACTTAAAGTAGATTTTTAATCCACCAGCACAAGGAGGACATACATGCCTATCTCACAGCATTATGCCAACAAAGATATAAGAAAAATATTTAATGGTAGCCTGGTAGCAGGCAAACAACAGGGAGTGTGTAACCATGTATGTGCCCTTTCTCTAACAAAGTAATTAGGTAGGACCAAGGATTTTTGGTGTTACCAATTGCCTGATGATTCTCAAATATATAAAAGGTTATCCACTAAATGCGTGTGTTTTAAAAAGGAATGAACAAGAAAGTAAGAAAGATAAATTTTAGTTGCTCTGGGATTCTAAAAGCCCATTATTTTTAAGAGTACAGAGAGGATCAATAAAATAAAGAGACACATAAAAGCTCAAGATACTCTTGGCACATCCAAATAAAATAAAATAGAAAGTGCAATTTTCAACTTACAGAGTACAAGACAGGAGATGAAAAGAGATTTTTTTAGGGATATACCAGGTTTCTGGAGTGCATCTTCTGTGGTATATTACAGCAATTTTCCCCTGAGCAAGATCCTAGCGTTTTTTCTAAATTTTGTTTCATATCTAGACTTTGTGTGAAAGAAGAATCTTGAAACAGTTACTTTGCACCAGTACCTATGATCAAGGATAAGATTTTATATATATTCCTGCTTAGTCAGGTATCAAGTTCCCATAAGGTCACAAAGCAGATTTTTCTCCCAGTTTTGTACAGGACTAAACAGAATAAAATTTCTTTCTGTGAGTCACATGGTATATATGATATATAATGCAACCAAATGCCTGAAGCTGCCTGCTCAGAAAGTCAGAGTTCAGTAATTAAAAAAACAAACAAACAAACAAACAAACAAACAAAAACCCAACCTAAACACACCTAATAATTTTTAATTTGCCTACTATTACTATAGTAATATGTTTTATGGTACTATTTTTGGTTATGGTTACTATTTCTACATTAAAAACAGATTAAAAAACAGAAAGTGCATAAGATTTCAGCCATGCAGGCCTTACTAACTTTAGAATTATAGTGATATCTCAACTAAATTCTTTACACTCAGCTTTGCAAAAAACTAACAAAACCGTCCAACAGTACATCAAACAACTAAATACAAGTGAAAATGTCCTCACAAAATTAGAGGCTAAAACTATTAATGATGAGCATTAACAGCATGCATTTATAATTGCAATGTGTTTTGCTGAGGTGTATGCATTTTTTTGAATTGAAGGATCATACTGTTTTTCCCTGTTCACTTACATTTTGTACTTGAATATTTGGGTTCTTTTAATGCATTTAGCTCTCTACGGTGGAAATAATTTATTTTCTAAATTCATTCTGAAGGGTGTTCCTGAAATTAAACCATTTCAGCAACTGGGAAAATAGCTTCATAGAGTTAATTTGAAATTTGTCACTTTGTTTAAAGCATCTAGATTTATGCAGCTCACAGGCCTGTGTTTAACCCCTTAAGGAGATCAGCTCTGTTGCTTGCACCATGTCTGAGTGTGTAATTCTCAGAAAAATTGTACCTCCTGAAAGAATTGGCTAATCTTGCCGTTTTGGGAGACAATCTGAAGAGACAGAATGCATCATGGAATATATCTGGTCATTTTAATAATTATAACTAGCTGAAGTTCCATTATACAGCAATGCTCAACATGTCAAATAATATTTTAACTGACTATTAAGTGCGCATGTTTTTTGGTGGTTATGACGTTCTAACCTGTTTCCATTTCTTCAGTTAGGTTTAGAGGATTACTATTCCTAATTTGCAGCTTTAGCAAAAAATAATCTCTTCACCTAAATAAAGAGAGGAAAAGGTCTGGATATAACATCTGAACACCTTTCTGCTAAGAGTGTCTGTATAGAGTGACATGATGCAAATTATCTGGAGAGAGATAAATATCTGCCTTTTCAGTAAATAATTCACATGACAAGTCTGCTAGATGGTCATGATGTGGTCATTTTGATGAATTTAATGAACTAGAAAGCTTTTCCTACAAATATTTGGAGTGAATCAAAAACATGAACTCGTTTATACTTGTAAGTATTTCTGTATGCGCAATCAAATTAGCTGCAATTTCCTTTATTACTGGAATGCATTTTTATAGATAAATACAAAAATGCGAATATATTTTGAAAACATGCACTCTAAATATCCACTGACACAACAGTGTCAGGGTCTGTTTAGGCCAGGACAACTATCTCATATTATTTCTACCCATTGCTTCAACACATTCCAACAGAATGAAGATGGTCTCTCCTATGGAACCATATAATTTATCATCAATAAGAAACTTAAACAACTCACATAAATTAAACAACTGAGCAGTTGCTACTTTTGGAAGATCATATAAAAGACTTTATGTCCTTACCTGTAAAAGTGGTAAAAAGCAATGAACAAAACTTTCTAGTCATTCTGTTGGCCATTTATAAGTATAAATGAAAACTATTCAAGGAAAATCTGTTTCTTACAGCTTAATCACTTATAGATATTGTTGATAGTATTTTGTACCCTGATGTTTTAGAATAAAAGAGATTTGTTTCCCCACATTACAGTGGTGTTAAGAAAATTAAGAAGTGACAAAAAGGCGTGATTCAGGGAAAATGAGAATATATTTCACAGAAAGACATTTTAAATGTACTGCCTTCCAAGATAACCTACACACGTATTGTAGACAATACCCAAATGAAGTTTGTTTGTGCACCGTGTGTATGTGTATCTTGTCACTATATTTATATCTGCCTTCCATAGAAGTTTTTTTCATTTTTGTCCTTGAATTAGGACAAAAGTTAGTCATTTCCTAAGAGTGAAAATAAGCCCAGCTCGGGGAAAGAAGACAACATCTGAAATAAACTTATGATTTAACATTTTTATTTACCATAGTGGTAGAAGAAGGATTCTGACATGGTGTTTCAACATTCCTTAATGAAGGAGATCTGCTACCCTGACCACAGGCTGGCCCAGACTGGCAGGAAGCTGTTGCACAGGAAGAAAGGATGCTCTAAAGCATCCTCCAGAGCTTGCCAGATGTTAAGCCATTAAAAAAAGCAGTGTTCAGATGGTAAAGTGCCCAATATTGAATCTCATAAAATAGTTTCTTTGTAGCTGCTTTGTATCCACTCAGTATGCTATATGCTCTACTCTTTCCCTTTCTGTTCAAAGAACTGGAGAGCACCTGGCCTCCACTGCCATAAGATGCACATTCTGGTGACCTTTGCCTTCAGGGTCTGCACCGGGGAGTCATCTGCAAAAGGCAAAAGTAGCTGCTGTTCATACAATCTTATTTACACAGTGTTTTTGCATGGGGAAGGCTGTGTCCTGAAACAAACCCTCTGTCTGATCTGTTTGGTTTCAGTGTCTCAGCATCCCCAGCATAATGCTTGGGCTTGCCCCTCTTGGAACACTCCTCTACTCTTTGTGAGCAGCACTGGCCAGTTAGGTTCTCCAGGAGACTAAGCACCATAAAACATTTTCATCTTAACCATTTTTTGAGTAGATACTCTACCTTTCAGTTCCAATGCCCAGTGCCATCCTGAATCTAGTCCTGCTTAATTCTACATGTTTCTTTTATTTCATAACTGGAGAAAGCAAATGACAAGTTCATGGGTGGAACAGGAGCTGTAAAGAGCACATAAACATTATTCTAGCAAAGACTTTGTTATCACAAAAAATTGCAGGGGAAAAAAAGAGCTTCAGCAGACTTATTTAAAATCTAAATCATATTTTCATGCATGGGTTTTTCCTTATTTTTCTGTGACCAGAAAATTAAAAAGCAAGACAATGTGGGTATAGTTAATTCCATTCCTGAAAGTCAATTATTGACTCCATGGTTGGGTTTTATTGAATGCAACAAAAAGAGAGGTAAACAAAATTGGTATGTTATTTTCTTTTAGCTTTGATAACCTCTCACATCTAATTACAAATAAAAGGCTTCTCTGTATCTGTTGTCAAAATTAAAATAATGAATATTTTCTACTTTCTCCCTAGACCTTTCAGACATCCTGTGAAACTACAATAGGGTGCTGAAGTTCTGTCTGTCTGGGTGACTTCTTTGCAAATGAAGATGGATGGAGATTTTCCATTTTAATTATTAAGACCAGCTGCTTTCTAAAAGAGAGAGTGAGTTAGGCTTTTGCAGGTCTTCCAAGCTAATGTATCATCAGAGTTTTAGTGACTTATTAAATAACTCATTGGTCTAAATTTCTACATACAAGACATCTCAACAATTTAAACAGATTCCATGCAAATGAAGGAAGTCTTCTATCCATCCATCCATCCACATACATTTAGAGATATATGTATGTCTTATAGGAAAGATAATTTTTTTTGTCATTTTCTGAAAGTACATTTTTTAAGTTCTAAAAAATTTATAACTTTTTTTTTGCATTTCTTTATCATATTTCTTTAATTGTCACCCTCTACCTTCTTTCTCTGAAAAGACTTTTTGTGATAAAAATTATGTTGACACCACTAAAATTGATTTTCCTGCATGATCTGTACTATTTTTTTTCAAAACCGCTTATTTTTTTCCCAGCCATTTTTACACAAGCCTTGCTTTGCTTAGAGTGCTCAAGCTCTGTTTAACTACCAGAAAAGTTTGCTAGAACAACAAATTAGCTGATCCTCTTCTTGAAAGAGCCCTTCTGCATCTTGATAGACTTCTACCTATCCCTGACTCTCTTGTAGTGAAGCGATACCTAGCTGATATCCGAAATTTCTGTGTCGCAGTTTGGAAATCAGACTGAGAATGATACTTTAAACTGTTGTTTTATATTAAGCTGTATTAGCCTGTAAGCTTTTGTTGTTTCTCCTAATATAAAGGTAGTAGTTCAGTTCTCTGTTTCAAAACTTAATAAGTTTTAACAGGTTATATTACAACCCCATAATTGAAAGTGTGCAATGATTCTTAGAAAGGGGTGGTTCATTCCTGTTACAGATAGCCCATGTGCTGGTGTCATAAATGGCCATTTTATAGATGGATAATGTACTATAGTCATAATTCTTTATTGCTGATAGTTATTGCACTAGATCATGACCCTTGGATATTGAGAGTCAGTTTTTAATATCACAACCATTTACAGAGGTTAATGGACTAGGTTTTGCAGCTTTTGACCTTTTGATGGTGAGGGTTAGGAGGTTGCATTTGTGCACTAAACTGCCAGAAAATATCTGTTTGTTTATCTCAGCTATAATAGACATGGTTACTGCTTATAATCAAGAAGCTGAGAACAATGTGACTAGCATGAACTATTTGAACTGCATCTTCTAAGGTACACTTATTATGAGATTTTCAATTCTTATTAATTAGAAAATCAATGTTTATTAACATTAAATCTTTACTATGTTTCACCAACATAAATAAAGTTGAAATTGAATTATGATAGCTAGAAAATATTAGATAACTGTGGCTTTCAACGCAGAACTGTTTTAAGGATCATGATCAGGTTTATGACTTGGCTGGGTTACCTGTAGATGGCTTGCTCAGGTGTTACATTTACTGATCTGAAAGAGCCACAGCAGGCTAATCACGAGTGTAAGTTTTCTGGTTGAAGTATAGGAACTCTTCTGTTTCAGAAAGCCTTTTTCTTATGCCATAAACTGCCTGCAATATGAGGCAGCCATTTTAATGCTTCTGCAACAATGAAACAAGCATCAGGTCTGCAGTATCGAGGGCAGCATGGACTATGAAAGTAGAGAATTAAAATTTAGCCCTCTTCCTTTTAGAAGTTAACTTTGTCAATTACTTAGAAATAAAACATGGGAAGAAGGGAAGAAAAAACCCTTAGAAACAAAAGAAACATTATTCTGATAATTATTCTGATTCAATGTTTCAACAGTATACCTAATGTTAAATACGGGGAATATTAAAGGACCCTGTCTATATTTACAATAAAAGTAAGTTGTAATTTGATTGTCTAAAATGCTTATTCAGATGGAGATGTTCAAAAAACAGGTGGAAAAATATGATGAAACTATGACAGAAAGAAGTGGGAGCACTGAATAGTAGAAGCACAGTGACTCGTCTAAGTTTGAACCAAGACCTGAAACACTGACCTAAGATTTCTAAATCCTTTTATATAATATCTATAAAAGTTAATTTTCAGAACTAGAGTCTTAGAAATTTCATTCATTGCTTCTAGTCAACAAAACTTCACAGATTCTGATTGTTTTAGCATTATTTTACCACTATTTATTTTTTTAAATATTTTGAGTACCAAGTAATTCAGATAGGTCTATAGAAAATTTGTCCAGTTCTAGCCTGAGAGAATTTGTAAAGCTCTTCAACCACAATGGCTTTTTTACACTTATTTATCCTTCTTACAGCTTTTATTCTCCCTTCCCCCTCTTCTTTACTCCCTCTTCTTTGCTACCATAGCAGTGTGGGTGGGAGTGCTGCATTTTGTTTGCTCTGTGATGCTGAATGATTCCAATATAATCAAACTACACTTTTATAGTGTCGCTTTATACCATGCAGCCCAGGGTGCTAACAAAATAATAAAATTAGCAGCTCAGATAATGATGAGCAAGGCAGGTCAAACAAATAATCTTTTAGACCTGGAATTGCAACTGGAATGGTATTAGAGTTGCAAACTGCCAGAGGCAGTGCTGACATATGAGACAGTGCTTAACCAAGCCCCAAGCATAGATATGTGGGGAGTGTTCTGGAGATCTGATCAGGGATGATACTGAGTGCTTCCTGCAGGCCGTGAGAGAGACAGAGTAAATGGAACACAGCCGCAGTAGTGGTACTGACAAGTACTCAGCATCTGGAAGAATTGGACTCCAATGCTCAACCTGAATTTTTATTTGTAATCAGTATTGTGTTTTCAGGTACCTAGGGGCAAGGGTATTTCTACTCTACCTCATCTGTAGTTGATTATCTCATTTTACCTTCAGCTTGACTCCATTTACAATGAAGAAAAAATAGTATCAGTTAACCAAACATTGCTGATGTGATGAACTACTTACACAGATTTCTTTAAAAGGGTCTTTTGGGAGGTAAAAGCCAACAGTGCTTTTGCAGTTTGAAATAATGTAAATTTCCTCTTTTTCAATCAGGTAGCTTGCAAATCTCACAGCACAGGAGGAAGCTTTTCTTATATTATGCAAGTCTAGTCCAAATCTATCAAGAGGCTGCCCTCTAAAAGTGTGGGGAACTCTTTAAGATTTACACCAGTAAGATACAAGTGCTTTTCACTTATAAAATGGGTGATGGTCAGATCGATTAACTACAGTATATAGTACTTAAAGTGATGAAGAAAGACATTGGATGGTCAAATGATTAATGTCAAGCTATCCATTTTGATGTTCGAAATCCTAATTGTGTTTAGCTCTGACCTCCACCCTCATTGCTACCAATATAATTACAGGATCTCATCTAAATTAGTTGGATTAAAGAAAAAAAAAAAAGGAACTTATTGTCTCTAGTTTATCTTCAGGAGATTCTTTTATATCTACACATAGAAAATTGTTAAATTCCATTTCTTCCATTTTTTCAGCTGTCTGAAATATGCTCTTAGGAGATAATAGCATTTCATTGCTTAAAGTTACACATTTGTGTTTCTTTCTTTTTTCCTCTCCTTCTCTCCCTTGTTCGTTGCCTACTCTTTTGTTTGTGTAATGTTCTTTTATCCCGAACAATATAACATTTTAGTTCTTGTAATAAATGCCTTCATGTGAGGCAGTTCAGCTAAGAGAATGTTATTAGACTGTGCTCTCAGGCAGTGCACCTTCACACGATCAATACGGATCCGAGCTTCTGTTCATTCCCTCTTTGCTTAAATTCCCTGCAAATGTGCAAGGGAAGCAGCAGAGGGTGTCATCAATCATGGGCTACTCTGACATGCGCTGAAACCTGACCAATGCTGAGATGTTTTAATAAGGCATCCATTAAAACCCTCAAATAAATTGCAATTTGAAAACAGAACGTAATATAGCCAAGTTTTCCTCATCCATCTTGTGGCATGTCATGTAATGTAATTGCACTGTTAATTTATCCGAGAACTTTCTCTGTACACGGTTTCATTGGCATTGCTTAATTTCCCTGCAGACTCTTGTGTGCTTGTGGAGGTGAGTATACATGCATGTGTTGTGCATATATGTATCTGTTTCCACTTTAGGGGGTGTTAATGGCTCTGTTTAGCATGGCATTAGCCAGAGAAACAATCAAGGATTTGAAATGTTTGACATTTTGTCAATGGCTCCTGAGCTTTCTGATATTTCCTAACCAGTTGTTGCCTGGAGCAGGCCCCCCTTTCCGTGCCTTCCCAGCTTGCCATTGGTTTATGCCCCTCAAGAGTGGGATCACTCAGAGCGCCTGTGGATCCCATCAATAAATATTGACAAAAGGGTTGAGGGACCATTTAGGATCACAAAGCAATGGCAGTCAAAACAACACAGTGCTGATTTCTGTTCCTGTGCTTAGGAGGCATACATGAAGTTTTGGCAGGGGCAGGGAAAGTGAGAAGTAGTATGTCAATAGGACAGAATGAAAAAATGCTTGGGTAAAATAACGTCAAAAAAATTACATTTAAGTTTCTCTTTTTTACACATAAGTTCTGGGAGGGAAGATACAGGCAGAAGCTCATATAGATTTCTTTGTCTGCCATGCATAAGTCTAAAAATAAAGCTATTCCTCATCTATGGCTGCATCAGCAGTTTCTTTACTTTTATTTATTCTTCTGGGTTTTAGATAATCCTTTATCTCTCTTTGCTGTGGAAAAAACCCACATTCACAAGTGTAAAACAAAATATTGCTGCTATGCACAAGCACTCTAAATCTTACCCTCCATTCTAACCTTAATACAAATTAAGATTTTGTTTGTTTTGGTCAAACATTTTCCTTTTTGGAGTCAATAATTGCCATACTAAAAAAAGCAAACAAACAACCCTCAAAAACAAACCCTAGATTTTTTTTTCAGTACAATGAAATCAAATCAAATGGTAAAAAAAAGCTTTTAAAACTAAAGAAGTCAGAAAAATTACATTTGATTCCTACATTTTGATGATCTATAGCACAATTCACCCAATTTGTAAAGAGCTGCTCCTAAATAGATTTTTTTCACTTCTGTGTTATCAGTTACATTGCAGACATGTATAGGGACATATTCTGTATCTGGGAAGGTTCAACATCTTGGATTTCTGAGTCACTGAGCACCCCAGTTTCTGAATGCCAGAGAAACTACAGGGATCAGTACTGATGATAATAACATCTCAAATGTGCTGTACAAGGTTACTAAGCACGTAATGGGTATTCCAGTCATTGTAGTGTCAGCATCTTAAATCTTTATGGAAGTAATTTTAAATCATTGGGGGGAGGGGGACGGGACCCTAAAAGTTTCAACTTTTCAAGCACCTGATTCCATTTTTTATTTAAGAGTTCAGGCATCAGTGTAGTGCCTTTAAAAATGGACATGAGGCAATATTGCTGCAACCCCTCACAAAGGCTTCTTTCCATGCTGATGTTCAAAGAACTGAAAAAAGATGTGTCACTAAGGCCCAGAGAATCAATTAATATTGTTTTCAGCCACATTGTCTCCTACAGACAGCATTCATAAAAGTGTGGATATGCCTGCAGAAAAATACATCTGACTAATTTTTTACCATTTTTTCCATAAAATTGTTGTAAATTCAAATTAGGTGAACATATAATTTCCAGAATATTCTGTTTTGCTAATTTTCTCCCTTATAGGGCAGATTTTTAATTCTTTGTTTCTGTTTAACCAGCCTTAAGATCAACACTGCAGTTATATGAAAGATTTGGGAAGGTGCTCAATCAATTCTACAGTAATCATCCCTGAAATGCTAGTTTTGATAGAAAAATTATGGCATTGTAATCATCCTGATTAATCATTGCTTCACTTATGCACTCTTTTTATGTTTAACATTCCTAAGACTGCAAATATTACAGATGAGAAAAATTAACAGAGATCTATTAGCAGTGCTTTGTTTAGATGTGTAGGTAAAAACCGACATTTTTTATATATATATCCATAGAATTAATGAAATATTAATGCACTGAGAACACTGAATTCAGTTCTGTCAGTCTACTTTAAGGAGAAGAAATGAATATGAGTCTTAAAATGATATAAAAAAAACCAACATAAAATAGAAATGTGCTTGTTAAATAAAATTAAACAGAGTTTATGTGTCTGTTTCACGGGCACTGGGCATGATTCCGCATTCCCTAAGGATACTATACATCACTTTGCTAGTGTAAAGGGAGCATAAATCATATTTACAGTTACTTCATGGCTGTTTTATACTGCCAGAGTCATGTAAAACAGTGCAAGTGTAAATGAAGTTTGAAATAAAAGGAAATGCAAAAAAATTCTGTAAGCACAGGTAAAGCACAAAAGGCACACTCATGTATTTCTGGTACTTGGAACTACAGCCATTATGGAAATCAATGGAGTGATTATTTAGTTTCTTTCTTAGGAAACACAGGAACATTTAAAGAAAAAGGGCTTGACTGTTGAGTCCGCTGTGGCCTGCCCCATTTAACCCTGTGATGTTTTTAAAAGAACTGATTTGTTTTACTTTTTGATTTCCTTTCTCTGAGCTCTTTCTTGAACTGATTTATAATTCTTGAATCTATTGCTGCCTTCAGCAATGTGTTCCATAATTCAGCTACCCTTTGTGTAATTAAATTCTGTTTGAATTGCTTATAGGCTTGTACTGCTTGTAAGCTTTCCATCCAGGATCTCTTGTTTCTGAGTTACTAAAATTGTACCCAGTATACTAGGAATAATGTAGTTTGGCTACTAAAATACCTGTGTCTGAATTCAGACTGAATCTCAGTTAAGTAGGCAAGAAAAATCTCTGCAAAATTACATCTGAATTTTGGTCCTTAGAATTTTCCAGTGTTGGTATGTGACAGCTAAAATCTATGGAGATAAAATATGTGACACTATAAACAGTCCATAAAAAATAAAATTTCAATTCTGGTCTGACAGCATTTCCCATATTTTCTTAACAATTCCTCAGTCCAAATTTGAATATGCCTCAGTGTTTAAAATTCCCATTTGTGCTATTTATAATATGCATTTTTATATGCTTTTCCAATGCTCTGATAGTTATGTGTCTCTTAAAGGAGCAGGTTTCTTCCGTCTCCTCCTCCCCCCTTCACTTTGGAAAAAAAACTCAGGAAAATATGCCAGTAAACCAACATGACCACATGCAGTGATATTTTCAAGAAAATCTCAGGAGAAAAGCATTTCTATTTCATAGCATAAATCTGAGCTCTTGGCCAGCCTTCCGTTTGCAAGTCGCTTGCACAACTCTCATGCTAATTCTCCACCAAACCTCCAGTTTTATGAAAGCTATATTTTATCTGTTTGGTTCTTTGCAATCACATGAGAGTTGAAAAAGGAATATTAGCACCACTCACATTTTATAGTGGGAGTCACAGTACTTGGTTGACCCCTTTTTCAGGTCCTATTGAATTTCCTATACAAAGGAAATGAAAATGCTTTATATTTGATACAGCAGCATATAACAAGAGGTTTAGTTATTATACATAGAGCTGCAATTTTCTGCCTTTTGTTTCAGTTTTCTGATCAGAAATTTCTAAGCACAATATTTGTTGGGTTTTTTTTAATGTTGAGTCTTCAGACACAAGGAACAAGGAGCACTGTCATACGTATGCAATTTACTCTGAGCAGGTAACATGGAAATCAGAGAATACAGGCACTGTGTATAACACTTTATGTTATTTGACTCCAAACTTCAGTTAAAATGTATTTGGGATACCTTTTCAGTGTGGTCTCATTACTGTAGAGCTCTTCACAAATAGGTAAAATGATTAGTGTTAAATTCTCCTGCTCACTTTCACTTACCTGCCTTTTTCCACCTATTCTGGGACGAGTTTGAGTTTTGGGGCAATTTTGTCCCCTGAATCATCTCTTCTAATCTGCTAATCTGTATTTCTCCCCCAGTTACAAAATACCTATAAAAAACTTAAATTACACCTGTATAAAACAGAATTAAATTCTACTTTGTGTGGAGAGGAAGCAAAGCATAATTCCTCACAAGGAATTTAATACTGATGCAACAAAGTCACTGTTAAGACATAATTTAGATTGCTTAAAACCTCTGACTGTGAAATAAAAAAACAAAAGTGTGAAATTTTAATTTGGGGAATTAAGCCATCAGTTTCAATGGGTCAGGATTTCAATCAGAGTACTTGAAAGGCCAAATATTTGGCAAGCCTCAAATAGATAGTCAGCTATGTGGGCAGACAGGGCTCTTGCACCCCGAGTGAAAGAATCCATATTTGGGACAAAAAGATACTACAAAATCTTATCTCATGTCCTTGCTTGCAAAAGGAGTCCAAACAATTCCGATGGGAAATGGCTAGGCTCGATTATTACATTAGTGATAAATGAAGACAAGGATTTACAACAGATTAAATTGTTGAACAATGTCAGATACATGCTCAAGAAGACATTACAGGTAAAGTCTTAAAGTTAAAATAAAGTCTAGCTGAATGAAACCTCAGTTCTGACAGATGCTATGAGCACTTGTAATAAAAATTGAGGAAACAGAAGTCACATATCTTCAAGAATAAATAGGAGATTATAATAACAGAGACAAAACCAAGCTCATGGCAGGAAAATTTAAAATATCACAAAATAAAACTAAGATTAAAAGTCGGCTCTTGGGTTTTTTTGGTTTGTTTGTTGCTTTGTTTGGTTTTGTTTTTTCATTGTTTGGGGTTTTTTTCTTAAAGGAAAAAGCACTAGTGTGACTAACAGTTTACATGCAGAATTTTCAGTTCAACATTATTTGAAATCCTGGAATTAGGATTTTCTTGCAAAGTTTGATGTCTTTCTGTAGTGTTTTAGTTATAAGCAAACAAATTTTCCAGGTGTTCTGGTTACAAGAAAATTACAATATACAAAATACAAGAAAAATTATCTCTGCATTTTTATTAGCTTTTATTTGATATTTTATTTCTTTTGTTTTGTTTTTTTTTTGAGGAGTCGCTGGCCTGCGCTTCAGTCCTTCTGTGCTTGGTGTCAGCATGGATGTGTCCCTGGTTTAACATCACTGGTGTAATGGGGGAGCCCTGCAGCTGTGACTATTGACTGTGGGAGCCCACACACAGCCCTGGTGCTGCCAGTGTTTGGTTCAGACTTGGTGCTCCTCACACTGAATTGAATCCTTATCCATGCGTATATGGAATTTTTATCTGTACACTTACTCACGTGTTAATGATTACAATCATTTGTTGGATTCTGTATTGTTCCTTTGACTTGCAAAGTGCTGAAAACACACAGTGGTGAAAATGAGAGGAATCCAGGTCAGGTGAGCAGTGCAGAAAAGCAAGACTGAGATTTGTATAAAGATACACTCAAACATTGGCAACTCTTAGGAATGCCTTTTTTAATAGACCATAATGAATGTTTGAAACTAAAAATCAGTGGTTTTGGGGGATTGTTTTCTGTAGTTTTGTTTCGGACCTATTTGAAAGAAATATCAAAGCTTTTCTTTTTTTTTAAATAGGGTTTTTCTGTCTCTAATAGTAAGCCACTATCACCAGGAGGAAACAAAGCTTTTTGTTGGTCAAGACTGTTCCTAACAAGTTCATAAATTTGCAACGTACTGAACCATGTTTTTTTTCATAATTATCTTGTAGTGTTAGAAGATCTTTCTAACTTTCTTTCTCAATATGTTGAAGGCAAGAAACATAAATTATGTAGATACTGAATAAGAACTTGCCATTCTAACAGAAGCACCACACTTCACCTTTCTGCCCCTAATTTCATGGGCAAACAAAAGCAATCCACTGTGGAAGATATTGAAGCTCATGAACTGAGCTGGGGAAACTGCTCCCCACTGTACAAGTTATTTAAGGGCAAGAAGTGAGAAAAAGGTAATTTGAGCTGCAAAAAACAAATTGGGAAGGGAGAGAAAACATTGAAATTTTATGAAGAGTGATGGAGTTAAATATTTCTTGGGAATATTTTTTTAATAACTTCCTGGAGGTAATAAAGTAGTGGAATAGTCTCCTCAGCTCTTTCTCTTGTTTGGGGTAGCTAAGCAGTGTGTGTAGAACTGTCATCTATTCATTTTCACTGGCAGCAGTTATAACAACATGTCCATCACAGCTGGATTGTTTTTATTTTCTATTCACAGGCAGTTCTGCAGGAGAGAGTTTACAACGTCAGGGCCTGATCTATGGTGTACAAGTTGGACCAAATGGGTGATAAACTAAATGTGAATCCATGTAAGCAAAGTAGTATATTTTTGTATATTCTGTATCTTCTCTGACAACACTGGTTTTATTGTAAGACAAACAGATACAGATTAGTAGGAAAGACAACCTGCTCCACTCTTAAGGAGATTTTGCTTTCCTTCCTTAACATTTACTTCAGATGAAAATAAAGACAATTCAGACTGTGACTACATGGACAGCACACAGAGACTTAAGCCTACTGGAGCAAGAATAAAGCTGATTTTCAGGCCTGATTTTTTTTTTGTGTGTGTAGCAAATACAAATTCCAATGTTACGTGGTGATTGCTGTCACCTACCATTTCCTTACACCTTTCAATAAAGAGGCCATCTGCTGCATCTGCTCAAGATCCTGAAGAAGCTGAGTGCAGCTGTCTGACTAGGGAATATGTGAACTTTCAACTGCCTTGTACTGCCTTCTTGGTCAACAACATTCAGTATTATTGCTGATGTATGAGAAAGTGAAAATTGCTTACTCTCAAAGACTTTAATCAGAAGGCACATCTTGGTCTTCAGCTGTAATTTCTTGTCTAAAACAATGTCACTCATATGACACACAGTAATTTCTGGATCAAATCTAACAATTCTTTTGAAATCTTTTAGGAAGGTATTCAACCTTGACATAAAAGCTGCATGGCATAGAATGCATCACTGAGAATCCACCTCAGGAAAACATTCACTATTATGGGAGATTTATTTTATCTTCAATAGCTCTATATCTGTTGATACAATCCTGCATAATCTCAGTTCTCTATAAAATTGCCACTATATTTTTTTTGTATACAAAAAAATCAGTGACTTTAAATTGTTAAATCCGTTAAAGTGCAGGGAAATATTTGTCTTATAGTTCACATAAGTGAGTGGAAAAAAAAAAGAAGGTAACTAACTATCTGTTAAATACCAGTATAATCTTTGAAGTGTGATCCTTCAAAATAGGATGTAGACACCACATTCAAGATAAATTAATGCCTTTAATGGTATCAGATTTACAGCGGAAATGGATGCAAATATTTTGCCAAAAACAACACAGATGACTCAGAGACATGTTGAGGAAAATAGAGATCACTTGGCCTAAGGATTTCTGGTTTTTAGACCTTCTATCCTTCTATCTAGGAAATAAAATTACACTTAATAGATACAACAAAACCTGTGAAGTATACAGGTTTTAATCCAAGGATGTTTTTGTGGGATTTTTGTTAAAGTTTTTGACGTGCCAAAGATTAGAACTTGGTTTCTGATGAAAAATACTGCACTTGATTCAAAATTTCAAAATAGTTAGCAACAGCAAGCCAGTCTTTCCAATCTTAATATCACAGTCCATCCTGTAACCAAAAAGCAACAATTCTAAAACGAAGTGAAAAGCTGGGTAGAAATCTTTTGTATGAGAAACTGAATTTGTCTCAAAATATGATTATTATTATGTAGTGATCCATTACTGAATGCGTCTGTCTACTGCATTTATCCATTAATATCTGTAACACTGCAGCCCTGTAAAACATTAGATTATTTTGTACTAAGCACTATGTAAATATGGATAAAAAAGACAGCTCTTGCCCCAGAGGACATATTTGTAAAGCAGCAGCAGATTGCCTACATGAAGCCCAGCAGAAGAGTTTGTGGAAGCAATTTCACATACTCCCAGTTCTCATAAACTGTGCCCCAATAAGCAGTCTAATGTATGGGGAGTTTGCTCTTAAACACAGATGTCTTCAGATTTACGTTCATCACATATAAAACTTATTAGTTATGTGTTCTTCAAGGCAAATGATTTTTCAATAGCAAAACTATTTTTAAGAGGTACTGAAGTTCATTCATTAGCAATCACATCCAATTGATACCTATCATGCTTTAAAAGAAGGTAAAATTTCTAGTGGTATAGAAAGTAAACCAGTAAATAATGAATAACAAATAAATAAATAAGAATGTCAAGTATAGTTCATGTGGAACAATTCCAAGGAAACTTGTGAGTTTTTCAACCTTTGGGGGAATACTTTCCTCATTTAAAAAATTTCCACAGAAACTGTTATATGTAAATTGGAAGTCTAACTGAATAAATCTAGATGTAAGCTAGAATAGGAAGTGATGCAATTTTGTTCAATTTTTGCATTAAAAACTGCAAAGGAAACTCCAATTACACTGTGAAGATATTTGTAAAAGTCCTGAAACTTATTGGACTAATACATGTAGACATTTTCTTCCATGCTTCTGAATTGATTCAGTTCAAGGAAACGCAGTACAGTTAGCATTCAACTTTAATTGCAATGAGGTGACAACATACTGGGTAATGAGTTGTTTATGAGTTGTAGATGTGTTTACAATGAGTTGACAATGTGTTGGATAAAGTGTTCTTCTAAAGTTGTAGATCTATTTACAGTGAGCAGTGGGGGAATGTTCATTAGTTGTCGATTTGTTTGTTTACATTGTTTTCGATTTGCAATTGCTATAAAACAAATCCCAGGCTGATGAAGGATGATTGTTTGTGCGCTTTAATGATTTACTGTAGTAGCTTGTCTGAAAAAGTACTTAACTCTGCTTCATCTGTCAGTTCTCACTGCAAAAGCTCCCAGTCACAATAGTTTTATTAGCACAGCATGGGCCATTTGTAAGAACATTACGCATCTAAAAAATATTAGTGCTTTCCTGTTCAGTCTGTTGTATTTTGGCTGGCTGAGCTGAACAGAATTTCTTCTGCTCTGTACAAGTTTATATCTTTTAATATGTTTCAAGACATTCACTTGAAGCTGTACTTATACCATCCCTGGAAATACTTTCCCTGATATGTCATAAGAAAGGTCACATGCTTAAAAGTTAAATTGTACTTTATCTCACTGCTGCTACCTTCTCAAAAACAATTAAAAAATATAAAAATAAAAACATCTACCATCAGGTTATGCTGGGTTAAACGACATGAAGAAAAACAAATATACATTAGTGGATACTTGTTTTTAGGTTACAGAAAATCTTTCAGCAGTTTTCAACAATTTGGCAAAATAAATATGACAACATACTTTGTTACTTCAGTGTATGTCAATACTTTTTGTTCAGAACAGTTCCAAAAAGGAATTTTTGACTGTTTTGTGGCTGCACTAGCTTTTCCCAATTACTAGTCCTGTGGTCCAGAACAAACATGGGTTTCTTCTTTGTTACTTCCCAAGAACATTGTATGACACATACCCTCCCTCTCATCTTCCCTTGCTGTGCATTTTTAAAGTATGTATTTTTGACTAAGTTTTTGCAACTCATCTTATCATGGGTTTCTTCAATATTCAAACACATTACATTCTCAATTGCTTGCAAAAAAATCTCCCAAAAGAGCTGATAAAGGATTCTAAAATATGTTAGAGACTTGGATTACTTTGCTATGAAAAAAACCTGCTCTACCCAGGCAAAGTGAACAACTTCTGGAACTTACCAAAACGTGATTTTTAATGTCCTGAATAATACAAAAATTAGTCCAAATAATCTATAAATCCCACAAAATCCAGAAATCTGATAAAATCTCTGAAATCTTAAACACATCAGAGAGATACAGAAAGCAAAAAGGCCAAATATATAACATTTAGAAATGGTACATTGCTGGCTATAAAAATGAATGCATTACCAGTGTCCTGACTTTTTATCTTTCTTCAACATTATGCCCTGTCCTCATTATGTCCTTATCATTAGTTTGTAATTAGAAATTCAATTATTTGGAATTTATCTGCTGTAATTCTCAATACTTTTTCCCACAGTGATCATGCACAATGAAAGCTATAATTGCAGGGAGAGGTGCTGGCTCCCTGACATTCCGCTCTTTGGGGAGTAAGGTTTTGCCAGCTGAGGGAAGGAGGAAGAGAAGATTAATAGAAACATTAGCTGGACTCTCCCATAATTTTGTCCCACAAAACCAGAAGTGGCCAAACAGCTAATCCAGCTACATTTTAGTTCTGCCTGAGCTTTCCTAACATGAGTTGTGATGTTCATGCACTGAAGCTGGGGGGCTGACGAGGAGGGACAGTGTCTCCACAAGAACTTTCTGAGGTCTTATAGACCTCAGCTGGCTTTGTGATCTAAATTCTTAGCCTTTTTGAGAAGAACAAAAGAAAGAGAGATCAGCAGGAAATTAAAAAAGGAAAAGCTAATTGTCCCCAAGTGGAAATTTTCTTAGGCACTTCAGCAACCAGAGCTTGTCCTTACTTGTGAAGAACCTCAGCTTTAAGAGTCCTTGTTAAAGCAGTATTAAGCCTGTATTTTTGTATCCCATGAACAAACTATGCCTCTCTAGAACTCAGATACACTCTGTGAAGTGAAACTTCGCGGTATGTCTATCTATCTATCTAGGATAAAGATCAACGTTGAATTTAATACACTTTTCTATTATATTTTTGAGGCAGATTGCACAGATATATGTGCATTATCTTTCACAAGCACAGTATTTAAAACTAAAATATATATTTTTTTTATGCCACTAGATCACGTTATACCACATTTATACTTTAATAAGACATTTTTCCATAATATTTATTTTAAAAATCCAAGTTTTATATAAATAATTTTATTTTTTAAAAAATGTCCCTTTATATGTAATACTTTATCTCTCACGTTTTATTTTTTCAGTTACTCATTATTTTGTTAGTGGTACTAATTCTAATTGCAGGAAATGGAAAATATTGCCACAAAATCAGCTGCTAAGGCTGAAAAACCTAGTTCAGGATTATTTTCTCTCACTGGGAAAATTTTCAACATATAAGACCAGGTTGGATGGGTGGTTCTGTGTAATCTGGTCCAGTGGAAGGTGTCCCTGCCCATGGTAGAGGGTTGGAGCTAGATGATCTTCAAGGTTCAAGACATTCTAACCCAAGCCATTCTATCATGCTCTCTAAGCTGTTACTTTTCATATTAGTAAATAAATAAGGAAATAAAGCAGGTTTTTATGACAGACAAGTAGGGGATAATTTTCTAGACCATGAATGGAAGGCACTCAGAGAAATACCATTAGAAATAATTAGAGCTGTAGGTATGCATCCATTCACATTGCTTTTGTAAGTATACCCCAGGATGAATAATTTTAGTACGTACAGTAAGTTCACAGCTGATGCTTTATTGTCCACTGAGCCATCTTTTTCCTCATCTGGGAAATTAGCTATGCACATGTTTTTTACATCAAGAGGAAAGGTAGTGTTCTTATTTACTAATATGCAGTACTATAAAACTTTGAAAAGAATTTTAATGATATTTGCAAATTAGTTGAGTCTAAAACTCACCTAGCAGCAAAGAATACAGAGAAGGTAATAGAGAAACTGCTGTTCATGTAATTTTCATAGCTTCTTACATATTCATGTTCCAAAAGGATTTCTTTCACAGAAGCTCATGCTCATCTAACCAGACACTTTGTAAGTAAAAATGCATGAAATTTAAACCAGCTTTTCATATGGACATTTTCTTATGGCTGAGTGTTTTAGCAATCCAGCAATGGTAGACACCTATAAATGTATAATGTGATGGATTAGATTGTAATGCAGTCTGGATGCATATGGAGGTGGTGTTTGCCCTTCAGTGCAAATCCATTTTCATGTCACAAAGACTTCATTGGAATTAATAGTGCATTGTCCAAGCAATAAGTAACATGTTGCAGTAGTTTTTTCCTTTGAAGAATAATCCAAATCTTGCTCCTAATTGTAAAAATTATGACAAAGGATAAAGCTTCCCTTCTAACAAGGAAATACTAAGAAAATCAAAATATCAGTGACTCGGATGGGTTTGGATTCCTGGTTCAAACCTGGTTTTAAAATAGGAATTTGTTGAAGAAGATTTGGTCTTTTCATGATTTGTCAACGCACATTGTAAAACCAGCAACAGAGTTGCACTTTAGACAGACATGCATGAATTTGGGGCATGTCAACCTGGGGAACTTGGGAAAGTTAAAACCAAAATAGCTGAAAGGTGTGAATGTAAAGCTTGTTATGTAAAGTGCTTTACCGTTCTGTGTGAATATGCTCCCTGAAATCCAAAATCCTTTTGAAACCTTTCAGCAGTGAGACCACCTTGTTTCTCTGCAGGATTCAAAGGCACTTTAAACAGGTCTACATTCATATGTTTAGGCATCTCAGTCTAGCTTTACTTAGGGCTTTCTGGGAAGTGCATCCTAAGTTTAAACCTTATATTAGAAATTATTTTTAATAGGGAAAAAAGCATCCAGGATTGGTTTCACATCTGTGTGACCTATATATGCTTTAAGATAATTTATATGTTTAAAATGAGGCTTCATATGTTTAAAATTAAATATTATGCTACATTCCAATGAGCCTAAGAAAATCTTAGGACCCCTCAGGATAAAAAGTAATAGACTGACATCCCTTGTGATGTCTTCACCAAAAAACAGTGCACAAGCAAGTCTCCTAAATGACTCAATATTGTTGGTATCAAACATTCTGAAAAGAAATGTTCCTGGTCATTCTCAAATTCTCAAAAATTGTTAAATTTAAGATATTAAAAGTAAATATATTATACTAATATATTTACTTTTATATATTATATATAATATATAAATATATTATACTAACTAAAATATTAAAAGTAAATATATAATATTATAAAATATTATAAAATATAAAAAATTTAAAATATAAAAAGCCTTATATTTTTTCAGCATTATGGTTTTAATTTTGAAGTTATTTTCTAAGATGATAAAAGTCTTGTTTCAAGACAAAAAAAAATTAAAAATTTAATCTTGCAAAATACTTATATTTAAATTCCTTGTGGCTAAAAGTCTCATAACAATAAGCCACTAAAAAAAAAAAAAATACTTCAGAGATATTTAGATTAGATTTTGTTTAATCTAATTACTGATTGGCCATTTCTTTTTATTTCATCCAAGTTTGTCCCAGAATCTCATACATGTAACATTTTGAAAAGCCAAAAATTTCAATTTTATTGAAATTTTAAGTAATTCTGGGATATGGAGAGAATTTTCCATTACAGTTGTCATGGTTTAAGCTCAGCCAGCCACCAAGCATCAAATACCTCACAGAATCAGAAGGGTAAAAGCCAGAAAACACATGGGCTGAGATGCAGACTGTTTAGAAGGGAGAGCAGAAGCCAAGCAGACGGGCGAAGCAACACAAGGAATGCATTCAGCACTTGCCATGGGCAGGCAGGTGTTCAGCCATCCCCAGGAGAGCAGGGACCCACCAGGGCTGATCATTACAAGAACCATCACTCCAAATGTCCCCTCCTTCCTCCTTCTTGCCCTCACTTTGTGGACTGAGCATGATGCCAGACACGGTGAAATGTCCCTGTGGTCAGCTGGGGTCACCTGTCCCAGCTGTGTCTCCTCCCAGCCTCCCACCCACCCCCAGTCTCCTCACCAGCCTGGCAGTACAAGAAGCAGAAAAGGCCTTGGCTCTGCTAAGCCCTGCTCGGCTGTAACAAAACATCTCTATATATCAACTCTGTACTCAGAACAAATCCAAATTACAGCCCCACACTAGCTACTGTGAAGGAAGTTAACTCTATCCCAGCCAAAACCAGCAAAAACAGAAAGTCACAGATGGACAAGAATGTTAATATAATGGTAAAAATGCAATGTATGCATTCAGATTGCAAAGACTGATTGACAATGAATATTTTAAATCCTTTTTTACTAACTTTTCAATCTTAAAAAAGTAAATTTTTGCAGTACTTCGTTAGTTATTGAAAATCTTTTTTTTTTCCCAACACAAACCTTTTCAAAATACAAGTTATATTCAAGCTGTCTGTCAAGTAATACTGTGAGTGCCAACAAGATATTTTTCTCTCTTTTCTAATTGGGTAACACAGCTAATTACTGTTGTCTGTGGAATCATGTTTGATTGGCAGCTTGAATGTAAACAGAAACCATAATTTCAGATGATATTGTATAAACATTTGGATAGGGATGTGCAAGCATTTCTTCTCAACTAAGAGAAAAGTATATCCTAGATAATAAAAGTTACCTGTACATCATAGTTATCTATCTCTGATATAAATTCTTTCAAAATGTATGAATTCCTGCCAAATGCCAAGAATAGTTTCCAAAAAATTTTTGGCAATCTATTTATCAAAAAAATTGGAAATGTAATTATAAATTACACAGAAAATATGAAAAATGAATATCACAGTAATGTAGTCTTTGGATTCAGTTTAAAACCCCTCTAGAATTAGGTCTATAAAAAGTTAAGGAAACAGAGATATAGTCCAGACTACAAAAACATAACAATAAGAAGATGTTAAAGCTAAGTTTTAAAATATCTTCTAAAATACTATACACAAATTAATTTCAGAAAGACTAGGATTATTGTTGGAAGGGACCTGTGTCATGAATATTAACAGTATGTCAGATTTCATAATTGTACTCCAGAACTCTCACTCCAGGTTTCCTTCATAATAATTTTTGATCTTAAAAAAAGAAAAAAGGAGAATTGAGTGTGTTAGACATATAGATAGATGATAGATAGATGATAGATAGATGATAAATATCTATCTATCTATCTATCTATCTATCTATCTATCTATCTGTCTATCTATAAAAACACACAGGTCAAAAGACAAAATACTTGGAACTGAAGAAGAAGGAAGAGATTGAGTCCTGATTTTTTCCTGAAAATTTTATCCAGGACATAAGAAGCGGAACAATACAAAAATCAATCAAGGGGATAAATATCTGCCTGAAACATTTATTTAGCAAATAGATGTCTTTACTTCCTTCATGTTTGTTTTAACTAGTATTTTACCAAGTTAGCTTAACTGCTGTTCCTCAGATTCACAGATATTTATTTGAATGCATGTATTTAATTTAATGAAGGATTTTTCAGAACGTTCAGAATTCACATTAACTCATTGAAATTCCTGCTGGACAATTCTAACTGGTTCAAAATGTAACTAATAGTGGTAACTAAGAACCTGTTAAAATACTGGGTTCTTTTCAAGAAGAAATTTGCATACTTTCCCAATTCTGACTATTTTATACTATTTGTTGTTTCTACCAAAAACACCCAGTAAGAAAATTTTTTATAGTTTACTGTCAGAACTTTTTATTTATTAAACTGACCTCTCTAAATTTCATATATGAAGAAAAGAAGGGGGGAAAACTTATATAATTTAAATTATTTCAGGAAAAGACCTTCCTATACATAAAATATTTCAAAAACCCCTCAAAATGAAATATAATGACAATCCCAAACGAAGTCCTGTTCTCCTGAAATTTTCTTTTTAAAAGAGAAAAACATCATTATGAAATGCTTGGTTGAATCCAGCAAAATATGGAAGCTGAAGTTTTGAGTTGTAATTGCCAATTAGAATGTTAAGTAGCAATATTTTTGTTAAAATTTCTTCATTGAAGCTAGTGCTAAAGGTTCTGCCTGATTGCTATGAGACATTATTTTTCCAGAGCTGAGAGATGCTATGCCTTGCACTCTGTGCTGCACTGGCACAACAATGATCTAGAATATCAGGCATTGTCTCTTGAAAGACATCATTTGGGAGCAATGGCATCTGGCAGCAAATGATGCAAAACATGACTTTATGTGACAATTCAGGCATTGAATGGTGTATTACTTTGAATGGCAATTGTAGTACTGAGTATTTTCTGTTCGTGAAAATTTTGAGAAGCCAAGATACTGCAGAATACTGTGTGATTTATCCCTTGTGCCTTCTCTCCTTTGAGCCTGGCTGAATAGTTCTATCTGAACCGAAGTCCTTGATTTATTCACAAAGTAGGGAGCTCTCACACTGAATTATTCTCTGTGGCCTGTAATAATCGCTTGAATTGTGGCAGAATTTGTGCTACAAAAACCCAGCAATTGTGGTTGTCTTATGTGTAAATGACCATTTGCTTTCGTAAAAAATATTCTGCATATGGAAAATTATACATATGTTCTTTTGATTGCTGTACATTAAAATGGAACATTTTTTCACAAATTAAATGTTCAGCTACCTACTGTTCACTTCTGAAAGCACAAACCTTGGCTTTACTGTGAATCAATACAATCTCATTACACAAACCTTTTAGAAGTTTGTGTCATGTACTATTGTTTTTGTCTAATTATTTTGCTAGGGATAGGTTCATCTCCTGATTTTGAATATTTATGACACCATGTAGCTTTATATTTTTTTAGCTTCGTGCATATGTTTAGTATACTGATCTAGATGGAATTTCTGGAAATTGAATTAAAATGTGAATTTATGGAAAAAAACCAAACAAATTTATTAAAAGCCGACAATCCATTACATAACGACTCAGCTGAGCAACAGAAATGAACGTGATATATGTGCTAAGAAGTGAATCTGCTTTCATGACTGGAGACTGATAGCTCAGCAGGAGGAGGAAGCACATGGGAACAGCTCGCTCACAACAGGCAGCAGCAGCTGCTACACAGCAGCTAAGGAGATTGCAGGGGTTTCCCACCACAATGTGCAGAACAGAACCATGACCACCTAATCTGCAAAATACCCCCTAAGCACAGACTCACAGGGAGATCTCAGACCTAAAAAAAACACTACCCTTATTTGGAAAGGCTTTTCTCTGTAAAAAAATCTTAAGCATATCACAGAGTGCACAGTCCTGCCCTGCTCTGAAAAAGAGCCAAAAGCCCTCTTTCATTCTCAAATAAGATGTTTGTCCATTTGTCAGCAGTATGTTCGATCAGAGATTTGGGTACTACTATATGCAAACTAATTGTTAAAAAAAATGCAGCATAGAAAAGGAAATTAAATTCCAGTTTTTCACACTGTTAAATTCACTGACTTCTAGGACAACAGCCACAGGTAATCATCTGCTGTTTTTGCATAAAAGCTTCTTACTGATTTTATTAAACATTGAAAAGAATTTAAAAATGCAAGGTAAATAGTGTATTGATACTTAAAAAAAGAAAGAACTTTGCCATATTACGAATAAAATTTTACTTGATGTGTAATTTGTATTTCAGATAAGGTTTACGTTAGGATATATCTTGCTCTTCGATCTAATTGTAATTGATGTGTACATCAACAGGAGATATATCCTCAATATGGATGTTCTATTCTCTTCCACAAACCCCTCCTTATCTGTACAGCACCTCAGAATTTCTTTTTACACACAAATATTAATACAGATTCTACCAGAACTGATTTTCTTCATGGTATAAAAAAGGACCATTTGGAGGGGGTAAGTGACATTGTATTACCCCATGTAGTAAATGTTTACTGCAAAGTGAGCTGACCAGTACTGACACTAGAGTAAATAAAAGGGAGACAATTCAGTGAACCTTGCAGCATATGAAAGGGGAAATTTTTAGAATGCAAAGTTAGACCTTGCTACCTGAAAAGAAGACTGAGGGCTGATGAATACATATAAGTTTCACAGGTACAAGTGTAGGTCAGTTGGTTGTATGCTTTCAAGTCTTTTAATCTTCAACAATCCTATTATAAGTAGAAGCAGAGAAATTAAACATATATTGCTGAAACCCATCATGCTTAAAATCTACAGAACAGAAAGGAAAGGTTTAGTCTCAAACAGATTTACTTATACTCTTAAATATTTGGCACTACTTCTTTATCAAATGAATTGGATTTTTCTTTCTGAAGGAAGATAAAACCAAAGAATACATTTGGAAACCATTTTCGATTTATCATCTAGGAACCTTCCTACATCAGACACTCTCTTAACAAGACACTGCATAAAATATACCAGCATTATACCACTATACCTACCTCCATTACCAAAAAAAAAAATATATTTAAAGATGTTATGCTTTGGAAATACAAAACATTTAATTAGAAATCATCAAGTCAACCAATGAAAACATTTCTTTTATATTCATCTTCTCTATTTGTGAACTGATTAGTATTTGTTAATTAAAATACCCCAAACCCAAACTAATTTTTCAAGTCTTTTTTCTTTTTCTCTGCACATGATAATCAAACATGAGTTCTGAGCATTGAACAACCCATAGACAAACAGTTAAATTAAGGTCATATAATATTGAAGGAAATAATACAACAGGATGTCAAAGAAAATTATTTACTCCTAAACATAAAGTAAGATTGAAGTTGCTGTCTGGCTAACTTAACTATTTGAGCTATTTCTTTAGTAAGCATATTTTTATAAGTAGTAGCATGAAATACAATTTATTTCATTGTATTTGGTCACATATCACCTTTTCCTTTCATCATTATATTTGGAAAATTGCTTATTGGAATAGTCACGGAAGTTAAAGGAAAACAAAATTTTCAGTGGTCTTTTATTATCTAAAGAGAACTTGTTTTAGAGCATTGTTTCATCTTGCAGACAGCAACAAAATACCCAATGATAGGTAGAAGTAGGTAAAGCCCAAACTGGAAATAAAAGGTAATTTTTGATGGTGAGGACAATTAACTACTGCAACAATTTTTCAAGTGATACAATAATCTTTTTCATCACTTGGAATCTTTAAACCAAGATGGGTGGGTTTCCAAAAGACAATCTGTTATGCCTCTGTGGGCTACTGTCTGCTTTGGTAAAACCAAATGAAATCTCTGATCTTCCTTGTGCAAGTCAGGCAACATTGTAATGGCACCTTCAAAATACATTAGGGTATTCATTTAGGCTTCTAAAATTCAAACTAATATTAACAGGTCTTTTAAAAAAAAAAATAATTCTGTATTCTGGTCTAAAAATGGCTGTCATGTTTGTGATATTGATAGAAGCAGCATTCAAACACCAGCATTTTCTTTGTTACTATCACTCAAATGTCAAATGGGGAGTGGCCTCTGCCTTCTGCCCTGCTGTTGTATCAGCCACAGGTAATTTGTAAATAACAGTGACTGGGTATGCCAAAGTTTGTGCTTGTAACAAAAAGGAGACAGCTGAAGAAAGGAGGCAGGGGAACTTCTGCACCATCAGTGCCAGTCTGGGGATCTGTCGGTGTCAAATTATCATTTCCATTTTGTCTTGTGATTGTAACTTTCATTGTGAATTAGAGCATTGGTTCAGCAGCAGCCTCTTGACACATAGTGAGGGAATCATGACAGTGTGTGACAGAGCAATCAGCAGCTGAGCTGCACCAGGACTGAAGGACCAGCTGCACTCTGGACTAGAGCAGTGACATCCAGACTGTTAGAGCCTGGATTAACAGAAGCTGTTAATGGTAACAGTGAATAGCTGCAAAGGCAACGCAGGGACAAGGATGGCAAAGGTTTGGAGCTGAAACCTGGACCTTTCCTGTCCACTTTCAACTTCTAGCACGCAATCCAGATGGGAAAAGAGAAAAAAAAAACTGTCTTCCCTGAGCAAGGCAGGCCATCTAGCAGCAGAGGTAATAAGACCAGGCAAAGCACCACAGGGGATCTGCCTGATCTAAATCAGATGTAGATCAGTCTTAGGAGTCCCAGGTGTAGCAATATCTAGTCTAGACCACAAATCAAGAAAATAGTGTTCTTCCTACAATCAATGTTACTTCAAATATCCCCACTAAAGAAGATAAGAGATGTTGAGGAAATGTTTCATTTTCTGTCAATTCTGTAATAATTTTGCTGTTTCAGTGACAGCAATGAGGGGTTTTTCTCCCCTATAATTGTCACAAGAAGCAACTCATTTAGTTGTATTCATCAGAACACATTACAACTCATGGCTGGAGGGTAGGAAAGTTTCAAAACTAAAAAGTGGCCAACTGCTGTGTAACATTCTGTCTTTTGTTCATGTAACTGGAAAACCCCATCCTTATTATGAATGGAGTTTTATATAGTCAAATATACATGTACTTAAAGTAGCTTACTTGCATGTTTCTGTTCTGTCCTGTCCATTCTTTCTAACAAAAACATTATTAGATATGTAAGATAGTTATTTTAAAGAAACACTTAGAATATTGTATCATTGACTTAATTTTATTTGGAGCCAAGTCGCCTATGCCATTTGTTTATTACCTTCATCAATTACATTTATTAATTGGGAATTTAACATGTGATATAAGCAGCAAAATGCTTGAAATAATTTTTTAATACTGAATACATAAACAGATGGTGACTGTTGAAAACCATATATAAATAAAATGTAAAATAACTTATTAATTAGAAAACATACTCCATAAATTCCTTTGCTAGCAAAGTTGCTATCTGTAAGTTTGAAATTAATTTTCTAGTAACTGTGATTTGCAATTGTACAGTATTGAGAATTACAGATGAGTTTCTCTAGTTTCAGCTGAAGATACTATAATAAAGACATTGAAGTCCATTAAAATCTCTTCATCTTAGGTGTATTAGAAAGAATAATTATTAAAGGAAAATATAAATACGATCTGGAAAGATGAAGACCTAATCACCTGGGTGACCTGGGTTGTGAAGCACAGCAGTCTTCCTTGTTTTATTGAGTCAGACTATATTTCAATGGTTATGCTGCCCAACTTCTTTTTCCTTCTGCACTAAATCTCTCCCTGATGCATCACCACTGAAACCAACACATTTGCCAGGAATATACAGGAAGTAATTGCCACTGAAAACTGTGTTTTTACATTTTAAAACCTGATTTACAAACTTTTATGTCTATCTCAAGTTTCTTAGCAATATTTCCACTGAGATCTGAATATATACTAGTGGCTTCTTTTCTGGCTACAGAACAAGAAGCAAAGGAAACTCTCCTCCTTGGATCAACAATCCCTGCTGAGGAATCTATCCATTCAACTGGCTTGATCAAGTAGCCATTAAGGAGGTAACTATTTCCTTTTTAAAAAAATGACAACTTCAGCTCTGCAAAACCACTGCACAGTTATACCCAAGAATACAAATATGCAGAAGTATATGAGAAGAAAAAAGGCCATTTTAGTATCATAGTCTTCTAGCCCAGTCAGTGCCTGCTTGCATTTTTTCTACTTTTAAAAGAAGATGAAAGTGGAAAGTTGATGGTGTTTGGTGGATTCTTCAGGAAATTAATCATTTTTCATACATCACAGCACAAAAGCCCTTTAGTATAATGAATGGACTAAATTATTTCTGAGCAGTTCCTGAATTACTGCACATCTGATCAGTTCTCTATAAGGAAGAGGCATGACTTACATTTTTGGGTATCAGGTCTACAGTTCAACCTCACACATTATAAAATACTTTTTCCTGTCATAATTCCTTCTCTTTAACATATTCTTATGTAAGCATGTTAGTGGTATCAAACTCTGATGTATCTGATGTGGAAACAAAATCTCTCACTGTTAATACTGTTTTATTGATCAGAGGCTGTATCCTGACCGGGTCAGGTTTTCCTGAGTGCAGTAGGTTTGTATCAAAAGAGGCCATCATCACTCATTAACCTGTGGGCTGTTCTCCCTGGAGCCCAGTGTGTTTGGTCTCCCTCTCAGATTTCTGAAAGAACTGCACATTAAATTAAAATGGCGATATTTTTAGAAGAAAACTCACAAGTGTGATACTATTTAATTATGACTTGAGGAAGACTTTATGAAAGAAAGCTAAAAGTTTATATCTAAAGTGTAAGTAGGTTGAAATGCAGTGTGGGTTTACCAAAACTATAACCTAACAAGACAAAAAGGTAACATATGTCACAGAAAAAAGAAATGCACTAGACTTCATTTTCATTAGAACCTAGATAATTCAGATAATTCTACACTGCAAGATATTTGTAAAACAAAGATTATCAAAGAAATGGAAAGCCTTGTCTTTTGAGAGCAGTCATTCAAGCATGGCTTTTGAAGCTGCAAGGAAATATGGTTACAAAGAAATCACTGTATACACGCCAATGATGGAAAAGAGCCATCTAAAGATACAATGCATTTAAAGAACATTCACTGATGCCAAGATCCATTTAGAGGAGAAAATGAGATAAGGTTTCTACCTGTCAGAACTTCTGGGTCTCTCTTCCATTGGAAGAACATGGGAGAGTAAGCTTCTGGGAAGGTCTTTGCATTTCTGAAAGGAGCTAAATAATTTAGTCCCTGGAGAAGCAAAGGGCTCCACTCAGTGACTTAGGTTTACTCTGAGGAAAAACATAAAGAGTAAGAAATTGTGCAAAAGATGTGAGCCTCACTTTTAAATGTCTCGCTTATTTTCATTGTAATTCTAAATATTCTTTCAAATGCACATACTTTAGAAACTTTTCTAGATACTTTAATTAGCATTCAAAGATTTTTTTTTCAATCAATTATCCCCCCCAAACAGTGTAAGTATCTGAAGGAATACTTTCTTTTAAATGAAAACTCTCCCTTGGTACCTACACTTACATGAGTAGGAAACAGTTTCAGTTGGTGGAAGTTGGGGTGAATGCAAGATCTACCACCATAATAGTTTTCAATCACTGGGGCTGTCCTGGCTTTATTGTCAATGATGAAAAAATCTCCTTTCATGGGCTTTCTTCAGATTCCAAGAATGAACTGTGAGCTAATCCACCAGCCAGCAGACTTTGTAGGACAGTAAATATGACCTAGTTGTGTTACTTGGTCTTCAGTTTTAGCTGACTTATTCTATAAAGGTAAAAAACTTTGACCAAAGCTAACCAATAGCTTTTGAAGTCACTGAAGGTGCCATTGTTTTGTGCTAGAGCATATTTAAAATGTGTGTCCTCTGGAAAGTACGTTTCCTGAGCTGTTAAATGCCACCTGTGAGGGAGATGTGAAGGCTGCACTACCAGCAGCTGATTAGCATGTGAGGGTAGTAAAAGATACTCCTCAGCATGGCATCCCTTTCCTGGTATAATTGGAAATGAATGGGTGCAATATTTAAAGAATCTCAACAATTTCAGATAGAAGGATTTATTTTTATTTTTATTTTTTGTGGTTTTGGATCTGTGACATTATGATATGTGAATGTGGGTCTCATGTGGCACACTATTAATATTATTATTGGATGTATTATACTTTTGCCTTCAGACTTGCCCCCTACCCCAAATAAGACCCCATTACAACAGGGACTGGATAAACATGTAGCCTGATTAACCTCAACCAAAAGGAAGGCATATGAATAAAGGAAAATCAAAAATAAAATCAAAAAGAGGGATTGCTTTTAAAATTTCTTCTTACTTGTTTCATTGTTCTTCTTCCTAGTTCTTTGTTTTTCCATAGACCTTTGCAAATTTCATTGCCCTTGCTAGTTTGAAGAACTTATGCCAGAAGTCTTTTATACTCTGGGGACATCTGCCCTTTGAATAATTATTCTGGGGAAAACTTCCATTTGAATACTATTCTGTAACACTTTGAACAGGTTGTTTTTTAAGGTAAGTGGTGTAATTTGCAATGCTTTCTTTTTCTCATGGCATCTATTAGAATATTCTTCTCTCTAGTTACCATTGCCCTCATCAATCTGTTTCCTACTCAGCTCCTCTGTTTGTTACCTTTTAGCCAAGACAAGAGAGGAAAATAATTTCTTGCCTATGATGACATTAACAGACATGTAGCATCTCAACTATATTGCATTGAATAAGTAACCAAATAATACATCCTTAATCAAATAGTTCTAAATATTACTAAAAGTTTGATTTAAACAAATTCAAGCCTATTTCTCTTTTTTAGCGAAGTCTAAGCATTCCATGTCCTGGTAATCTTTTGTTTGAATGAATGCATGTCTTTATGCAAGTACCTTTCAAAAACTTCCTGACCAAAGTGGCTTGCAAGCAGGTTTAGAATTCACTGCACGCATTCTGAAGCTATAACATTCCAACATATTAGTTCAGTTGGGTTCTGAATGGTTCACGACTCTTCATTTTCCAGCAACTCAATGTTTATGGCATGTGCTCAATTGTTTTAAGGCATGACTAAAAAGTGTAAAACTGGTCTATGAAATCGCTAGTCCTGAAAAAATTCTCTGCTCTGTTGAATTCAATAAGCAGTGTGTATATTTACTTTCTCAGTCTATTACTTTTGGGTTTTTTTTAACCTTTTGAGTGTTTCAGAATTGTAGGGTTGGAAGAAGTACTTAGAAATACCAATTTTCTGTATGCAAACTTCATGGTGCAGAAAACACTTTTTATTTTTTCTTTAAATGTGGGAATGTGAGTCTCTTCAATAATATTTCAATACAGTTTTGCAAAGCAATCCACAAAATTTTACCTACTTCCTCAAGACCACTGAGAGAGAGGAAAGATGAGGAAAAATACCCTATCTCTATTCAGCATCCTGCAGTAGGGAAAATAAAAACTGAACAGAGCATTGTAATTTGGATTTTGAGGACAAAAAGACATAAAAGTCTGCTTCCCTAAAATAGTACATACAAAAATCCCTTTTCTTCATAGTCTTCTTCAGTTTGTGCGTCATGAAACCACATTGAAATAAATCTTTGAAATTAATTTCTCCTTTGGACGCTAACAGCTTTTTCAAATAATCTGTTTTCCTTAATGATGAGAGAGGTACAAACTTTAAGAAAACTAGCAGATGTTTAATGGCCATTTTAACCTAATTGTATTGACTGTATCCTGTTGAACTGAAGAATTGTATCCATTAGAATTGTCTTGTATAACATTCTGCCTTCACTGTAGTGGCAGTGGAATTTCCTGGATCATTTAGGTAACTTTAAAAAGTGAGATATGTCAGATTCCCTTTTGACTTCATCTCTCCCCAGTTGTGAAGAAAATATAAAAATTAAAAAGAAGAGAAAAAAAAAAAGAAGGAATTTTATGAGTTGTAGGCTTTTTCTAAAAAAGCTGCTTTTCAGTTGTATTAAAAGTGTCAGCATTGACTAAATGGAGAAATATATTTTTTTTCTTCATGATAGGTTGAAAAAAATTGAATGCAAATGCATTTTCAGTTTCACTACAGGTAGAAAGTATGATGCCTAGTTTTACACAGCTCTGCTAAGCAGGTACGTATGCATCACTTGAAATGGTGTCTAATATTCCACAGATGGCAATTACTTGCAGAGGAATGGCTAGGGACTTAATTAAAATGCTGAGACTTAGCAAAGTAAAATGCTGCAGAAGCACATGAAAAATCTATACATTATGCAAGGGATTCCATAGAATATTTAGGAAGCTAAAAGTGTCTTTTTACATTTTCCCTTCATTTCTGCACAAAAGGTTTACTGTAAAATAAAGGTTAGTTATGTTTAAAATTATATTTTAGCTAACTGAACCTACTACACAACAAAACAAAATATATTTGACTGCACAATATTGATTTTACATGAAAGCACATCAGTTAGTGAAATGCAAAAACCAATAAAACATCACCCCTGGCTGGGATAGATATCTCTAGATACAATTTATTTTTACATTTAAACCAATTATTGGGCTTGTTGCATTTAAAAATGTACACCATATATCCTTTCAAGGACTTTTTTATTCAATCAAATCAATTGCATTGATCTCCATATTCCATATTAAACACCAATCTTAAATTAAAGCTGACACATTTTGAAGGCCAAAGTACAAGATTCTAAGCAGAAATAAATTCTACAAGGCTTTCTTTGTGTGTTTTTATGCCCAAACATGAATACAAATATTGATTATGTTTTAACACACAATTTATGAGCTATTTCAATGTTTATTTCTTCCTAAAATTTGTTCAATAATAATACAAAATTACCAAAACAGAATGCTCCCTGAAGTTCTTTCTGTTGCACTGGAATATGATGATCATTTTCATAAATAATTAATTGACAGAATGGAAATAAATCCTTAGGCATAATTGTTCATGAAGAATATATGACTAACAGGACATACAACTAATCTACCACTTGTTGAAATGCAGATATAGGGACAAGACATTTTTTCTTTTGAACATTTCATCAAAAGAGTGAGCATTGACCTTGAGCCTGACCAAGTTGTTTTCGCTCCCAAACGGTGTCTACAAAGAGAAGCAGGACTGTAAATTCAGACAAAATTATTATGCATAGGACTAGTGCTAAGTATTCTCACGGCCTTTGTCCGCTGATGATAGGGGAAAGACTCCAATTTCATAGAAAGAATCCAGTGTGTATTCATCCAGCTGTCCTTTCCCTTTATGGCATCACCTCTCTATGCCTGGTAGAAAAACAACCGTGCCACTTGGAAGGGGCTTCTCACTTCTCCCTGGCTCATCAGTTTCCCAGGTTTCAAAGCGCTATTGATATTGTTTGTACTTTGGAGCTTCCATCTCCCAATAGTTTTCAATTAGCTCTACATGCATTATCCAACTCTCTTAAGCTTTCCAGAGTTTACACGGAGTTTGCATAAAAGTAAAATGGAAGAATCCAGACTTTAAAAATACTATCAAATATTCAGAATGTTCAGTGTCCTGTTCACACCTCTCCATCTCTTCATGTTGTTGTGTGCATATGTTGCAGTCAAATGAACAGCATAAGAACCAAGGAGGGAATTTGTCAAATACTCCAAATAGCTGCACATCACTACAGATTATGACTGCTTGGATTTAGGGAACATTTTTTTGGCTGAGGAAACATTCCAATGGGATAGATTAATCTGTGTAAACCACACAGCTCAGCTGAAACTGCTGTTCAGCATTCTAAATTGCCACCTTCGTCTTCTTTCAGCACAAAAATGTGCATTTCTTCCTATAATAAAGATATTTTATAATAGCAATAAGGCAACTCCAGGGTGTGCGGTTATCACGAGATAATCATACCCTGGAGGGATTGCAGATACTTGGCTGTGCCTCATAACACCCCATGTGTGTGTTTATCTCATGATAACCCTACTCTCTTTTGTATCTTATTGCCTAATTATCCTCTGCTAATGCAAAATACTAATTTTTTTGTCTGAAACAATATGTGCAAGAATGCATTGCTAACAATCACTGGAGGACATTGACAAATAATGCTGTCACTACTTTTACTCTCTTCCAGCCAGAAATTTACATAAAGAACCAACTTTGGATATTCTTTTCTAAACCAATTCAAATTGTTTAAGGCAACATCAACGAAAATACTGGAAGCAGGCCAAGTAAATATCTCTAAAAATTCCATGTATATTCTTGTATGTGATCTATACAGTTCTACTTACATAAAATACCAAATTTCTTATGCATTTACGTCTCTTTACATTTCTAATTCTAATACACAGAGGGTAGTTTCTTGACTGTTGCTTATGGATCCTGAAGGGGGTCTTAGGATCCCCATCCGATATTTACCTGAGGATAACTTTTATTTTATTTAATCTCCATATAGGGAGTGCTAGCTATGTTTCAGATACCACTGGGAGATATTCAGAGAGAGTAAAGATTCTGGACCTCTCTTAAGGAGACAGAACTTTTGTTCATTTTAATGTGCAAAAAATTAGTTAAACCTGTTTTACATCGATGCTGAAATTTCAGATATGAAATGCTCACAGATAAGGTTCAATCGCTCCTTAGTGGAATCAATGTCATAAAAATGACTTGTAATCACAATTCATTGAAAATAAACAAACTAAAAAATTGGTTTCAATTTTTAACTGATAGACTTATTCTGCAGTTTAAGTGTGAACATTATAAAACATTGCAAAAGGTAATCTAACACATAAAAATAGTATATATAAGAATTGCCTTTTCATCTTTTATTAAAAGCTGTATCAATTGAAAATCAATTACTGCTCAAATGAATATGACTGGCATATTATGACATTAAACCCCACGAAATATAGCAGAAAAAATGCCCTCAAAATGCAAAATGATAGGTTGATCCCAGAGTTTAAGTTATACAGGCTTCATCATTCTATATTAATAATATTACTGAATGTTTATTACACATACTGTATTCATATGTCCAAACACTGTATAAGTTTCAGAGTTGGTTTTTTCTATAGGCCATTCTAACAGAAACTAAAAAGAAACCTGTAGACTATTCAGTAATGATAAAGAAATACAAGGTAAGTTTTTATGCAAACAGAAATAAGAGTAGACAAACAGTACAATATTTTTAGAGAAATTCATTTGGTACAATGCCAAACACAATAAAAAAATGTAATCCTGAGGACCCACGATATGACATTTTATATATCTGCCTTATATACGTGTGCCTGTGTTTGGTTTATTTCTACATAGGTAATGTGCATTTTTGGTTTTATTCTGTGTTTTATAATATATTATTATTTTCCATACTGTTTGCAGTGAACAAATTCTACTTTTAATAGCACCACCTGTGTAGATCTACAGGCTTTGGGGTCTTCCTTCCTTTGTTGTGAGCTACAGTTAATTAAATCAAGATTTTTTTCCTTTTACAATGTCTATTTTTACACTCTGTTTTCATGTGAAATTGCTTTCATGTTCCCTGTCCTCCCACTCAACCAGTTCTTCGGAAAAGCACGTATGTTTATCTCTCTTAGCATTGCTTACAGATCTCATTTCTCAGTCCTTTGATTATTTTTGATGGCCTTCTCTGAATTCTAGCTTCCTGGTGCCAATGGAAGAGAATTGCCTTAACACAGTTCTCAGAATTCTCCAGCTCTGCGTCTGCCTCGCCTGTGGCATTCCTGGCAGCCCTTGCCATGATATGCTCTTGGAAAAGGAATCAAGGGGCATATTCCCAATGAACATATACCAAAAGAACTATAAAAAAAAAAATGCCTCTAATACAGGATGATGTTGATATGCAAAACCCACACTAATCATAGCAGCTGTTGGTTTAGAACAAAGATCTGAGCTCACAGTCTCGTTATCTTAATAGAAATATGCCTATATGTGAGGCAGGAAGAGGCTCAGAGAAAGCTACGTGCACTAGAATTAGCAGGATTTTCCCTGACAGTGGCATCAATACTAATATTATTAATATTATTATTGTTGTTGTTATTACTACTATCAATTATATCCTTGAACTGATGTGAATGTGCTACTGTGAAGATGTCCTTCATAAGATATAGCTAGTAAGAGCTTTACAAATAAAGAATTATGTTGGCCCTGTCTTGAATTCTCTCCTTTTTCATTATTTATGCTATTAAAATTCATCTTACCCTTTAAGTGGACATCAGTTTGCCAGCAGTAATAGAAATCACTCTGAATAGCCAGACAAAAAGTTTTGTGCTCCAGAACATGGTGGGAAATCTACCTGAAATCTTTCTGATCAATTGGAAATTTAGAAGAATTGGACTTGAGTTACTACAGTCAGGCTTCCATCTGTTGCATGACCTTTCTTGGGGAACTTTGCTAGCCTTTATCTTGAGACACACCTTACTGACAGACTGCAGGAATGCTTCTCCTCCACAGAAATAGCCTTCCTCCTGCCAATATTAACATTAACTTTCAGCTAATATTTAATTATTACTAAATTAAAATAGTCCAACAGCTTCCAGAGAAAATGTTTATCATTAACACTTTCTCATGTGCATCATGAAAAAAAATTGGATATGAAATATTTTACTTCAGAAAACATTATAATGCATGTGCAGCTGTGCAGCACTTCTGAATTTTTATTTCAGCGTCAACAAAGATTTAACACGACTGTTTCTCACCTAAGCAATGGGGGCATAATGGTGTAATAAAGTCACTTATAATAATTTTTAATGGAGAAGCCTTGTTTTAACACATGCCATTGTCTATGGTCTTTTTTCATTTAGTAGAGTAATGGATATATTAAGAGTTACACCATATATTATTTTTCTGTGATAAAACAATTCTTTATTTCTCTTTGATTAATGAAACTAATGACTAAATAATCTTCCATGCTAAAAGAGAGCACTCTGGATTCTGGTTCCAGATTTTTGTTTGTTTCTGAATTTTGTATTAAAACGCTGTAGGACTTAAATCAGAATAAAAAGGAGAAAATGATTATCATGTAATTCCATAAGTTCAGACAGCTAAAAGACCTTATATTTCTTCATTAATTCATCCCACCCATGAGTAATTGAAAACAGTCACTATATTTATGCAGACTTCAGTGCTGCAGATACACGTGAAGGACCCTGGGGCCAGCACTCCGGTTTGTCTCACAAGTACGTTTAAGCCAAAATGCAGACAGAACCTCTACCCAAGACAGTTCCACTTTGAACAGGAGATCTTCTGGATCACCTCCACAGATCCCATCTCAGGCTCATTTCCATGGCTCTGTAAAAGCTTAAAATGATGTGAAACTGTCAAGACACTAAGCTCTATCTCACAGTAATTTTAACTGATAGCATTTGCGTGCCTAATGAGAGTTTACTGTCCTCTTGGCTACTGGTAAAGTCCATTTCTAGTTGAAATACATGTTCCCATTTACAGTGGTCAAGTGCTCATGATCAAGACCTCATTATCAAAGAAGCTTGTGATTACTACTTAAAACTGGCATAAAAACTGCAGAAAACAAGACATAATGTCTGATGGACCATGAAAAAAGCTGAAAAGGTAAATTGAATGGTGTGCAGCATATTCCATGATTCTAAGAATATAAGAAATATTATGTTCAAAGATTAGCACTTCTAGTCATCACCAAGTAACCTAGCCAGATTTCATCTGTGAACACAATTTTTAAACTAGGATCTCTTTTCACCCTATTAGCTTAAAAATATCCATCTGCTGAGATTAAATGCCTTAATAAGGATATGACCAAAGTCTATAGACCCAACAGCTTCAGTGCCACAGAACAAAAACAGTTATGGTTTTTGGATGCCATTGGTGATTGAACCCTAAAAGAAGTGGTTGGTCCTCCAGTAAAATCTCAACCATATTTCAGATAGAACTAGGGAGTTTGGAATATGCACAAGGAACACATTTTTGCTTCTGTGACACAGTTTCATTCTATAATTTTTTGTTGTCAGGATATCCTAAGAATATTACAAAAAATACCTTTAACAAGAATAATAGCAATGGCTTAAGGAATTTTTTTTTTTAATATTTCCTTTTCAATGTGAAAAAATAATTTTGAAATATCTGAGTTTCTCATATTAAAATGTTTAATTTGTCATTATTGTTAATTAAAGGTTATTTAAAAGAGTTAGACATCTTCATTGAGGTCCATCAAAATCTATAACTCTAAATTTCAACTCAGCTGAACACCAATATGTACTTAGCAGCTTACAACAGCAAAGACACCGGAAGAGATACACAGGCATAAAGCTCACTCAGATTTGCCAAGGATGGCTTCTCAAATCCTCAAATCCTGCAGTAAAGCTACTCTCCATTTAGGAATGTTGCTTCACTTTCCATGTGGTGAGGATTTTTTCCTATGTTCTGCTATCTTTACATATATTTTCTGGGCTGGTTTTACTTCAACAAAGCACTTAAGCATATATGAAAATTCATTCCTTCCGCAAATATATGTGACTTTGTGCTCAACTGTAAATATATCCTTATGCTGCATTTCCTGCAGTGAAATGTAAGCACCTGTTGAGGTGCTGTTGTAGAACAGCGATCCAGTGAAGGCACTGCTGGCCTTAGAGAGAGATTAAAATCAGGGTCTTACCTAGGTTTTAAGAAATAAAAGTCAATAAAATTTCTGAAAGGAATGAAAGACACCAATACCAAATTCTGCCTCAGACATTGTAATACTGTTGCTCTGCTTTTCATACCTGAAGGAAGAAAAATCAGACTGCTAAGTAAATATTTGTAAATCAAGACTAAATTAAGATTATTGAGTTAGCATTAAAAAAATCCATTCTACATTGCAAGAGCTATAACTCTGGGTAAAACCTGGTCTTTTCTTCTTCTGTGGCCCAAATTTTGTCAGTAATCCAGATAATGTTATTTCTTTTATTAGCATTCATTTGTGAATGTTTCCAATCACATTTTCATCCTACATTGCTACTAGAAGCAGCCCAGGGACTGGATAAATTTTTCAATAGAGTTTCATACACATGGTACAAAAATGCCCATGTTTTCATCACTGTTCCTCCTCACACTTCAAAATGTAGGCTTGCTTACCTCCAGGGATTGCCAGAGAGCTTCAGTTCTCATGGATGCATGATTTTCACAGCAGATATCCTGAAAACATTAGTGTTCATAGAAACCACAGAGATGCTATGATTTCTTGAAGAGATGTGGCCAAGCCACATTCCTTTGAGTGAAAAGTGGCTCCTGGTGAGACAAATATGGTCTCAGAATAACAAAACCAGCATAACAGAGTTGAAAAAAAATAAAAAAAAATAATAAAAAAACCCCAAACCCCCAGCTTGACAGAAATGTAAAAACTCAGAAAACTATTTCTAAAAATTATGTTACATAGTGTTTTTCAAATCTCTTGTAGGAAAAGAAATAAAACTGATTTTGCACAACACCATCATTTATAACTTTCCAATAAGTAAATGAGTGATCAGGGAGAAATGCTGCCCATCTGCTCTCTGCTCCATTGGCCTTTGCTAACCTAAGAGTGGAACCAGTTGCTCAGATGAAAAGATGGGGAGGGGGAAAGACAAGAAAAAATACAGCAAAAGGGAGTTTCTGGTCCAAACTGAACTCCATAGTTAGAGGAAAATATTTTAAAACATTTTTCAAGGTATGCATATTTCCTTTAATTCCTAGGATTCTCTGGCTAGACCATACTGGAGAAATAGTCTTGACAGCAAACTGAATTTGTTTCTGTAGTATCTGGAATGACTTTCTATCTTTTGAAAAGGTTTCACTTTTGCATCTAGAAGAACAATCCTTTTGCTTCCTGGAACAACTACACCACAACTTGAACTGTCATTCATAAAGCTTATTTGGCTTCCCAGCCTAAGATTATTTTTGAACCCTTCTTTCACAATCATTCTTGTTCTTGCTTCTTTCTCCATTATATTAAAAATAAATGTTTGCCATGTTTAAAGGCTTCACCTAGTTATGCAGGCTGAACAGTAATGCCTCCTTTTTTATGCAGCAATTGTGCCTGAGAGTGGATTAAAGTCTGTGAATGTCAGACCTCCCTGGACACATAGTTGTGGTTATGTTTTGCATAGAGGTCTTCAAATTAGGATGAGCTTGTCTGCATAAGGTGAGGTTTAGGACATGTCTATTTCAGAAGAAAATTTTGAAAAGAAAATTACCTTTTCTTGAACAGGGCAAAACCATTTGCACTCTTAATTCTTGTTAATTAATTCCTGTGATTTTATTTCTTTTTGGTATTTCCTAATAAATGAAAACATAAAGAGTTATAGCCAAGATCACTAGGCATCAGAAAAAAATGAGAGTTGTATTCTAATCCCAGAGGAAAACCTTGTTTACATGATGAAACCCTTGCAGTGGAAATCTTGGGAATCTGGGTGGGTGGAATCTCTCATTGTCAGAACTTTCAACAAAAGAGCAGCTGCAGATACTGAAAGCATTAAATAAAAATTACCAACAAGCTGTCTTACCTGTGTGCACTCCACAGAAAGGAAGGGCAAACATGAGCAGGTAGTGCTTGTACATCAGTCAAAACTATGACAGCTACCGTGTAACATCTGACAACACTGACATGTGCTGCACTCCCTAAGATATTCCTCTAACTGAACCATAAAGAGACAAATAAATTAGTAATAGTACCTTGCCTGTCAATGTCCTATCTTGCAGGCTTCTCACACTGTTGATTAGCATTGTTTGAAGTGGTTCATCAATACATTTACTTTCAGAGGAAAAAGAAGGATGCTCAATTATTTTATTACTTTAAGAAAAACCAACAAAATAAGGGGCACTAGATTCCTCACGATCACATAATCATTTCTAGGAAAAGGACAGACAAAAATCAGTATAATGCTTCCCTACTAGTCAAACAGATAAGTCTTCATTCATGTGCTGTGTGGCAGATGAAGTTCTCTTAACCAAATCAGTATTCCCATATAAGAAAAAAATTAGATGGTCTACCACTATCTGTCAGATTTTGTCCATATTCCTGCAGCCTGACACTAAGCCAGCACAATATTTTCCTGTAAGACTTTATTTTTCATAAAATATATGTACTTTTAGTGATTTTTCTTGCTCTTTTTGCAGCTTGAGGCATAATTATTATGAAAAAGAAGTGAGTGGCAGCACCTGCAGGTGCTAATGAGCACTAATGGCCCTGACAAGCCCCACCCACAGCCTGGCCCCCGGGCTCCATCTCATTTCAGGTGTAGGCTGCCTGGGTCAGAGAAAAAGAAATCTTTGCAGGTACAGAGGAATACTTGCACAAGTCTTAAAACCTTCATTGACATTTAGTTTTGATGGGAAAATAACTGAATGTGCTGGCATTTTCCATTTCATTAAAGCCAAACTTTGTCCTGATTTCACCTAGGGCAGTGATAACTTCTGCCCAGTAGCTGCTGCAGTGCTGTTTTGGATTCAGAATGGGAATGGTGTCAATTTTGCTAAATCATCTTTAGCCTTTTCCCTTGTCCTCTCTCACTGAGGAGGTTCACAAAAGAAACTGGGGCAAGCTGGGGTGGGTGACCTGAGCTGACCAAAGGGTTATCCCACACCACAGAACTTCATCCCCAGTGTGTAAACTGAGGGGAGATACCAAAAAGGGTGGCCAGTCTGGGTTTGGGAAGGGAGATCTGGCGTTGGTCTCCAGGTGGTGAGTAGTTGTATTGCACGTGACTTCAGACTTTTTTCCCTTTTTATTAGCATGATTATAATTATTATTTACCATTATTACTGTATTTTAGAAAAAAAAAATAAATAGAAGAAAGGCCTTGAATGGATTGATATTTCCTTGGGGTGTTTGCAAATATGGAGATATGGACTTTCATCCAGACTGTTGCTCTAAAAATATAGTTTATTGTTTCAAAAGTCATGCATGGAAATCAGGTGGTGCAGGCTTGGCTTTCAGCATAAAATACAGGGGTTTTGTCCTGGAATTGACATACAGCTTATTATATATACATGGTTTACAGACACCCAGTACTTACCAATGTTTTATATCTGTATATTATTCAGTGGCTCCAGGCCAACAGAAAGAATTCTAAATCCAGTGTGAATGTGAGACATTGTCAAAGACATTGTTTCCACATTTCCTTGTTCTATTCAGGAGCAGCATATATAGGAAATTTTCCCCCTATTTTCTTTTTTTAAAGACCCAACTTCTTCAAAATATATTACTTTTCCAATTATTTTTCTTCTATGATACATTTGGTATTTGGTACATATCAGCCTGCTTAATAATGAGTCATACACATAAGTAGCTTTCTGCTTTCAGTTTTTCTGCTAATCTGTGAATTACTTTTTTATAGTTGGACAAACCAAATAATCCTGGTCTGCCTGGTTTATGCAAAAAACTTTAAATATTACGATATCTTCCACTTTTTATTCTGTTCTTTTTTTACATAGAAGAGTGACATAAGGAATAGAAAATGTGGTCACTAAGATTCATTTGTTAACTGTCTGGTAGATGAGGAAAAGGCTGTGGATGTGTCTACCTGGACTTGAGCAAGGCCTTTGACACTGTCTCCCACAGAACTCTCCTGGGAAAACTGGCAGCCCTTGGCTTGGACAGGAGAACCCTTCACTGGATTAAGAGCGGGCTGGATGGCTGGGCCCAAAGAGTGGTGGTGCATGGTGCTGTATCCAGCTGTTGGCCCGCAGCCAGCGATGTCCCTAGGCATCAGAGTTGGGTGCAGACCCGCTCAATACCTTTATTTATGATCTGGATGAGGGGATCAAGTCTACCATTACCAAATCTGCGCATGGCATAAGGTGAGGGGAAGGGTTTATCTGTTGGAGTGTAGGAGAGCTCTGCAGAGGGCCCTGGACAGGCAGGAATCTAAAAATGTGAGGTTTAACAATACCAAGTTCCAGGTCTTGTACTTTGGACACAACAACCCCCTGCAGCACTACAGGCTGGGGACAGAATGGTTGGGCAGCAGCCAGGCAGAAAAGATCCTGGCGGGTATTTGTTGACAGCAGCTGGACATGAGCCAGCAGTGTGCCCATGTGGCCAGGAAGGCCACTGGCCACAGGCATCCTGGCTTGTGTTAGCAGTAGTGTGGCCAGGAGGACCACACTTCCTCTGTGGTCTGCACTGAAGAGACTGAGCCTTGAACTCTGTGCAGCTCTGGGCCCCCCGGTTCATTCATCCCCCCGGAGGGATGTTGAGATTCTGAAATGTGTCCAGAGAAGGGCAACAAGACAGGGGAAGGATCAAGGACAAAAAGAACACTCTTATGAGGAGTGACTGAGGGAGCTGGGGCTTAGCCTGCCGAAGAAAATGCTCGGGGGAGACATTATTATTCTCTACAACTGCCTGAAAGGAGGCTGTAGCCAGGTGGGGGTCCATCTCTTCTCCCAGGCAACCAGGGAAAGAACAAGAGGACACAGCCTCAAGCTGTGCCAGAGGAGTTTTTGCTGGACATTAGGAAGAAGTTTTTCACAGAAAGAGTGATTAGGCATTGAATGGGCTGCCCAAGGAGGCGGTGAAGTCACTGTACCTGGAAGTGTTTAAGAAAAGACTGGACTTGACACTTGGTGCAATGGTTTACCTGACAAGGTGGTGTTAGGGCATAGGTTGGCCTCAATGATCTCAAAGGTCTTTTCCAACCTAACTGATTCTGTGATTCTGTAAATGTCTAATCATCATTGCAGAATTCTGCATCCTTGTGCTCCGTGAATTAACTAGTACATCCTGAAAACTCAACTTTTTGCATCACTGATAAATATCATTCGTTATAGCATAATTAGGTGAAACATCAGTCTATCCACTGGGTTATGGAATGGTGCCTGTATGTTTAAGAGGCTGGGCTATTATTTAGTAAGACATTATTTAAACAAAGATTATTCAATAATTACCTGCCTTTCTGGTTTTGTACTTCATGCCTAGGACAAGACTGTATTTATTATCTTTACAAAATCTTCATGAAGCAACACTAAAGCCACTGAAGTAAAGGAATATCACTGTTGTCATTAAAAGCAGGAAGAACTCAGAAAATATGTCTATTTATAGTTTCATGTGTACACTACTGACATTTATTTATCTTAGAAGTGTCAATATGTGAAAATGGGTTCTCCTTTCAAAGGAGCAACTTTGAGGGATTTTGCACATTTACCTTATGATCAGCATTTACAAGTGATAATTTTTGCCTTTATAAAGAACTAAATAAGCAATTTACAGGAACAAAAATAAACACAAAAAACCCAAACACATGAATACAAAGAAATTCATTCTAGCCTATCTGCTAAGCACAACTACTTCATATTTAAAAGTGGAAATAAAAGAACAAATGTGTTGATGTGGTGACATGAATACACCAGGCTTCTGCCCTTGCACTTCACTTGTCATTTGGGTTAGTAAGCATACTTTTTGTTGCAGTCCTATCAAAAGGAAATGTTATAATATGTTCTTGTTGAAAGATCCTCATTGGAAACTGCAATGAGCAACCTCTATCTAGACCTTTTCACCATCATATGCTTATCTCGGAATAGTTCTTAAGCAAGACCCTCCATGAAGGCACAAAATCCATAGCCTTTTTTAAGTGGTTGTTTTAAAAGTTTTCCTCTCCTTGAAGCCATTTTTCAGTATTGTGATATTTAACATAGTGGCATTGAAAATTTTGAAATTATTTTACCTAGCAATTAAGACGGTCACGAAAATATTTCATAAGTGGCTTTATATATCTTACCTGAATCTATACCATGGAATTTAGCATGGGCCTTAAATGAAGCAAAAGACTCCCTTCAAGTTAGCCATCACACTCACTTAGATAGAATTTACAGTGCCACAGGACTCAAAGTGAAAAATGAACTATTCATTGAAGATGAAATAAAAAGTTCTGTTTCTTTGCCAGACATAATGCAGGTGTCAAAATTATTGGCCAGCTAACACATGTAAAGGATTGTTGTGGTTTAACTCCAGCCAGAAACTAAGCCCCTACAGCTGCTCACTCACCTCCCCCGTGCAGGGCTGTGGGAGAGAACTGGAAAAGAAAAGTGAGAAAACCCGTGGGTTGATATCAAGATGGCTTAATAAATAAAGCAAAGTCTGCACGTGCAAGCAAAGCAAAATACGGAATTAATTCACCACTTCCCATGTGCAGGCAGGTGTTCAGACATCTCCCATGTAAACACCAGCACTTCCAGTGCATCATTCTTCCTCCAGCTCTATATACTGAGCATGATGACACATGTTTTGGAATAGCTCTTGGGTCATCTGCAGCCATCAGTCCCAGCTCTCTCCCCTCTCAACTTTTTGTACACCCTCAGCCCTGGTGTGTACACCTTGTACAACCTCAGCTGGTGGTGTGGTGGGAGAAGCTGAAAAGGTCTTGAAGCTGTGCAAGCCCTGCTTGCTGGTAACTAAAGCATCCCTGAATTATTAGTGCTGCTTTGGCCAAAAATGTGATACATGGGCCCAATGTTAGCTACTGTGAACAAAATTAGCTCTGTCTCAGCCAAATACAGTACAAGAATGTAAAGCATCATAGTATGTCAATGATATTTACCTTAGAAAGTGAGTTTATGATTGGCTATTACATTTAACTGCTGTTCTCTTCAACTCTGAAATACGGTGACAATTCAAAAAAAAGAAATAAATTGAATGAATAGTAGAACAAACATTACACTCGTTAGGCAGAAAGAGTAACTTCTAATGAAAATAACAACCAAAAAAATTTTGAGAGAGGAGGTGAAAAGAGAAAGACTGAAAACTTCCCTTTTTTTATGTAATTTGAGATTTTTTTTCTGCCGAAGTTTATAAAGGTCAGACTCAAGGAATTGCTTGAAAGGTAATTCAGAAAAATGGCTTTGTTCGACTTGTCTATTAATCTCTGCTTTTTTTTATGAAGAATTGTTATTTATCTGACAAAACTGAACAGTAGAGGTCAATTATTTGTGAAACACATTTGATGGCCCAGAAATTTCTTTGGATGGTATTGGAGGTTACCCATTGTATCATACTAGTTATGTAAATTTAATTTAAATTCAGCTACTTCACAGGACCAGTTTAATACTGATGTAACTCTTCATTTTTCATACCTGTTATATGAAGCTTATGTCCTCACACCAGAAAAAAAGCCAAAAAAACCACCCAACTCTCATTTATAGTCAACATTACAAATTATTCAATGATATATATATATATATATATTCATGTCAGTAGCCAAGAATTTGGTTCTAATGGTCTAGCTTTGATCCCATGATAAAACCAGACTGTCACTGATTGATTTCTGATGCAAAAATATGAATGTTTGGGGGAAGAATTCAGAATAATTTTGGAAATAAAGACTCTATTAATAGATTTATAGTCTTTTGTATATGCTATGGGGCATGCAGATATTTCTGTGTTTTGTTTATTCGGTACTTCAAAATCAAATGAAGATGTGTTTTCTGTATTCAGGCTTCCATTTCTTCATTGCTAAAATGCATTAAATGTTCTCTAGTCTTTTTAGAACAGGTTTAAGACAGAGGATGGTTAAACAGTTTTCTAGTTTCTCTGTGTCTTTGTGACAGAAACTTGTATCTGACTGAAAATTTAGAACCACTCAGTTTTGGTCTGCATGTAATGGGCCTCTGTCACCTTCTACTTGAATGTAGGAAAGGTAAATCAAATAGATTTCTTCCACTATCATCTCCCTAATAATTTGAAAAATATGGTCTCCTACTTGGGAAAAAAAAAATAAAATTCTTTGCCTCAACAGTTCAAAATTGTCTCAACAGTTCAAAAGAAATGCAGCTGTCCACTCATTTAGGCATTTTCGAGTGCTAGAGAGCAACTCCATGACATCTCAGTTCAGCTTCCTGTGTGCCACAGCTTACCTCCCCTCCACAATCCTCCCAACCTGTTTTTCATCATGAACAGCCAGACAACAAAAGTTTAAAGGAGAAACTAAGAATGCAAGATTTTTGGCCCTGCCAGCTGGCATTTTCACACAGTTTTCACTGAAAACATGCTTAACATGCTTAACATGTTGAACAAGTTATGGGCTCTGAGGATTTATAATAGCCTGGGTTGAAAAGACCATTTCCAGTGTCTGAATCTTTGTAGTTCCAGATCATGTTAACAGTAAAAATGTTACTGTGTTTTGTCCAGAACAAAACACTGTTTTATTCTTCTGTGTTATGATATCAGCAGTTTACTCAGTAACTGTAGCAATGAATAATAATTTTGGGTACTTTTAAATGTATATTGCTATACATCCTATGCATTAATTAAACATCAAATGTCTGTGTCTGAGGCTGTCACTGGCAGATGAAGAACTGAAGCAGTGAGGCACCCCTATTAAATGTTGGTGCAGTCATTTCAGTTAAAAACAGGTATCTGTTATAGAGAGCAGAGAAATGGATTCTTCTAGAGGTGATACAGCCCTTAACTGGCTTGAACTGCAGTTAGGTGTTTCAAAAGGAAGAAAGGATGAAATTGGGTACTAAACATCACTTAACTATCCTTTAATTTTCAAAGCACTGCAGAAAATATGTAGCTAATCTCATGGTCTTCCTTTTTCTTCCACAGATGATTCATTCAGAGGAAAAAGATTCAGATAGGGATGGGACAGTCCTATCAAAGCTGAGGTTTCTGTATTGCAGCCATGACATATTTTAATGACAGCCTCCCAAACCAAAAAATTTGCAGAGTCTAAAGCGACAGTACATCTGGTAATGAAAAGTAAATCCCTCTTTACATCTAAAACTAATACCCAAGCAGCAAAAATAATTTTTTAAAGGGGCTTTTTAATTATTCTCTATAGTAACCTTTTCTTTTAGGATCACCATATGTAGCCCATTACCCATGATCTCACTTTAAATTTGTAAGATACATTGAGGCCTTATCATTCTGGATCACAGAGAGATACATTAAAATGCCATGTATTTTACTATTCATGTTTCCTTGGCAATTTGAGAAACAACACACCATGCCATTAACAGTGATTAGTACCAAGGAAATTTAAAATAAAATGCAGCTCGGAAGTGTAACTGGATAGAAGTTTATAAATTTTAGATCTGTTGGTTGCTGCCATCTTAGCATGAATTAAATGATCACTTACTAAGACAATATCAGAAACACTGTTTTCTGTTTGCCATTAGGTGCCTTCATTTTCCACTTAACTTGTGATTATTGGCTTTAATATCTGACATTAGTTAAGATTTTGGTCAATCTATACAACACCAATACTTGAAGATAAGGTCCCTGGGTTAATCAGATGGAAATAATTTCTGGAAGTTCCAGATAATCAAATTTGCACATGTAATCCAGTGATTATATTGCCACAGCAAGTTTTAGAGCAGATGTCTGATGCTGTAGAAACCTCTTTATAGCAGAATTTAAATCGCCTTTGTTCAGTAATGACATAGGTTATTAAAACAGAGTTTTTGTGGTGACCTAATTAAAGCATTCTATCAAAAACAATCAAAGCAGCCACTCTTTCACTGATGAGGTTTTCCAACCTCTAAATGCAGCCCTGATGAAAGCACAGCATGAAAAATGGTTAAAATTATGATTTTTGCTGAGAAATTAGCCTGCAGCGGTTGTTAATAAAGGAAAATGGGAATTTACACACCAACACATAAACTTTAAGTGTGGACTCTCTTCTATTGCCTTTTGCAGCAGGTAAAGTGCACTGTTATAACTATCATCCTCAAAATGTTATTGAACAATTCCAGGGTGAGAATTATCAGGTATTTTAATTTTGGAAACCTAGGAGCTAGACCATGGGCTCTTACAAACCTGTCTGTCTGTCCCCTGGGTAATTAACCTGTCTGTCTGTCCCCTGAGTAACTAACTTAGCTGTCTGTCCCCTGGGTAATTAACCTGTCTGTCTGTCCCCTGGGTAAGCTGTGATTCCCTGCAGCCCTGCCAGAATTTTGTTAAACACACTCTTGGTTTTTCTGCAGTTACAGAGTGTAGTTCTGAACGCTGCTAGTGGGTGAAGGATTGACTATGCTTCTAGAAGTGGTAGTAATGTTTGTTTGGTCCTTTCAGATTTGGATTTATTGCCCAGTGACACAAGGTAAGATTCTCCTCACAATGCTTCAGTAGAAGAGTCAATCCAAAATGGTCACTGTAAGTTGTCATTTAGACTCTGCCTTTCAGACTATTTACTGAAGCTGTATTTTCTTACACTGATCATCATTGCTAACAAGCCTAGGATGAAACTGTGGTACCCACTTTACCTTGTGAATCCAATTGACAAAATCTGGCAGAATATTTGAAAATTAATTTAGATTAAAGTAATGCAATTTAGAAAGCGCAAAATTCCAATTCATGTAATGGATCTTACTTGACACAATTATTTATAGGCTATACCATTGGTTGTAGATAACACCGAATAATCTTCATTCTATATTTCTTTCCCAATTTTGTTCCCAAATTAGATAGTGAAGAAAAGATTTTTCAAGGCCTATGACTAAATATTTTTAACCTTTTAATAATACTTGCACTACAGCAGGTAAATCTTAGTTTAAAATACATTGTAGCTCTGAAATTTATGTCTTCCATGTAAAAATGTGTAGGAAACTAAAAAAAAAGAATAAAAGAACTAGTGATGAAAAAACTCTCATTATTTTCTCAGAACATGTACTCTGTCCTTACCTTCAAAGATCTCAGAGCAATTTTACAGTCCTTCCTTCTCTCCTTCTGTCTGATGTTAAGTGATACATGTCAGTTTTCCTGTACATATCTAAACTGGGGTGTAAATTTACCACCCCAAAGGGAGTGGTCTCATCCACACGTCTGCCCAGGGATGGACAGTAACACACGCTGTCCCCCAGGTCACGAGCTAACATTCTCTAGGAGAGTGCTACCTGGCATGGAAAAGTGATATCCCAGTCTGCGTGCTAGTACTTAAAGAACAGGCACAAATGATGGCCAGTGCTCAGGCCTAGGCCTTCATTGTGCTTTATCTGCTCCTGCAGACATAGCCACTAGGGCTATATGAGTCCTGGAAATGTCTGAATGAGATAAACAGATTAATCTTCAGAGCTGCAAGGTTCGCTCACTCCCTAGGTAGGACGCATGGTCTTTGGATATTTGCTTCACAGTGTTAAAAGAACAAGCATGAATGTCTAAGCCCAATGTGATCCCATAGCACCTAGTATCCTGAGCTAATTTTTGCATTTCCTCTTTCGTTTCTTTTTTTTTTTTTTCTTTAATTTTTAACTGACCTGTAGTAGCTCAGTGTTTTTATTTAACTCTTACATTAATATGGTGCTCTCTTAATATGATAAGGGGTGGGTCTATCTGGAGCCTTGGAGAATAGAGCAGCAATGAACTGAAATGTTAATCAACTGTTAAAGAATCTCATTTCTATTAAAATTAAAGAGAAAATTAATTAACTTAATTGGAAAATTGAAGCAATTGGAAAATTGGAACTAACAAGAACTTGATTTTGAAAAGTTGCACGCAAAGAGAAATACAATGTGGCTGCACCTGTATCTTAAATTAGGTGAACAAAGAGGAACTGAACAGATTGTGCATGAGCTGCATGTTTGCAAGATACTGTCATCTTGTTTAATTCTTCTATGACATTCTGTATAGATATTTCATAAACCACCACACAATTGCAAGCTAGCTAACATCTCATTGAGAATTTTGTAAAACAGTTCAAGGTCAAAAATAATTATTTTGCATATATTCATTTTTGTCTACAAGGTGGTTTATCTTCTGACATAGGTTTTTAAAAGCTGCTTGTAAAACATCAATGCAATGCTCAGGAGGCATTCAAAATGCCAACTGGCCAAAAGTGTCACTTTCTAACATCAGTTTTACATTAGACTTGAAAATTGGTGTAAGGGTATTTTTGTTTGTTTGGGTCTTGGTTTTCTTTGTTTCACAGAGAGGCAACCATACCAGTCTGTACTCTAAATTAACAGAGAAGACCTTGAGAATTCAAACAGCATTCCCACTCTGGACTAATGGGAAAAAAGCCAGCTAGAGTAAAAATTTATGAACTTCCTGTTCATGTGTGCAAACTCAGCCCCTTTATGCCTTTGGTTAGTTCATAAAATATTGGGGGGGAAAAATAAAGGTTGTTTTTAGAGGTAATTTTATTTCCATCCACTACCTTAGACACTTTTAGACTCACACACTACAGTGTGCTGTATGACACCCAAAAGAAATAAACTAGGTTACCAGACCCTTGTACCTGCAGTCTACTTAGTTATTTCTGAAAATAAAGCAGCTCCATATGAGCAAAGCACTCTTGGGAATAATACATAATGGTCTATGTCTGACATCACCAGTTGTAGCTGACACATGCACTCGAGCTGGAGCAAGCCAAGTAACGTGTAGCTCATTTGAAAAGCCCTCTGAAGGAGGTGGTTGCGTTGTCTGATGCCTTTCCTCGTGTTTTCAGGAAAAAGACATGGATACCCCTGTGTTCTGAGTAAGCAACACAGAAAGAATGCCTTAGGAGAAAAATGTTGCTGCGCAGGTACTCAAAATAATAAAGTAGGTGATGGTTATATTGTCATGGAACAATAAAAAAAAAAAAATCTCTAAATATGTCCATTAAGTTTTTTATCATTTCAGTTTCAGTCACTACTTTACTACTATCCTTTAGCCCAGGCATTTTATTCCAATATATCATATAATTATGCTTTCATGATGTGCTTGTTTATCACTCTTAAAACTAACTTCTGTACACAGTTATTTTGAGGAACAGTAGTTTTTATTGACATACTATAGGAAAAAGCTGAATTTTAAAATTTGAAGGATGGAATAGAAACTTCAGAGACTCATTTTTTTCGCCTTTCTTTAGTAACAACCTTTAGACATTTGTAGATTGAAAATGGGAAGTAGAAGATCCAATGTCTCAAAATTTATTCTCTGAAAACTATAACCATATTGCTGTCTCATCAAAGATCTTTGTAAACATCCCAAACTTGAGTCTTCCGGAGTATGACCTTTTCTCAATTTTTAGATTTACCTTTTTGAAAACTAGTCAGTATGAAATACACAGTATAGGCTCTAAATTCAAGTTCTTGAGTCCTGATAACCTTAAAAATTGAATATCAGGCTACTAATGTTCATAAGTGAATACTGACTTAGTTGTGTTTTAGAGCTGATGCATTTGCTTACCTACATGGTCTACAAGTATGCAAACACCCTTAAGGTGAAAACATCAGATGATGTTAGTAACAGAAAGTGGATCTCTTTCAACCTTATTCAAATATTTTTTATCATATTTGATAAAACCAGTGTCACTTACATGCAATCTATGTAATCCTTGACAACACCAGAAATACATAACCAATTATAGTTTGGATTAGTGTGAGAGAATATTTCTATAGAATGGAGAAGCACATCTATGAGTATGCTTTTCAAAGCTGTGTGTATATTCAATGACATAGGTATAAATTTTCTGTGCAAAATTATTTGAATTTTTACTTGTTGGAAGATCTGGAATCTTTAGACTCTGAATTTTTGATTTTTGGTTGCTTTTATTTCTTTTTCCCTTCTTTCCTCTCTCTGCCTATTTTTTACTAAGAAATAAAATTATAATCGTTAATAATTATTAGCAATATGCATATAATTTTAAAAACCTCACATTTTGTTGAAATTTAAGGAAAAGGGCATTAGCAGTAAAGTCACAATTTTTTGGGACTAAAAGGTTTTGATGTCATACTTCAACACTTTGATGTAATAAATTTCAGTTCTACAGTCCAAAACAAGTTTTAGCTTGGAAATTTAAAACAGTCCATTAGATTAGAAAAAATATCTTTGTAGTACTTTATGGAGTACTTCCTTTTATTTTTTCCCATTCTTGAGTCCCATTTAAGGGCGTTAATGACCGCATAAGGCAGGAAGAACTGGGAAATCTCCTTCAAGATCTCCAATTAGCACCCTACATTTTAAAGCTCTGTTAGTAGACCATCATGGTTGGCTAATGGCTAATAAGTATATGAAAAATTATTGTAACTAATCCTGTGAAATTACTTCAAAGGATTTTATCTCTAGTGAACAGAGTCTTCTCAAGATGGATTTTTAAAATCACTTTACACGTACATACATGGAAAAAAATCTAGAGCAAAATCCATTGAAGCTATTTCCCTTGCAGTTGTAAAATGTTTGCATGATACACAATCTCTGTTTATCTGGGTAGAGAATGATCCTTCCTCACACTTGTTCTTAAGTCTTGTAAATTGTGCATGAGAAAAGGTGTGCAATTAAGTTGTTAGGCCCTCTTCCCTGGTGTTATTAATTCAAGTTAGTTAAGAAGCAAATGGTGCATTTCTTTTTTCCTCTATCCACATTAAAAATGGTCTGTATAGCACCTGTGGGCGAGTTTGGCATGTGTATCTATCTGCTGATACACACCCACCTAACATGTGCCTTGCACTACATAAATTACTAATAAATACTAGGTCAGGTTGACCAATAAATTCCAGCTGCTTTGTACTGCCCTGTTCAATATAAACCAGCTGTATGCAAGTCTCATCTGGCTGATTCAGATGGATTTACAGTTATTTTGGCTTGGCAACACCACACAAATCAATCCATGTATATTGATGAGACTTGGTCAATACCTCCTCTGAAATCACACAAAATGCATAAGAAAAGCTAACCTTTCAACAATTATTTTAAACATCCACTTTAAGAATCTGAATCTGAAGAGATAAGGTCACATTAGTAAAGATAGCCAGTAAAGGTTAACCATTTAAATCATACATCTGTAAGAAGTTAAAGTACACTACAGCAATTAAACTCATGAATATAGGTCAACACTCTAATCCCATGTCTGGTTTAATCTGATCTACAGAAAGGACAACTTTTAAACATTTTTTCTTCGGTGCATGTTCAATGGGAAATCAAAATATCTGAAAAAAAGGATGAAATCCATTTTGCTAACAAAACAAGCTTCATCAGAAACAATCTTGTAAATGATCTGTAGCTTAAAAACTTATTTCTGCCTATTCCTGGAAAGAATCTTTGTAAGATCAGAGGCCTTTTAAAAAGCAGAAATGTCCAACATCTGTTTCTGTGTTTCATGAAGGCAAGACAAAGATAAATTAATACCATATGTGAAGCAATATGATTCAAAAATCCAGATTTGTTGGCATCTCCAAAAATAGGTTTCCAGGTTTATATAATAAATAAAATCAAAGATAAAGAATTTTTTTAGAACTTATCCTGAAAAATTAAGAAATTCCTCAATCAAAAAATAGGAAAGTATGGTTTATTTATAATACAAAATTTCTTTAACATTTAAGGAAGAGAACTGTGGTGAAAAATAAAAGAGTCTTAAAATAATCATGCAATGAAAGTATTATGACTGAATGATGTCTTAAAAAAATAAAGACAAAGCAACATAAGAATATTGCCATTTGCCTTTGGCATTTGTATTTTTGTTTATTTTAGAAAGACCGTAGCCTTTCAAAAACCTCTTCTGTCAGGAAAGATTATGTCCTAGGGAGGTTATGTCCTAGGCTGTGGCTTGTAAATTTTTCTTTTCTTTTGCAGAGGAGTCTTCATTTGACTATTCCCATGAAGAAAGAGACAAAGTTCACATATCATGGGCTCCTGTCAGTTTTCATGAGCAATCAAGTTGCAGGGTGTAAACAAAACAAGATGATGATGTCAGAGTCTCTCAGGTTCCATTCTGCAGTAGATACTGGATGTTTGAGATTGCTGATGGGCTGTTTTTTAGATCACCATCTTTGTAGCTTCACATTATGTCTTGGTGTACTGCTGCTTTCCAGATATTTTGCTTCAAAATTACCTCAGCCATTTCTTTTTTCTTAGCTTTAGGTTCTCCCTGGACTTGTGTGGCCCAATATTCTCCCAGGCAGGGGTTAGAATTTGTTCTCAGGTATTTGTGGAGTAGGTTTGTACCAAATTGGTAACCTCTTCCAATGGTAAAGGTAGTTCAGGCTTAGTCTGTGGCTGAAAGAGCAGCAGGAGCATCAACCACCAGCGTTGGCTCTGTGTAATCCTAAATGTAATGCCTAGTTGTTGTAAGACAGAAGAGGTGCAGAAGACATGGTTTGCTTTGATTTCTTTTAGCCACAGAGATTAAACAATCCAACTGAAAATGTTTACAGAATAAAGCAGTAACTAAAGTACTGCCAAATTAAGGGAAAGGACCAAGATTTTGTCATAAGTTTAATTGATTTTGAAATTTGATTACACTGTAAGTAAAGATAAATAATATTTCATCCTGAAAAAATAGCATGGTTAATGGATAAGCATCCTCCTATGAAAACAGTGTTCAAAAGCCAAAGTTCACGTAGGAAAGCAAAACAAAACCAAAACAACCAATCCCTCAAAGAAACAAAACAACCAACCAGCCAGTCACAATAACAACAAAAATCCCATAATTTTCCCCTAAAATAAACTTAGAAAATACCATCCATCCCCAACCACCATCCTGTTACATTGCCAACAGTCCCACGGGGTCACTGCCACTGTGTTTCAACTCGACAAGTAAAAGATAAGTGGTTTTCACACCATATTGGTTTTCAAACAGCATGGTTCACAGGCCAGGGAAGAATGAAGATCACTGCTCTAGACTATGCCCTGAGACTTCTGTAGGACTAGACTAAGCCTTTTCACCAGAAATAGAGCCAATAAGTCTTGCTCAAAAAGACTGCTAAGTTTCTAACACTTTCCTTTTCCTTTTAAACACAAGACAATGAAAAACAACTAAAAAATACATTAGACACAAGTGGATTTTAATCATTTGTGAGGTGTAAAATGTGAAGGAGAGCTGTAAAGTTTTTTCTTCCTCCCACAATGCTTGTGTTTAATGCATTTCTGTATCTGCCCTGAAGGGTCTGCATAGTAAGTGACTGAGACTGGCTCAGTTGGTTAGGACGTGGTGCTGATAACATCAAGGTCACAGGTTGCTCCCCACGCCAGCCATTCACTTCAGAGCTGCACTCAGTGTGGGCCCCTTCCAGCTCAGAATATCCTGTGCTTTTAGCGACTTGTATAGTAATTTTGGACAAGAAGAGGTTAGGACAGGATGAGTATTAGCAACAGAGATGACTCCGGTACCTTTCTCATTCGTTTCAAAGTGGTTTCCCAACAATAAGTATCTCCAGAGGTGTCAGTCTGGATTTGCTTACATGGATGTACCTGAGAGTGTTACATGATCCTCCTCTTTGAGAACTTGATTAAACAAATTGCTCTCAAAAGGTTTAAAGATAGACTTGGGAACAGTGTGAAAACACAGCCTTACTAGAATTCACCTGGCATAATACTTGATGTTGCACTGAAAATTTATTTTGAAGTTGTTATTTAAGCAGGCATCAAAATTATACATAAATTTGATTACTTATATTAATATACAGTGTCTATTATAATATATATTCTATTATATATAATACATAATTAATTATACATAATTTTCATTTACAGGTGCTAGATGACATTAATATCAAGTAATGCAGAAGGTAATTGTAATCAAACTAGATTCAGAGCTTGAAGATCAGACTAGATCTTCAAAGAAAATTCATATGGTTTGGTTTACTGTTAATATATAGGTTTTCAATGAATTTCTAGACTCTCATTTTGAGATGGAAGTGCCCTTACTATGACCCTCTCTATCAGAAAAATGTTCATTTGTAGTGAAACATATGGTTTTCTGACTTTTGGAAACAAAATGAAAATTAAACTTTCTCTATTCATATTTTATTTTAATTTTTGAACTTCAGAGATGTGAAAATCTCACAGGAAGTGCCCTTCAGAATTCAGAATTTATGATACTACCTATTTATGGGTTTTTTTGTGTAGCTGCAAAATATTTTAAAATAATCCTTATATAAATCAGGAAAAATAAGTGGGGAAAGTCAGCTTTTAGGAATTTTTATTGGCATGGGGTGGACTTCAGGAAAAAAAGTCTTAAGAAACAGCAAGAGAAGATGATATCATCTAGTCAATATTTTGGAAGGCTGTATTATTTTTGTTTGCCTTACACTTCATATGTAAATAATAGTACACTTACAATTTTTTCTCACTGAGAAATGACCCTCAGTGTCATCTGATTTTAAAACATTCAATTCTCTTCAGCAGTTTGATGAAAAAGTGAAATTTAAATCATTCAAGTCAGAAGAGCAAAATATTTAAAACAACAGTCATGTAAATGTGTACCTTAAGTGTGTTGTTTATAATAGCCTAATGTCACAATGGACATCAGCACTAAAAATTTGCTTCTTTATCACAAACCCTTAAAGAAGTAGGACATAAGGCAGTGTGGCTGCAGTGAGCAGTTGAATACCACTGTGTGGTTTCTAGCTTTTCCCCACCTGGAGGGTCCATACTGTGTCTATTGGCATGATCTCTGAGACTAAAACAACTGCTTTTCCCGTTTAGAAAAGGTTATAAGGGGTAGAGTGAGTGGAAAGGTATATTTTATACAACAAATTAGTCCTTCTTTATTAATTTCCACTCCACTGTACCCTTGCAACTTTGACTTAATCATCAAGTCTTTGCAAAGATAAAGACGAAAGAGAAAAACCAAAATACTGAATAATGTCTTCTATTTTTTGTCTTTAAATAAAGAGCAGAAAAAAAATAGTTGCAAAACTATTCTAAGGTAATCATAAAATGTGATGAAAAACCCAAGTGCTTAGCAACAAAGGAACACATAAGAATAGAATCATGTACACGGTGCATATATACTTAAGGCTCTTGTATCAAGAGAATGATTTCATAGCTTCACTTTTCACTGAGGACCTGGACACTACCCTTCAGCTGGACAAAAGCAGCAGCACTGGAGCTTGTGCTGCTGCTGCATACATGGGCATCACAACATATGAGCTGGTTGCTCACCTTTATCCACAATTAAATAGCTGCAGAGGATCTAATCTCACTCTACAGGGAGCAGCCATTAACGCTTAACCTTCATTATCCAGGATAACAGTCTCCTTTCCTGACAGTTTATATGTGACAACTTAGTCATCTGAGTTCCATTCATTCTCACAGCATGCATTCAGGTTACAGTACTTGAAACTAAGTTGACTCCTAGGAATGATCCATAGATGGTTTGAATTTCTGCCAAAGATAATATATCTTCTGAGGAAAAGAGGGAAAGAAAAAAGACAACACAGAAAAGCAATAAAAGAATAAGCTTTATGGGAAGAGCAGCCTCTTTTCCCATAAATGATGAATCAATCCATTATATTTGTGATAATCAATACCATGGATCCTCTTCATGTCAAGGTAAAAAAAAACCCAACCTGGTAAAGAGACAAATCATTATTAATTCATTCATTGCAATAACATTAATCACGACGAGCTAATGTGATATTAATGTGGCTGTAATATGTTCTTCCATAGATAGGAATTTCACTGTAATATAGGAATTAACTACTGTACCATGGCTTTAAAGAGTTATGTAAATTGATAAATAACACCGAAAAGCTTTTTAAATAGGGGTAGGCATGAATCTATTGACGTGCTACGTTCTGGTGGAGATGGGAGGATGCCCACATCCTTCTCCAGTGCCCACACTTGCAGGTATGTTAACTCTGCTTTGCATTTTTCATGAGTTATTGCCTACAGCAACAGCCAGTCAGCTTTTCAACATTGTGTGGTCCTCTTCCAGGAAATATTGATGTGGGAGATTAGTAGTTCTGGGAAGGGAATCAAAGCTGTCATGATGCTCAGTGGTGTCTAGGAGGAGTTTGGGAGTCACGTGCAAGTGGTGCTCTGACTGCCCTTCCACACCAAGGGAGGGGACAGCTTCCCAGATATGCCTCCCCTAAGGATCTTCAAATCTGGCTTCTGCCATATCGTTATTTTATGGTTAATAACTCAAAACAGACTCATCCTGTGTGACCAGTTCTTGAGTGTGGTGTGGTGTGGAATGCTGTGCTGTGCTGTGCTGTGCTGTGCTGTGCTGTGCTGTGCTGTGCTGTGCTGTGCTGTGGGGGACTTTGACAATAGCGAAGGAACTTGTCCTTTCTCACTCAGTACAGAGTACTGCAGCCCTCTGTTGAGGCTGTCAGCAGTGCTGAGAACCAGGTGTTGATGGAGAACAGTGAAGGAAATGGAAAACTGAAATATCAGAATGCATAAGAAAAACAGTGAAACAAAAATACTAAACTACCTTTTAGTGCTTTTTACTTAAAGCACTGCATAGGTCCACTGTATCCCTAGTCTCACATATCATTTGCATTCCATGGAAAGTTGTAAAACTCTAAGGTGATGATGAAAGTTCCACTTTGAACAGTAAACTGTACTAAGCCTCCAATAGTTCCTTCCAAACAGTATTTCCATGAGTGTGTAGAAAAGATTTCTAGTATAATCTACCTTTTGTCTTTACCTGCACATTGCCAGGTATACTAAATGTATTCGGGCTATAATTAGTATTTTTCCCAAGAAAAAAATACTGCTATTATGCTAAAAATGCTCTATGTTCCATTAAAAAAATAATTCATTTGAATCTGTATGTTTAATGAACTTTATCTTCTACAGATATTCATTATCAAAGTATTTCAGTGTTACAAATTAAATTAGTTCTGTAACTATACTTGGAAGCTCAAACACCTAAGTTAAGTTTTGCTGAAGATCCCTTATTTATGCTTTGAATGAGCAAGTATAAGTGCAGTAATGAGCCTGTAGCAGCACAAACTGTATCTCTGGGTTTGCAGTTCTGCAATCTTGGTTCATATTTGTAGACACCTGATGTGCACAGAGCACCCATGTGGAACCTGTTTTCTACAGTATATTAATCTCAATATTTGTCATTCACACCAAACTCTGTTTTAGACTAATGTGAAATATTTTCACAACATACTGAATACAACCATATTCAGTATGAACTATCAGATTTTGTGTCCAACAGTTTAGTGCTCCATTCAATAATGCAGCAATGCAGTTTGATCTGCTTCAGTATCTAGAAGTGAAAATTATTGAATTTTTAAAATATTTTGGAAATTTTCTCTGCCATCCTGTCATTTAGGATAATTTTTCAGACCTCTGGATTTTTTTACTCTTTAAATTCCAATTATGTACATAATTTGCAGATTCTTTTTATCTCATATGGGAAAGCAAGGGGGAAACAAATACTGCAAAATGTTAAATGTCTTGAATATAGTTTGGAACCATCAACAATATTTGTACCCAATACTAAAGCCTATTACCACAAGAGATTCTTCCTACTATTTTTAATTAGCAAAACTATTAATCACTTCTGTACTGTAGCTGCTTATCATAAAACTGGTCAGTTAAAACTTCCTGACTTCCATCTTTTGTCTGTCCTGTCTGATAACCCTCTGGGAAAGCACTTTTTATAAGTGAATAATACAATAGGACCTAGATCATGGCTGACATCTTTACTGAGATCCTATCAAATGGTCATATGCAATTACTCAAAAGGAGCTTTGTCAATGAATGAGATTTGTGATAAGCTGGGAAGGTTAATATTTCTGTCAAGAGCTTAGATATCTATTCATTGCATAATCAGGATCACCACAGAAATACCTCAATATTCTTCATTACAGAAAAAGAAGAGGCTTTTGGAAGTATTTTTGTTAAAAATCTCTGGTATACGATATTCTCCTAGCCTCTGAATGGTTTTGTAGCAGCAGAGAAATTTATACACCTGAAGGTAAAGGGGCACAGTGGACATGGGATAAAATTTGGCTAGTCTTAAGTATCATTTTAGCGTCAAGAAATAGCAATATCATATACATGTGATATTAACTTAAAATTATTTTGATTTATTTGTTACAAACCAGGAGAAAGAAGACACAGTAATTTTAAGAATGTTCCAGATTTTATCAGGGGTTCTTTAAATTGACAGAAGTAGCTTGAAATAATTCATTAATATTATAATATTGATTTTATTTCTGTTAGCTGACTATTTCTCTTCTTTTAAAACCATGAAAGACACGTGAAGATAATAATAACAATGGATCACTTATTGTTATTTCACCTCGATTGTTTTAGTTTCAAGTATTTTAATAATAGATATGGTTTTCAGTATATTTCTGATACAATGCTAGAATTGGAAAAAAAGGAACAGAGGATAAAGTGAAGGTCAGTAACTGTTATTGTCATAATAAATCACAGGCATCTTATATTTTAACCTTATCTTGAATTTTCCTACCAAATAGATTGAGAATTTTCTTTTTTCTTTTTTTTTTTGAGAAACAAGTCCAAAATACAACATTCCTGAAAGCACTCAGTAAGCCTCCAAATCTCTTGATGATACCCAGAAACATGGTGTTTCTTGGTTTGTTTTCTTTTTAGAAATGGAAAAATAATTATAAAACATATTGTGCTAATAAATCAAAAAAGGCGCTTGAAATAATCTCATAAAATGTTATGGCTTAAATAATGCCCTTCATCAGTATTCTTTGTTTAACATTTTATGTTTATTGATAAATGAAGATGCATTTAAATAATTCAAACAAAACATTAGCTGCAAGCAAGGAATTAATAATTGATAGGACTGGAAGGGCTTTTTTTCACATGGGAAATAGATAATATTAGCTTAATGTGGGGTTGTAGGAACAGAGGAAATGTAATGGATCTGCCTGCTTTAAACTGATGATTGTTATTGTGGTCTGAAAGTTGCTACAAAGGCAAAAGCAGGACAGCTCTGTAACGGCAGTAGACTCCACTCATAGGAGCTGACAAGGCAAATTGTGGTTTGATACACCAGATTTATAGGGGAAGGGATCTAATAAACTTAACTTACACTAAAGGAAAAAAAAATACATGCTGTTAAACTTATGTCTGAGGATTTTCAAATGACAAAATCTAAACAGCTTTGGAGTCTGAAAATGTTCAGGTTTTTTTTCACCTCAGTTTCATTTCTTATGATTACCTCCACGCAGCGTTTTCTCTAAGTCAGGGACCCACTGGTAAGGAGACTGTAACGCAGAAGCGAATGCATTCTTGAGGATTCTCAGAGGAAGATCATTTAGTCTATAAACACTCATCATAAGGTTTTATTTACGTTTGCTTGTGAAGATGCCAAATTCTTCCAGCTGCGCATTTGAACATGGAGATGTAGAAAAACAGCTTTGTCAGGTCCTCTCTTAGGAAGGAAATTTCTGTTGGAGATCCTCAGGTTGTGTCTGGTGATAGAAAAACCCACAGAGTTACTTTCAAATTAGTTGCACAACTCCCATTTCCATTTGCTCTGGGAGACATAAGATTTATGGTGATTTGAAAGTCTACCAAATGATATTTTCATTTCCATATGGCATTTGTGAATCTACAATCCAAACGTTCATTTTACACTCTAGCAGCCAGAATTTGCATTTACACATGTAACCAACATTTCACTTCATTAGTTTGATAAACAGGACAAAATTTAAAATAAATGAAAAAAAAAAAGTTGCTTAAATCTATAAAAACTTCACAAATGCTAATGGTCCAAAAACAAAGAAAAAATCATGTTCTTCTAATCAAAATCTTTTTGACAGTCATAAACAAAAATATAAAACATGTCATCTGATCTGAAAACCAACAACATTTTTCAGGTTTTAAAAGTAAGTTTGAAAGATCACAGCCTTATTGTACTTGGTCATGACTACTAGAAACCATGCCATTATGTTACCAGGGTTTTACTTAAAGGTAGTGCCAGAACAGCCAAACACTTCTAATAAAAGTATTAAATGGAACATTCTTCATTACTTAAACCGTTGTATCTCGTGTCATCACTTACTAAAGATGAATGTGCCATATTACTGAAAATGAACAGTTGTGTTTTCTACCTATTTTCTGCAGGGGTAAATGGTCATAAAGGGATCAAGGCAGTGAAGAATCAAGTTCTGTATCTCTGGTTATGTGTGCCAAGTTCATACCTGAACATCTCCCAGAATAGGTTTTCTGAAGCAGACAGATTGTAAGCCTGCACAAAATTGGTTTCAGAAATGCAAATGGGAGAAAGCAGCTTTGTTTTCCAGCCATTGCAACACTCGACATGACATTTAGATAGACTTGCTTGCATTGACAGTAGGCACATATGTCTACTATTTTGTTTTAAAATATATGTATTGCTTTTAATAACAACATTACAGCTGTTCACAAAATGACGCCTCTAGACAGAAGCACTACAATGAAAAAAGAGTATCAACAGAAGGACTGTATCTGCATGCAACTCTGCAGTTGCCAAGAAATGAAGATATAACATATGGTCATTTTGTAAAGGTGAGCTGAACAAAAAACAAGCAGCAACCTAGCCAATTTTTGTCATTTGAATTCTCCTGTTCAAAACCCAATTTACTTTCATATGACTCTTGCTAATTTGAATGATATATTTATTAAAATATGATACAGCCAGCCCTGCAACTGGGAAAACAATTTAAAAATAAATTTGTGGAATGGTACGTTGCCAATTTTTCACTTGTCTAGAGCTATCCTTTAAAAATTAATGTATAATTTTGCAGCAGAAGAATCGAATGCTATTAACAGCTTGCTAGTGTGAAGAGAGGAAGTTGTAACTTATATTAAATATCCCACTGTTGATATGAATGCCTTCCCTTGATTTATCTGTTTATTGAACTGCCTTGGAAGGGCCACTTCTCATAGGAATGCATGGGGGAATGTTAACATAACCCAAGACTCTTTGATAATCTTTCTGGACATCACCCAAAAAATGACAAGATTCAGGAAAAAACTGATAAGATTGGAAATACTTCATTTCCCACCATAGCAATTTATAGACTGTAGGGAAAGTGTGGGCTCCAGACAAGCTGCTGGTTTAGGCAACATTACTGTTTTTGTACCCAAATAGCCAACAAAAATTCATAGTTGCGTGGGTTTTTTTCGTCAACAGAAAAAAAAAATATCAGATCCTTGATCTAATTCTGCTAACTGATAATGAACATATATATCTTTGGCTCCCTGAGTGCCTTAGCAAAATAGCAGGAAGGAAGCTTTTTTTCACTTACTGCACTATATCCCAAGCTGCTCTTTCCTTTCTTTTTTTTTTTTCTATTTCAGATATCTTTGCAGATGCACTGTAAAGCCCCATACGTGCATGATATTTTCTCAACATTTCCTCTCTTATTGTCTAGTTCCCTATGTTCTACTTTTCCACAAAGGCAGAACCTTTACAAACAGAAGCCTAAATTTATTTATTTTATGTTTTTGGGATTCTGAAATATGCCTGTGCTTAGCATAGAAGGCATCACTTTTCCAACTGCCTTAAGACTTTTGTTATTTTAACCACATTACACAAAGAATTTACAGTTACTTGCTTTGTTTCTAGTGCATTTCAGCTCTGTCCTTACCAAGACTATTTATAATGAAGGGTAACAATATATTGCAAAATTGTTCAACTCCAGCAAAGAGTTTTGGTGTTCATTAACAGGACCCTGGTGTTATTTGGCCAGCAGAGTTGGCTTAAGGAACTCCTCCTGACTTTATTGCACCTGAATTCTCGAATCTCAGTTCCCAGATTTAAATGATAAAAACAACAAAGGAATTTTTTTAAAAATTGTACAGAACAAGAAGAGCTGTGCATTCAATTTCCCTAGCAAAACTGCGGTAGCCAGTACTCTTTGCACAAAAGACTTGAGCACAAATGTTAACTTAACAAGTTAAACTGGAAAGAAATCTATCAGGAAGGAGAAATAATTATCATGGCAGCTTCTTTGCCATCCTGATGAAAGATAGGAACCTGTGAGGGACAAATGTCTGCATTTCAGAACAACTACCAGATTTCCACAAACAAGTCAATGGCTGTGGCAGGGCTCCTGCCCTAATTACTGTCTCTGTTCCAGGCTCTAGAGTCAATGCCCATGTAAAACTCCAGTCATCACTCCAGCTGATGGTCAGAGTGAGAATAAGATTTGTTAATACTGCTAACACATGAATTGGGGTCAATAGGACAAAGCAGTGGGAGGGCTGAGAAAAATCAGGACTCACTAATTAGGACAGTGCTCAGTTGTCTCCATCCTAACAAACATCCTTTGGTTTAGAATAGATGTTACGAGGAATATCAAAGAAAATATCTAGCAGCAACATTTCTTGCTTGATCAGGCTAGCCATCACATTTTCAGTCAGTTCTGCAGGGGAATCAAATACCACAGTAGTTCCCCTATACATATTGCAGAGAGAAAAAATTACATCCTCCATCACTATTAAGATCTTCCTAGAAGAGATTTTCATTTTAACTCACTGATTTTCATGGCTGTAGGTTGAAAGAAATACCATTTTAGCTGCTAAATTTCAAATATTAAACAGAACCCATGGTACTTTCAGTCTGTTTTCTGAGCAGAAGATGATGCCCAGAGTCTATTGCACAGCCATTGCAGGATAGCTCCTTTAATCCACAGCAGCACCACTTTCCAGCCTGCCCACTCAAGTGCAGTCACCAAAGTCAATGAACATCTGATAATTAGGGGGAATGATGAGCCAGCCCTTTCTCTTTATGATAACAGGAAAAATAGCTCTTGTAATACAACACTGTGCATCGATCCTTTTTTGATCAAGGGAAAAAGATTTTGCAGAGGCATCAGATCATCAGGAAAAGAGGCGAGTGTGTATCTCTACACAGCCTTGATGAAACAGTCCCTTGTGCATTAGGTACTGTTCTAATCCCCTTCAGTGCTCAAAAATATAGGCAAATAAAAGTGACTACAGCACAAGCAGAAGAAATGAAAGTAATATTTAGAGCTGCGATCTCAATTTAAGAAAAGCTGAATGAAAAAATAGATTACCTTGAGTGAGAATGAAGTGATAACAGGATAATTATCTTTCCATTTCTAAGGATTTCTTGGACAAAAAAAAATATTTATGGGGCAATACCAGAAAAACATGATAAATTTTAGTAAGGGTAAATTTTTGCTGAATATCAGAAAAGAGTTGCTTAGCTTTCCATAGGCTATGAAATAGAGTTTCTCATGGGAAATGGAAAAAACCTGGGACTTTTCAGAACAAAACTGAATAAAGCACAGAAAGTTTTACTGCAGTGCTGCAGATGTGACCATCTTTTATTTCTAGATTTGTGCATGTCTGTTACAAAAAATATTTGTTTGGGAATCCAGGTTCTCCTTTAGCTATTTTATGGCAGCTTTGTAAAGCAGTTTTCTTTTTCTTATTTCCTTTTAAATAAAAAAGGAAAAAACCAAACTTCTCCTAGTAAATAATAATTTTTTTAATACAACTTTTTCTATTAAAATATTTCTGTCCTTGAATAATAAAGAACATAAAACATATTTGCTATTAATTATAAAAGAAATATCATGGATATTTATCAGAAGGATGTTAATTCATTGGAATGGAATTTTTCCATGTAATTTTAATTCAGTAGACAAGAAGGATCTCAACAGAACATTTAATTTTGAAAATTCAAACCTGAATTTTTCTGTTTTTTCTCAGAATTTAAAGTTCCTTCAATTATTTTCTTTACATTTTTTCTAATTTTGTCCCTACCCCTAAACTTGTTAAACTTTCCAAGAAAGAAAATAAACATTTTGTCTTCATCTTACTAAAAATATACTTCATTATTCTACTTCATAAGGTGAAGGTTATGTTATGTAATGTGTTATGTTATGTTATGTTATATGTTATATATGTTATATGTTATATGTTGTGTTATTCTGCTTTAGTGTATTCAGAGGCTTTCCAAGACACTCACTGTAGCTTCCTGATTTTAAAGAATGTTCTGTTTCTCTGGTCTGCCTCCTTTCCAGCACTGAATAATGATAAACAGATCTTGCAAAAATCTTTTCACTGATGTTTAAACTGAAGAACGAAATTCAGAGAGAGATAAGGTATCACTTTTCACCAAACATGTTACTCTAGCTGTATATCCTACATCTTGACTTGCTGCAATGTTTATAACAACACATTTTATGTATAATGCCATGAAGTGATGACAATCTGCTCTACTGTCATGGTGTGATGTTGAATTAATAGGAAACAAGGTGAGGGCAGAGCAGGCAATCATTGTATGTGTTAACTTCATGATTAACCATTGGGTTCTTAATAAAGTCTTACTCTACAGAACAGACTGCCAAATATTTTTGTCACTTCTACAATATTTTGTCAAAATATATGACCTTGAAAGTCACCTTTGAAGTTATCTTAATATTTCATGCAACTGAGACTAATGCAGCTTTTATGGATTTCAGTGAGAACACACCTGATGTGTAAAATAATCCCTAATAGTGAGTGAAATTCCTAAAAATAGATCATATGCAGTGAAGTGTGTTGCAAGAGAATGCACTGCATTTCTCTCAATTTAACTCAACTTAGTTCATGTTATTCATTAATTATGCTAGAATATTTCTCTTTAAATTGAAAATAGAACTGATAAACAGCATTTCCATCGCAGTTTGTGAAACCTGTTTGGCAGACTACAGAGATCAAAAGCTCTTGCTCAGTTTCAAGATCATCAAGTGCCTACTGCAGATTCATTAGTTGCTTGTCTTGCTGCACTAGTTCAAGAAGAACGTCACAAATGCCCTCATTGCAGAGAAGACTTGTCAAGACATAAACTAGTCTGTCCTTCCTATCTCTCAGTGCAGCTGCACAGACCTTTTGCATCCATGGTGTGTAAGATCATCAGCCATTCTTGCCTACAGACCAGATTTTATCTAAAAAACTCAGGCTGATTTTCAGTACTCGTTGATATGACTTTTGCCTCCATGATAAGGGAACTAAAGTCAAAACACAATTATCACACTCTACCAGGTGAGATAAGGGACCATAGCAAATAAAATATTCCTTCCCCCTGAAGCTTATACACCAGGTATAAACAAGAGACAGAAAATAGAATATAAATGTATAGCAATACTGGTTGTTTAACAGTTAATTATCTCAACAAAAAAATAACTTTTTTTTAAATTAGACACCATGTAAAATAAAGTTGAAAGAACAGATTGATTGTAGACAGAAGAATAGTTTCACAGATATTGTTTTCAAGCATGAGGATTAGCCAGAAGGAAAGAAATAAGGAGCTAACTTTAAATTTAAATAAATAAAAAATGAAGCTCTGAAAAGGAGGCTAGCTAGAAGCAGTTATTAATATATTGACAGTAATCCAAGGTGATAAAGTGGGATTAGGCTATGAAGAATCTGAAGAATCTCAATGGGCCATCCTCAATGGGATAAAGTTTTTTTCAGGGCTCTTTTATCAAGAAAATTTTGCCTGCACATTCCTCTTGAATGTGGCTAGAAGACTGATGAGGGAGTAATGAGTGAAAGCACTCACCCTCAAAAAGGTGCAAGCAATACCTAACCAAGCTGTTCGAGGTATAATTTCAATGCATGTTTGACAGACTGCCCCAGATCAGTGTTATTGATGGTGACACAGTTTAGTGATACCACAAGCCTTCAGTTTTGCACATTTGGCAGATATCTGTGCCATAGTGTCTGCATTTGCACAATGTGGCTGAGTATAGCCTGTGTTAATCAGCATAAGGAGTACAATATCTAGAAAGTAAATTATTTAAGATATATTTATTCTCGAGCCTTTCAGGTTCATTTTTGTTAGCAACAGGAACATGTGATTTCAAAAATGCAGAAGCTAAATTTTGCAACAGCCCCATTGATATGGACCAAAGGTACCTATATACTTATTGCACCCCCAGAATTGAATCAAACCAAACCTTTTGAAAGAAAAGTTTCCAGTCTTATGCAGAAGCCTAGATTTTTAAAGGTTGCAAAACATCTGGTAAAAGTCAGATTTTTCTCAAGAAGGTTTTTACATTTATTTTTATAAAGTCTTTATACGTATGTACATATACAGATATAAGTGAGCCTCATGATGCTCATATTCTCTAGAAAATTACACTGAGAAAAAATTTATAGTCAAGCTTTTATTTTTAGTAGAGGTAATATAGCATATATTGTGATTAACAGTTCACAGCTACAAAAGGGAGTTAAGATCTTTTAAACACTATGCAAAAGCTCTATTTCTTCAGTTTCGGCAGAGGCTAAGATTTAAACCTTAATATTAGAAGCCTTGGACATAATTTATTTAAAAAATGCCCCCAAGATTTTCTACAGCATGATTATAATGCCTATATGAACTGATGGAATCAAGGCCTTGAAATTCTGACCTGTCAAGTCCACTCTGTCTGGAGCTGGTATCATAGATTCACTAGCATTTATCTATTGCAAATAGATAGTAATTTATAGTATTGAGATAGTTTATTGATACTTGACCCTGCAAAACCACCACAGGTTAGTCTCACCTATTGCTTCTGTTGGCTGACAGACTGCTGATTTCAGGTGTGAGCAAGTAGGTAACCAGCAAGAGAGGAGCAGCTGGGAAACTATGGAAACTATGAGAATGTGGGAGTTTGAAGGCTATTTGTACGGCAGTATGTTCTCTCTGTTTTACTGCCAACAGTTTGATGTCAAATTTCATTGTTTCTGTAGAGGGAGGCCAGTTTTCAGCTATCTGGCAAAGACAAATTATGAAAAATTCTGCAAAGAATGTAATTTTTACTGCTTGAGAAATTGCTGGAGGTCTTGTGGCATATACATTGAGCATTAGTAAGGCTGAGAGATCCTGGAAGAAGACACACCCATGGTTATAAAAGAAAAAGAGACCTGACAAAAGATATTTGAAACTTCGTGCGTTGGATGATAGCTTGTTTAAATATTTTTGCTACAAGTGGAATTGAAGTAGGAAGTATTGTAATATCTTTTCTGAGGAAGTGGATCAAAATCTCAATTTAGAGTCTCAATATTTCCAAAGGTTGGTAAGGACTCGTGAGCTCAGGCTCTGGCTGGAACTTCCATGAAAAATAATTAATCTTATCTACCTCCTCCTTTGTGAGTTTCTTACCCTCCATTTTCTCTTTATTCAGGGATCTTATAGTGATGTTTGGTCTTGGGTTCTAAAATAATAACCTAAATAGTACATATTCCTTTAATGTAATGAAATGTGCACTTAATAGGCCATGTTGGCCAAAACACACATTGCTATTAAATGTTAAATGTACCTGGTTTTATTCTGATGCTCAATTAATCTGTTAATAGTTCTGAAATAAGCTGGTTGGTCTATTTTGCAAACAAGATGTGTTTTCATCAAAATCCATTTGAATTCTCCATTTTAAAAAAATTATTTACATAAGCATGATCTATGACTTAATTCCCAGGCTGAAAACAAAAACCAATATTAACAAAATCACAATCTCTCTATTTCTATCACTTCCAGAATCTGTCTCTACTTTCTAGCTATTTTTTTTAATGCCATAGCATATATTTATGTACAAGAGAAAGCCACAGTAGTAAAAAATGGCTGTCTGAGAAAACAAAGAACAATTAATGAAGCAAAAACGTCTACAATGGAATGCCTGTTATTTTCCCTTAAGTGATACATTAGGTACAGGAAATCACATTACAATTTGATGTATGTGTCACTTTAAGAGTGATTCTTGGATTGTGGAGGTAGCTTGTGTGTCGTATGATGTAAGTACTTTTATTGAGTAGGTAAATGTGTAATAGCTAAAAGCCTCATAAATCAGCTAAATGTTCTCCCAATTTATAGAGAATATTTGATCTGAGAACATTACCGTCTAGTGAGCTGCTGAGAAACAGAGAAGACATGAAGAGTGATGGAGATGGATATCTTGGATAATTTTTTGGATATATGGTGTCTGGGGCTGCCTCTTCGTTTCTTGCATCTTTTGTACTCATTAACACCTGTGCAAGAGTAATGTACTACCAAGCTAAAGTTTTCTGCTTACTTACTTTAGCACTTTTATAGCTGCTTCCCGTAATAGTAGAGTCACACAGAATGAAACACAGGATAGGTTTTCAGTCCTAAGATCTTTCTCTATTAAACTGTAGCAGTGAAAAAACCACATGTTTGAGAAATTCATCTAGCCAAGGTTTTGAGCATTTCAGTCCACTCCTATTAAGGCAAAGAAGTAAAGATTTTTCTAACTTCAAGTGCAAATTAATAATATTCAGTCTGTCTCTGCATCTTAATTCTTAGTGGAAAAATGGGAGACATTGAAAAACTGTACTTATAAATACATATATAAATATATATATAAACTAGATACAAGAGAAACAATACCACACGGATTCCCTTTGATTCTCCTTTACAGGATTCTTTATATAGTACTTAACAAGTACATTAAAAGTATTTAATATTTAGCAACATCTGTCAGTAGTATTATAATCTGTACACTATGATGAGTGCCTGTATTGACTGAAGCTGAACTTTTGAACCTGTTGCAACATCAGAGAGCAAAGAATTGTTATTTATTTGCCATATTGAGGTTATAAAATTAAATAACTATTTTCTATGGTTACTCAAGAACAGGTGTTGAACAAGCCTCTGATTGCTAAATGGATACTTCCACATCTTTTTGAAACTGTGATTTGTGAGGGCTCTGATGCTCTGAGGCATTACTTGTTGGATTGTTCACCTATTCATATTTTATACAGCTGAATACTTTCCACTTTAAGTCTCATCAGAGGCCTTTAAAAACCTTGTTTCACGCAAAGTCATTTTTCATCAAGCAAGTATGGAAGTAGTGACAGTCTAAAGTTTCTTTTTCTTTTCCTTTCTGAGCCACACAAGTGGTACATAAGGCCCCTGGAAACACGAGCCACTGTGGGATTTATTATCTGTGTGAAATGGTTAAAATTTCTCCTATTAAAAGCAATTGTCTTTGCATGTATAATACTTTCTGAACTCTTTTCCCTCCAATTTAGGACTGACTCAGTGAATTTTTGGGGAGTTAAGAGAAAAAGATTGCCTGACACACAGCTCCCTGATTAAAAAAAAACACTGCACCAAGTATCTTACCTTAGAATGTCCAAAGTTATTATTACCACAAAACAGGTTTCAAAAAAAGCGGGTGGTTTTCTATATCTGTCCAGGAAGAGCACAAGGCAAGGAAAAGATGCTAATCCTAACAGAGCTATGAGAATAGAGGGATCTTTGCTTCCTGATCCAGCTCTGTTGGGTCCAAGGACTGCTGCTCATTTGAGCTGTTTGGTGCAAAGACCCTTTGGTGCACACCTGACTGCTGTGAAATAGGCTGGCTCGAGCATCAACAGGCGCACACAGAATGTTTCTGGGTCTCTTTTCTAGGCTCTAGCCCGGTCTCAAGAATTAGATCCAGGCTGCTAATGTGACACCCCAAGATACATTTCTACATGCCATCCCACTTGAATTCTACCTGACCACTTTACTAGCTCTGAATGACACTTAATTTCAATCTGTACTGGTGTATGATCTGCTTAGTAAGGTCTATAAAACCCTAACAAGGTTAGCAATTTCTGCTGAAGAATGGTCTTGTTCAATTATCCTAATAATTCCTCTTTGACCTTAACCTCTAGAGAAAATAGAGCTCATACAGTGTGCCTCAATTCTAGCTTTCCTTGTTTCAGAGCAACAACCCAACTCTTTAAATCATATTTTTTCCTAAGCTTTTTCATGTTAACATACACCTTCTTAAAAACACTTTTTCAGCCCTATTTAGCCAAACCAAACTGCCTTTTTTTTCCTCAAGAAACTTCCTTCACATGCTGAAAGACACACACAGTGAAAAATGCAAAAAATAAAAGCATGATTTATAAAAGAAAGGCTTAGATATTCAAAGTTCATGGAATCAGGAAATAAAGGGGAAAACATGTCTGCCCCTATAAACATGATGTCAGTTTCTAGAAGTGTGGCCAATATAAAATTTCCCTCAAAATCAAATATCAGTGGCAGAATACTCAAATTAAAAACAATCTTGCAGGTCATGTTATTCTTTTTCTTTGTTCTATGTAGTCCTGATGGAAAATTCTCAGGCATTTTAAAAAAGTGTAAAATGCTGAAATGCAGACTAACAACTGTAACTGTCACGGTGATGCCAACTACAAAAAGTGCTGGTGTGATCCTTCTAATCTAGAAATGAGCTTAATCACAGTATAGATGTTTTGTCATCAGCCTGCTGTCTAGATAAATAATCTTTCTCTACTGTATCTACATGACAAATGTCAGTCAAAGCAAGATGGAATCCTTTGAAGGGAAATTATAATCTATAAAATATATATCTTTGAGAAAGGATTGATTTGAACATCAAATGAAACCATTTGGCTTTGTACTGTAACACAGTAAATTTTTTCTAAGTGATACTCTTGGGCAGTTTTGTGCAACTGAGGAACCTGAAGTTCTAGAAGTTACTATATGATTACCCAATATAAGAGAAACCATCATGCTTAGAGAAAAATTGTTCTTTTTCCTTGCATTTATGTATTACTTGTGCTCAGGGGTCCTCATCCAACTTCCAGTGAAATCAATGAGAGCTGGAAAAAGCCATCATAGCACAAACCTTGTGCCTGCAGGTTTTTTTCATCTTGATGTAAAAAGTATAGTCATATGACTTTGAACATGTGAGAGGGAAAAACTGCTGCTTCAGGAAAGGACTATGGGGATATTTTTTAAGACATAAAAGGACTTAGGCACCTAACTGTTTCTTGTGCCTTTGAAAATACTTGACTTACCATCTAATAGAGCAATATTACCAAGCAGAGGTATAGATTCTTCTTGGTGAGCTGATCTTGAATAAAACCTCTATTATTTTTTTCCACTAATAATTCTTTTCCTATTGTTAGGATTTTTAAATTTTTTTTTAATTTGTAGTAATTATCAAATATTCAGTCCTGTTAGAAATCAAATTTTTTTAAAGCCATTCTTATCTTTAGCAACTAAAGGTAGGAACCATACTAAATAAATTAAAAAAGGAAGAGAATATTTCAGGACAGTTCACTGTGGCAACTCTGAGGGCAAGAGAATACCTGGCATAGCACACAAAAATGCTGTGGTAGCTTTTCATTTCTTCCTCAGTTCACCTCAGACATAACATATGGTCAGTTTTTCTCCTTGTATACATGATTTCTTAGATAATAAATGCAAGCATATAAACATTAAAATAATTTTGTATTTTTCATATCACTATTACTGTGGTCCTACTAAAGTCACCTATCTAGAAAAGATTCAATTATTTTCAAAGACACTAAAAAAACTGCAGCTATTTCAATACTAAACATACTTCACAAAGCTTCCACTTCGCAACTAAATCCATTAATGCAAATTAGGATAACTGTAGTGCAAAGGTTTACAGTTTTAAAAAAGGAACAGTTGATTTCTCCAATCTTCACATAAAGATGTCGATTGTTAATGAATCCTGACATACTGTCTGCTTTTGCAGATAAAGGCATCAAGCAATTCTGTTCAGATTCAACAAAAACAACATTGTAAGGCTTCTAGATCATACATGGATTGAAAAACCTTACTCCAGTTTTGAGGAAAGGAGCTATGTTGGAAAAAATGAGGAGCATTTAAATTGGCATGTGTGAGTAATAACATCTAAAGACAAATATGGAACTTTTTGAAACTGATTTTTTTTTTTTATAATTGCAAATTATTTGGACCCAAGAAAGGCTGATCAGCTCCATACAGAAAAGATTGTTTAGTACTTACAATTCTGAATTCTATCATCTACATTAAATTTTACTTCCTAAGGTCAGGCTTGCTGGTCACAAGTCATCCATTTGCTGGAGGAACCTTCAAACCATTCACATGATTTCCTCCAGCCATATACACTGAAAAACCAATGTGCACACACCTGTATTTCTGAATAAAATGCCTCTCTATATTTTGGTGACATTTCTACATCCACCTTTCAAGAAGCAAACGATCACAAAATATGGAAGGCAAACTCTGTCTGTGATTCCTTGTATATCACTTTTACACAGATGGATTTCTATTGCATCAACAGAAATACTTAATGACTTTCAGCAATGTTTGTTGGTTTTTTTTTTTGATTGTGTGGTGTGCATTTGGGATTTTTTTGTTTAGTTTTTGGGGTATTTTGTTGTTCATTAGAGGTTGATTGGTGATAGAACAACACAGCTAGGACACCTAGTTGGCAGCATATATGTACACCATTACTTAATATGCATTTCTTTATGTAAATGAAGCCTGAGATTTTAGGATGAATGCTGAAAGTCAGGCAGTGTTTTCTGTTCAGCCCTTTTCACCATTACTTAGGTGGTCCTGCCATCACTGAGGAAAGGACCTTGAAAACACTTGTCCTGAATTTAGTTTGAAAACTCCTATTGGATGTGGTCCATCACATATTTAGCATGCTAACAGTTCTGGCAGGAATGAGTTCCATGAGTAATGCTTTTGTTTGTTTTTACCACAGCATTTATGTTACTAAAACTCCAGGGAAAACATGGACTTGCATCCAAATTGCATTTGATTCATAACTGCAATAGTGTCCTCCTTATTCTGAAAATTATCTAGTGACAGTAACTCCATCTAGTCTGAAAATATCACATATTACTCATCAAAAGATGGAAAATTACATATAATGATATATTCTTAGGTCATCACAGAGAATTCTTTCCCCATTTGATAGTAGATCATTAAAGTAAAAAAATTTCTAGATTTCTGTGACTTAGGCTTTTTTTAATATGCTCTCTAGAAGCTACACAAGAGAAATAAAACACTCACATCTACTAACAATTTGTTCTTTCAGGGTTTTTTAATTTTTATTTTTTAATAAATAAGAGTGAGAATACAAATTCTCTCTGGAGAATGTAAAGATTTCATTATTTGAACCAGCTTCTAAATTTTCAGTTGCAATGTTCACAAGAATAACACCTATAGTCACATAGACAACCATCTTATTATTTGATATATCCATTTATAGATTTTCAGTCTCCAAATCTAGCAGCTACAGTGTTTAAGATATCTATGAGTTTGTGACTGTTAGACTTAAGTAATTTTTAATCTGCTATTTTTATCACCTTTTTCCTTTACTGTTCAGCTGCTTTAAACTATAGATTTTCTCAGTTCCTCCATTTTTTAAACTACCTGGATGTAGAAAAACAGTAGAATTACTAGTTGTTTTTTCTTATTACCTCATACTGCCTGTCATATGTTATTATACTCTCCTTCAGCTCTGACATCTACTTTGTAGCCCACATTAATGAAAATGACAATCGACCCAAGTCCTCTTTTCTTGCTTCAGCAGTCCTACAGGGAAAAATAGTTCTTCAAAATAGAAGGCAAAAAAATAAAACAACAGGAAAACCTTCAGATTTACTATGAAATAAGTGGATTTAAAATCACTCATACACAAACAAAATACTTTTTCCTTCTGTTTTTTTTTTTATTTATACCACAGATAAGCCAGACAATGCAGTTCCCTGACAACAGCAGCCCTGAAGAATAATTTTAAAATGCAATCTTCCATAAATAAAATCAAGCAGTGGAAGCCATCCTCTGTCTGCCAACACAGAGAACCAAAGGCAATTCCCCACCAGAGGACCCAGCACTCAGTGCTCTGATTCATAATGCCTGAAATGCCTCTGACTTCACTATACTTGCAAACTTCCTTTCCTAGCATGTTCTTTGAAGGTATTTTTAACAGGTCTTTTGTCTTTCTTCATCCTAAGTCTCTTAGGTAATTGTAAATTTTCTCAAAAAATTAGAGGAACATAGTATCAAAACAGATTGACTTCTACAATGAATGAGTCCCTCTGAGGAGCCACAGTAACGTGACTTAGTGAGCTCTGGCTATAGTTTATGTCACTTCAATTACTCTGGGAAAAAAAGCGAGCTTATTTCATAGTACTTTGGTTTCATGGCATAAATGCTGTCTCTCTTAAAGGTTGCTTTTTGTATTGCCTGACACTGGTTTTCACTAAATAAATAAAACTTGCTGTTTACTCTGTTCAGCAAGTAAAAAGACCTTAATGTTGATGAAATAGCATGCTTAGTAATGACTTGTGATGATTATAAAAGAATTATGGAATATTTAATTATTTCATGGCAGGACTTACTTTTTGTATTTTGTTATGTTTGACATTTCCAACTTAAAGCTCAGTCTTAAAACACAGATAAAGCTACAACACTGAATGTACCAGTAGTTGGTTCCAAGTACCTCCTCTGTAACCTATACTATCAACAGCATTACACAGATTTCTACTGTGATAACACCTTAAACTCTTGTTCCAAATGGTCATATGAAAAAAATTTTCTCACTTTACTTGGGATTGAGGACAAGGAACAGAAAGAAAAAAAATGTACAGTCACCTTTATTAATATGAGTTGTACAGAGAGACTAGTACCTCCTTTAGGTTTCTGCTTCCTCTGTATTAAATTCTAAGGGCAGACAACATGAGATGTCGAAGGAAAAGATCTGAATACCTCCCTTTTTATGGTCTTGTTTAAAAGAGTGACCATAGCTCATGCTTCTCCTGTGTTTTGTACAGGTGTCTCATAGAATGACTTGCCTCCCTGAAGAGGAAAATGCCAGTTTTTAACAGTGAAGCCAGTCAAGCCATTTGTTCTGTTCTTGTGATTTGAGCAGCATGCTCCCACCACATGTGTGATGAGAATTATTCAGTGTTTACTGCTCTGCCATTCAATGGCAAGTTCCTTCTGATGGCCAACCAGCCCACACCAGCTGCATTGCCTCACTTCTTGATACATTCCTATGGAACTGACATACTTTCAAAGGAAAATTCAGAAGTCAAACAACTTCATTTAAAGAGGATTTCTGATAGTGGAAAGAGGACAAAATTTGTCCATCTGCCTCTATACATCCAGATTTCAATGACTGCAATGAATGCTTTATCATGCAGACATCTGGGAATTAAATGTTATGAAAAACTCTTTCTGTCTTTCTTCTGCACTGGCAGAGATCCATGCAGTGGGTGTCTCCGAGGTCAGGAATGGAAATCTTGGGAAAATGATGTACACCCATACCAGAAGATATGTCCCATCATTTTGCTGGTAATTCCTACTATCTCTAGTGGACCTTTGAAGCACTCAACTGGGTTCCAAGCCCCTGGGTCTCCTTAGCTTATTGAACTTTCTGCATGACCAATCTGAATGACATCTTGTAAGGATAATCATCTGCATTAATCAGATAGAAGGTAAATTTCCTGCATCTTGGAATGGATATCACGTGCTGAAGAGCAGAGATTTTAATTCATACCAATCTGTTTGGGATTTATACCTGTATTTTGGTTTTAATTTCAGTCGAAATTTCAGTCTCAATGTTTCTTGGCCTCAGTGATGTCTTTCGCAATAAGTTCTGAAGTGAAGTTTTGTGTTAAAGAAGAAAAGTGCTTTGGAGCAACAGCTTTTTAACTCCTTCCCACTTCTGAAGAGCCTTGCTTTTGCTTTTTTCATGAAAGAGAGGTGCTCAATCTGTATCCTCCATCTCTTTAATAAAATATGCAACTTGATTGCAGAAAAGTTTTTATTTCAAAAATTAAACTCCCAAATTATTCTATTCTCTTTCATACAAGTCTTTTGCAAACTCCAAATTCTGTTTATTGATCAAATCATCTCTAAATTCTCTAACTTTATAGAAATCATATGGTCTATGTATGAATGATATTCTAGATAAGAGAGAAAAGGTGATGTATATAAATATGTTACATAGTTTCACGTTATTCTCTACCACTCCTTTCATCCAACATTTCATTTGGTCTTCAAATGCAAATGCACATTGAACTTATGCCTTCATTGAACAGTTTTCAATAATTCTGAGGTTCATTTCCTGAGCTGATATAATTAATTTAGAAGCATGTGAGTGGTATGAGCACTTAAGGTGTCTCCCTTCCTGTGTCAGCTCTTCTTCTCTATGGTATCTCTGCTGATTTTCATCCATCACTCTGTTGTCTGCTCATTTTACATATATATATATAGATTCAAAAAATCTTTTTTTTTTCTGATCAAAATTCTCAATTTCTTCTTTTTTCTCTGGTCTCACCCCCATTAGCATAACATATGCATGTCTTCCTATGTTGTATTTTTTTTAGTAGCTTATAGTAACATGTGTTATCAGATACATCTTAAAACCCTAAACACGTTGTAAGTCCTGATTTTCTCTTTCTCTCTCTTTTCTCAGTACAGTCAAAGAAATTGAACAGATTGATTCTCCTTTGTCACAAATCATACTGATTTAACCACTCTTATTAGATGACCTTCCAGGTGCTTTATTATTTTGTTTTAAAATTTCATTTCAACATTTTACCAGATACAGTTTTTACTCCTCTGAAATTCCCTGGATCACCCATGCAGTACTTAAGAAAGTATGAGTATGCTTTATGCTGTATCCTTACCTTTCATTGCAGGAGCTCTCCTTTATTACTCAGAATCACTTAACAATTACCTGAGTAAAGCAGAGGAGGAGATGCTTACATGAACAGCCTCTGATTTTGGTGGAAATTTCATGTGAGTGAAGGGTGAGCCTGTCACAGTTCCTCCATGTGGATATTCCCGTGACTCAACTACACTGACTAATGCTTTGCACTACATACCAACTTATCATTCTGTACCATATCCATTGGTATCAAAGTATTACTTGACAAAAGGAAGTACAAAACTAGTGCTTGTCTGGTAAGGTACCAATCAAGATGGGTAAGGGGCAAATTTTTGCCCTTAGGTATCAACTGCTTTTTAATCTTATGCAGTCACTATTGTAAAATTTAAATGAAGAAATAGAAGACAATGTTCAAAGCTGGATAGCAATAGATGAAGGAAAAGTCTCTTAGCTGACACTAGTCTTTGATGTGTGCTCATCTGAGAGAAAACTTGCTCCAGAACTGTATTTACATTTGTTCTGTAAGTATTGCTGCAAGAGGGCTTATGAGTGTAGGGAACATATGGAGAGGCTGGCAGGCATGGATTCCCTGGTGTGGTGGTTAGAGTCTTTGCTCTGAAAAGGCAAGCTTTTAAAATTCATTTGAACACTATAAAATACACAACTAGTATGCCAAGTAAGTCTCTATTTAAAGAAGTATTATAATTGTGAAAAGGAATTAAATATTTAAAGATCTAATGCAACTTTAGACTTTAAATAATTATTCTAGAAGTCCATATGATAGTCTAATATTGCAAGCTAAATTAATTCTCAGCCCTGTCACACAATAACAATATCAAATCTAACAAGTTTCTTTGAATTATTTGTTTAGTATCTGGACTCCCCCACCTTTACTTATTTATTATTTATCGCAGTACTTGCTCTTTAAAATTCTGAAAAATTTTCTGTTTCCATAATGACAGCAATTCCCTTCCTCAAGGGGTCTTTCCATAGCAAGATGTCCTTCAGTTAGACTAAGTTTCATCCACAATCCATCAAAATCACTGGGAAAATTTTTTAAAAATTTCAGTGGATTTTACAGCATGTGTTGGAAATGTGTAGCTAACTTCTAGCTCCTTTATCCTGGCGATATTTAAACCATCAGTGCCATTTAAAATAGCACTTACACTAAGTACTTGATGAATCACAGACTGCGTGGTTCTAGATTTCTTTATCAATGTAAAATATAAAATGACAGCTAAATTTTTTTTATTGAACTTGGCTAATATTGCAACTATTTCAACTCTTGGATATAAAAGTCAAGACTATTGTCTCTGTTAAACTTGGATTTATATATTATGTATATATACACATATAAATATATGTATATATAAATATATACACATTAGTGTATATGTATGTGTGTGTGTGTATGTATATGTACTAGTATATATTATTATCAAAAGAAAGTCTAGGGAGAACCTCCATCCTTAGACTCATAGAATCATTAAGGTTGGAAAAGAATTCCAAGATCATTAAGTCCAACCTTCAAATACCATCATACAATAAACTGTATCATTGAGTGCCACATCTACTCTTTTTTTGAATGCTTCCAGGAATGACTCCACCACTTACTGAGAAGCCTGTTCCAATGCTAAACCACTCTTTCAGTGAATAAATTTTCCCAATATTCAATCTGAATCTCCCTTAGTGCAACTTGAGGCCATTTCCCCTTTTCTTGTCTCTAGTTGCCTGCATGGTGGTAAAGAAACAGCAAAATGCTGAAGAACTTAATGCATTCTTTGCCTCAGTCTTTATTAGTAATTAGTCATTCTTTTGGTACCCAGTTCCCTGAGATGGAAGAAGGGGTGGAGAGCACAATAAAACCCCCATAATCCAAGGACTTAGAGCGTCCAGAGAAAGGCAACAAAGCTAGTGAAGTGTCTAAAGACACTTCTTTTTCTCTTCTCTAAAGAGCTGGGGAAAAGGAGGCTCAGGGGAGACCTTATCACTCTCTTCAACTACCTGAAAGAAGGTTGTAGCCAGGTGGGAGTCTGTATCTTCTCTTAATGAAGTTGAACATTTTTTAGATGCTCTCAGAAAAAGTTATTTTATTAAGAAAAAATAAACTAGATGCAAACTTCAACCAAAATAATTATTTTTAGAAATTGATCTTTATTTATATCAAATTTACATTCCAAAATAAAGGATGAACACATTTATGAATATTAAACTTCTAGAAGAAAACTGAAGCAAATCAAGTCATTAGTCATCTGAACATCTATTTCTGTATGGGAGATCAGTTGATGCAAGCATGAGGAATATGTGCATCACCTGGAGGAGCACAGTATCTAAATGCTAGGGCTCCCACCCAAATATCATAAAGAAACCTCTCCACATCACTGTAGTGGTGACCCACAAAGGAACTAACAGACTGCACAGAAAGGACTGTTACAAATTACTGTTATAAATTATCAGAATGGTACTACCCATAGGATTTCACTTTTTGTATGTGTTGTATTTCTTCTTTAGCACTCTAATAAACAATCACCATCTATCACCCCCTTGTTATCAGGAAGTTATTGTTCTTGGCTCTATTTTAGAACACTTGTTAAAAATGTTTGAAGTTAATTTTGGTCAGCTGACCTGCTTCCTCTTACCTCATTTTCTATCCTGTTCTGTTCTATTCTATGCTATTCTATTCTATTCTATTCTATTCTATTTGCACAACATCCTTTAAACGATTTTAGTATCTGACTGCCTTCCAAAAATGCACTAACTGATGTTACTAACATCTGTCATGTGTAGCTCATTTTCCCTCTCATCTTCTCTGCAGGGACAGGATGAGAAAGAAAATGAACCACACATTGTGTGTGCAATGTAGTGTTATATGCATATGCATTATGATAGAGTCTTTAATTACATGCTCTCATCTTGTTTTCCCACAGGACCCCTGCCTCATTCAGTGCACAGGACAGACACATGTAGGAGATTTCAGAGTGCACAGGCAACCACCAGTTTAGCAGTTCCTGACGTGTTTTTTTTTTCATCTGATGTAGTACTTTTAAATATATGTTCCTTCTTCTCATGTTGTTGGTTTTTTTTGTCTTCACATATTATTTATATTTTCTATAGAAAGAATACCAAGAGGGTAATCATGAGAAAATTAAATAGAAATAAGGTATTAATTAGACCTGAAAACAATACATAGTTAATTCTCTAAACCTCAGTACACCTTTACAAATAATCCCAAAGTGGGATTCATGAAGAAAAAACAGGGATGTTTTTCCCACCTGCTCCACCCTGCCTGAAACTGAGATATGCAATTGTGAATCTGTGAAGCTGGAGGAAGCAAGAATGCTGCTAGTATGGAGGCTTTGAAAGAGATACTCATCTGCTTCCACTTGGCTTGAACTTTAAATGTAATTTAAAGTAAACCTCTTGCAAATATCCAGTTAGAGCTAATTTGGAGTCCTCTCTGTTACTGTAGGCGAAATGTAGGTGAAATGTTACGTTATATCATAACTTGCAAGTAAGTTATTCAAGGCACGAGTAATCTCTCAAAATACTTATTACCTTGGAATCAAAATGCTAAGAATTATTATTGCTTATCTTGGGGATTTTCCCCCGAAGAAAAACTTTTAGTTTATTCCTAATCAATGAGCTGATATTTTTGTGAATTGCTTTTTTCTTTTTCTTGTCTTTTTTTTTCCTTGCAACACATGAATGAGTAATGACAGGAACACTGCTGATCAAACATATGTATCATGCATTCTTTTCCTTTTTCTACATACTATCTTAGTTCAAATTCATTTTAAATAAAATATGCTGCCATATTTTACAGCAGGTAACAATTTTGTCATTTCAGAACGCCTTCAAAACCATTTTTGACTGACTGTCATAAACATTTGTCTAAATGAAAGCAGACATGGTTTTCTTTTAATGAAATAATATTAAGATTTTATTTTTATCTGTTGATAGAAACTTTGTAGTTTCATGGGTACTACTGCTGATTTATAAAGGTAAAATTTTCCCCTCTGCTGCTTTGTGCAGTAGTTTCCTACAAAAATGGGCACGGATGCTGGCTTGTGTGTATGTTTTGCAAGTAGTTGCCTACAGTAGTAGATTAACTCCATCTGTTAGTCCACAGGCAGGCCATTTGAATTTTGCCTGTGAAATCTGAACCCAGACTAAAGAGGGAGTCTGAACTCAAATCTTTTTTTAACTTCAAATTGTCTGAGCCAATATAAATGTATTGCACTACGGAAAGGAGCCCTTTTAAATCCATTTCAGACCAAACTTGGAAACTTTTGAACAGCTTAAATCCTTTAACCTTGAATCTCATTGTAGCTTAATGGGGTGTTTTTGTTTGTTTGGGGATATTTTTATTCTTGGTGAGTGAGGAAGGTATCCAGATTTTTCTTTTCAGCTATGCATCTTTGATCTCTGCTTCCTTGCAGTGATTCCACTGCTTGTTCCAGCTGCAGTACACCTATCTTATGAAGAAAAGTGGAAAACTGCACTGCCTGTACATGTGACTCATATAAACAAATTTTGAAAATTTACATTTGCACTGGAAGGTTTTCACTTCATAAAAGGTCAAGTGTAAATTTATAAAGCCCTGATACATCTAAATCCAGGCCTTTGGGAGAAATATGCTTACTACCTGGATTGTATGTATACCTGTCTTCATACCAAGAAGCCTGAGTGTTGCTTCCAGAATATTTGAAAGCACTGCAAACAAGTATAAAAAGCAAATATTACCTGTCTGCTAATGAACAGTTTCAGAGAAGTTTTGTGTTGTTTGACAGGATTTTTCTTTTATGGAGTAAATCCCCTCCAAATGTTCATAAGCATTAGCTTAGAAGTATACAGTGACATGCATACTATAAACACAGCTGCTACAGGGAAAATGTATTTCACAGGTCCAACACTGAGGATTTCTGTTTGATATTTTAAAAAAAGTTTTAAAAAGCATTTGTGATGCTATGAAGATCTCATTGCTGCTTTACAGAGAGTAAAGCTGCATGCCTGTTTGATGGTTATTTATCTGAGACGAGTGAAGAGGAATTTTGGCTAACTGTGAAGAGAACAGAGGAGTCCTTTCTGCCTTTTGATGTGGTGTATATAGAGTCTAGAAGGGGGGAAGGCAGAGGATAGGGGGAAGCTTTGCTATCCAGCCCTCTTTTTCATTCCCCAGAGCAATTTGGGATTTTCTATTTCTGTCACCACTCTTATCAGTATGAATGTACACATATCAGCACTCTGACAAAAACTACAGACATGCATGCTCCCTGCCAATCCCACAATCTCCCCGTCCAGTCTAATTACAAGGTATTCCAAAGAAATACCTGGATTACAAAGAAGCTGGTATATCATCCTATATTATCTCTTGCTGCAGGGTGTGAGTTTACAAGACAGCATTGCCGTAGTTTTTGATACTTTATTACTTGTATTCATTTTAAGCTATTTCAAATGTGATCCATGTCAGTAGTATGCTTACACTGCAGCTTTTACTGGAAGAGGGGTACAGTGCTATTGACAGGCATATCTGGTAGCACAATAGATTTTATGCTGAGTCTCCTTGCTTCCTTATTTCCTTAAAAAAATTCTCTCTCAGTTTTGGTGACTTAAAGTTCATCTTCGCGTAGAAATTTAGAAATAATCTTGCTAAAATGACATTTCTTTTACACATATCCCACAGATATGGAGAAAAACATACTGCATCCATTATTTTAAAGAGTATAGAATCTATTTCTACTCTATTTCTATTGTAGAAGTCTGGAGATTACATTTAAGGAAGCAAAGACTTGCTTTCTTAAAGGTAACAAGTTAGTTTGATTTTAAAATTGTCTTCTGGGTTATTCAATAAGTTTACGATATTTAAACATAAGTTTTTGCTCAGCAGCAGGGTCATATCATAGCACAGCCTTTTCTTTTCAGCCCTGTTAGCATAAATTATAAAATGCCTCTAGTACCTCTCAGTCTCATCATTTTAGTCAGTTTTTTGAGTTTAACATCAGAAAAGGATAGAAAAGGAGAAAGTAAATTAAATAGCACAGAAAGACTTAGCCAAGATTGCTGAAGTTACTGGAACCCCTGATACTTTCAGCATGTTACACTGACAGGCATAAACCAGCATGACATACATATTTTCATTTAAATCATTACTGAAGTTGGCATGGCCTGACGTTCCTTCACCTGTCCAGATATGCGTGCCTGTACCATTAAATAAATTCTAAACTCATCTCTTATGTAGCACTTTTCATCCACAGAGCTCAAAACCCACTTCACAAAATATGGTTGAGGTTTGTTTTGTTTCTTTTCTTTTTAGATGGGAATAAATAATTTGGAATTTCTCTAGTGACCCAGAAAATCTGTGACATAAGGTAGAATTGGACTTTAATTCAGACCCATGATGACCACATCAGTTTACCTCACTGATTTGGTGGTAATATTGTTATGAGAGTTCAGTAATATTTATAAGCATTTTTATACCTTTTATCTTGTTGGTTTTACTGTCTTTGTAAAGACTTATATAACTGTGTGCTCTTTTTTGCCCCCTTTTTTTTTATAATTTGAGTGAGAAATAGGCATATTTAGAGAGCTAATATTTAGTCAAAGAAATTTTTTAGTTTGGCAAGTTTTTTGTGAAGTATTTTTCTACTTCATTTAATAATTTCTCAATTATAATCTATGCTACACCTTATGTATTAATTAGAATTTTTTTCTGGGTATATATCTTAGCCATTTACTTGCAAACACTTTATTTGTATCACTTTTATGCAGACTACTGAACAATTATTATTGTGCTTTTCCTAGGTTTACTTTCTCTAATTATGCCTTATAATTCTTAGATTAATTTATTTTCAGTGTGTTGCACATGTAGAATTTGTTGCTCTTTGTCTTTTTTAAATCTCAAATATTTCACCAAAATTAATATTGGCTCACAACAATTGAAATAACGAGTGAAGATGCAGTTACACATCTGGGCTATACTGGGATCTTCATGTAGAGAGCTAAATTTCTGAATCCCAGAAGTATTTTTTATAAAATTTTCTCTAGGGTAGCTGAAAGCAGAGTAAACCTGCTTATTAGCCTTAGATAAATACTGTCTGTTAATAATGCTCACTAAGTCATAGGTTGAAAACATTATTCTCTTACTGGTTTGATTCCTAAAATATACTTGGTAACAACACCACACTCTTTTACAGATCAGCAAATATCCTCTACACTTAAATTTTATTGCTTTACAAATAAAATATCATGATTAAAGAAAGATATGAAATTTCAAAGTTCACAGTTTGACTAGTACACAAGCCACTCAACAAAGTATGTGGTTGTACTGCAATTCAAACTGCTGTATTTTTTATTTAGGTCTTCATGGTATTCAGTCCAAACTACTAAAAATGGAATTGGAACATCAATGCATGTAGTTTGGATCCTTAGTTAAACAAATTAAAATGTTCAATATCTGTGCCACAGTTAAAGGTGTTTTTTCACTCTTAAACAGTGTTGAGAAGCAATTTTACTACTGTCTTCAGTTTCCAAATGGGAGGTTATAGTGAAAACTCACCAGACTCCTCTTAGAAGTGCAAAGTACAAATGACAGACACAGGAAGTTCTGAATAAATATTCAGAAAGGTGGAAACCTTTGCAAAGATAGTAGTTAAAGTAGGGGAGAAGTAGCTCAGATTGGTCTCTTAGGGTTTTTTTGGTTTGGTTTGGCTTGGTTTGATTTTGGATTATGTTTTTATTTAATGGCATGGATAATTATGATTCTATCATTAAACATCATTGACATAAACATGGCCATTTATGGCAGTCAGTGAACAATTTAACCTGAATGTGAATATTCTTCCCACACACATTCAGCTTCTGAAGGCTTGGTCCCCAGCTTGTGATTTCATTTTTGAACATGCTTAAGCAGATGTAATAAAGATCACATTCTGTTATTTTAACATCATAATCACCTAAAGCACCAGTCCTTTGGGCTGTCCCAGTTTCTATCCAAAATAGATAATGTCTCTCTGTTTGAAGGATTCACTAATACTTTCCCACAGTCTGCACTGGAGTTGTATATATATATATATATATATATATATATATATATATATATATATATGTATGTATGTATGTATGTATGTATTAAACAACCCTCTCTAGCATCAGTGGCCAAATTCAAAAGATGTTACTCACCCATACAAGTATTTATGGGAACCAATTATATATTTGAGGTTTGTTTAAGAGTCCACAGCAGTAAAGAAAAGTTTTATTCATGATTTTTATTGGAAGAAGAATCAAAGCTTGAATGGATGATTTTGAACTGATGCAATGGCAGAAGAGAAGCATCTCCTTGCTCTCTCAAATGATGTTTTAATAAAACATTAAGTATTTCCTGATCAGGTGGTATAAAAACAACACAGATGAGTGGGAAAGCACTTTGGATTTCAGAGTATTTAAAAATTGTACTTGTTCTTTGATCTTGCTTTAATTCAACATTGAGCATAGCTTTTTTAACTACTCCTATTTTTTCAGAATACTGTAAGCATTTCCATTGCAATCCTAGTGAGGAAAGATTATATAGCACTCCATGCTTATTGATACAGAAAGGATTTAGATTTTCAATTGCTTTTTATGACATATTAAGTGATTAATTGAATTACATCTGCTGCACAAACATTTTATGGTTGAAAATGTACCCTCAGAAACACCGAATCTGAAAAAAAGAGATTTAAAAAATAAATTACTGTGCAAAAACATAGCTACTGGTGGCCTTACCGTATGTATTAAATCTGTTCTTTCCCCCAGTAGGTCCATCCTAAGTCACAGGTTTCTCAAAGTTAAATTTTTACTGCTATTTTCTTCTTCATTTACCTGCACAGCACAGCAAGGTTGTTTGTTAGGGTTTGGTTGGTTGTTTTTTATTTTTGTTTGATTGGATTTTTTTCATGGAAGTTTGGTTGTATTGATGAAAACATGTATAAAACAATTCTAGGAAAGGAATTGGCAATAAAATACTTCCCTCTCCAGCAGCTGAGAGTCAGTGGCAATTGGATTGAGGTTGCAAATATTAAAAAAAGAAATCTTTAAGATAGGGTCAACTGGCAAGCCATGTATTCAGATGAATAATCTTGTTTGCTGGAGAAGGAGAAAAGTTTTCCACATACCTGTCCTTGCAGGATAAGGGCTTCTAGAAGAATAGAAGGAACAGAAAGTAATTTGTGCATTAAAATTAAGAAAGGGCATATTTTTTCTTTCCTTAATCAGCTGTCTCATGACTGTATCTTATCTGACATTTTTTCACTGCATGCTGATGAAAAGATGTGCACACTGTGCAGGAGTTTACTTCCTTATCTTAGAGTCTTCTGTCATCAAAGGTTTGCAATCCACTGCATTTTACCATTATTTGTCAGCAACTTATCAAAAAAATAACACTGTTTTTTTAGATGAAAATTCTAATTTGTTGCCATTACAGTCCATCTCCTCTGCATTACAAGGATTTCCTTGACAAGACAAGGAGCCACTGTTTTCAGGGGTCTCCATGAGGTAGAACCTCTGTATATGATTAAATAAATATTTATTTTAAGATATGCAGTGTGTTAAGTGGGGATGACTTACAGTGCCTTGGTTTTTAGAGACAACATGGTGATGGAACTTGTCATTGTAATCAGCAACCAAGATTTCAGTAGTATAATAAAAGCAAGGCCCCTTATAAACCCCTTGATTTAACAAATTACACAAGAGATTTACTACTGCCACCCTGTACAATGAAACAAAGCATGCTGTGGTTTGACAAATGAAAATAAATTAAGCAAATGAGAATTCATAGTTAATTTGAATTTTATGTTCTGAGCCAAACTAATTCTATAGGAAAACAATCTTTGCAACTTTCCTAACAGGGTCTGAGGGATAATAAAGTGTTGGGACATTATGTGTTACTCTTTAAATGATCCAGCTCTAAAGAGTATAAAACTAGAATGTAATCTTAAACTTGAGATCTTATCTGTTCTTGGGGTATGCTTATCATTAATTTTAATGGAAATTGCACATATGCATTAAGAGAAATACAGACCCCACCTCCTTCAGTTTCTCATTTTGTAGCACAGTAAATTCTGAGCCACATGGTATTTTTAATGGAATACACATTTGATCATCTCTGTTCATTTATGTAGTTTAAAAGTGAACACATCAGAATACGTTTGCTAAAGAGGAAATTCACTACTAGTTCTAGGCATGAATTTAAGGAACGCTTTTAATGACTAAAATATTTGTACACTATGCTATGCTTATTTTATATAGTGAAACTGTGTTTGTTGCTAGCTTCTTAATATTAGAAAGATCTCATTTGCATTTTAGTAGAAACAGTAAAAATACTTTTTTATGTTTCAAGTTTATACTAAACTGCTGTTTTGGACTGTCATGCTTTATTACAGGCATGGACTAAAAAAGTCTTAGAAATATAATCTTTGAAAAATTGCTTTTAAACAGAAAGGATGTGTCATCAGGATGAAGTACCTCATGCCAATAATTATACATGGTTCAAGGCCTAAAATTTAATCAGATACAGATTCAAACTCATGTCTTGGTTTGTTATCACAACAAGATAATTCTTAAGTGAATGTGCACCTCTCTTGTGCCCTTTAAGATGTGCTTTACATAGTTGCCTTCACTGTGGAAGCTTTTGTGACTGTGCAATGGCAATCATTTCTGCTTCACAGCAGAGTGAGAAAATACAGGGAAAGTTTGAGAGATCCTTCAGAAACAGTCTCTGCTACTGCAGACAGAGATCACAGCATAAGCTATTTGCTACAGAAAGAAACAATAATGAGACTATTATTCTCATAATAGTCATAAAGCGCCTTTAGCACTGGGGATCACTGAAGTCATTGCAAATGGCCTGAGAAAACATAGCTAGTGGAAACTTCCACAGAAATTTAGAATCCATGTTGCATTCCTAGCAAATCAAAATCTCTCAAAAATGTTCCGAAATTCACCTAACATGGTTATGAATTATATCATCAGGCTTTAGATGTGAAATACCTTACCAAATTATGTGTGTTAATTACATATTGTAAGCAAGCTAATACTTTTCATTCAAGTACACTGATTTCTCTCTGATTCAATAAATCTTGTTGAGATTAATGGATTCTGTCTAATGTCCCAAAGACAACCCCAGAGAAAACAAAACTGCACAACCTCTAAGAGGTTACGCTGAAATATAAAGCCTGAACACTGAATTGCGCACACTTCTCAGGCTTTGTCAGCCATCAGGGACAAGGATATCCTTCCTAGGAATTGTGCTTCTAATGGAATGTAAATACTAGATGATGTACATTTATTTTTCAAAAACAAGGAGCTTTTTTCACTACCAAAACTGAATCATTAATGTTTTTTAAAATATGATTTTCATTGTGGTCCATTACATTGAAATACTGGACAAAACTCAAATTTGGCATTATCTTATTATCAAACACAGCTCATATTTAAAACTTGTAGCTGCACTTCATTTAAAGATAGAAAATACCTATGAGAGAAAAAAAATTACCATGGTTATTTGGAAAGAGCAGATTAATGATATATCCCCTTAGGATCACCTCATTTCTAGCATAAAAACTAATGTTTTTTGGCAAACTACTGAACTAAAATCCTCATCAAAATGTCATTCAGAAGACAAGGTTTCCTGTGAAATAGGAGGAGTCATTTGGCAGAGAGCCATCTACAAAACCATGATATCAATACCAAAACATGCAGAGAGCAAACTGAGACAATTTACAGGAATTCTTTCTAGTGTCTCACATATGAATAATGTATGTATAAAATTCTGGATCTTACAAACACAGTAGTATTTTTTTCAGTCTTGAAAACAATCTAAGATTTTAACACCAGCACAGTGAGGACTATCTGCAATAGGGGGAACTACGCTGATGGCTTCTGTGATGGATCACCTGAAGAATGGTAAGAGAAGACATGTAAAAGAAATAGTTTTAAGAAGGCATGGCCACAACCCTATTCTTAAAAAAGCCTCCCAAACTAAACACTTTAGCAGTTTCTGCTCCTCATTTCATTGCAACATTAGTGTAATTATTTAAAATTATTTTAAAAAGACTCTTTAAATCATCAAGTGCAACCATAAATCCTATATTGCAAATTCACCCCTAAACCATGTCCCTAGCCATGGCACCTGTGTGTCCCTTAAATCCCTCCAGGGATGGTGACTCAACCATCTCCCTGGTAGCCTTTACCAATGCTTCATATCCCTTTCAGTGAAGAAATTTTCCCAAGATCTAATCTTCACCTACCCTAGTGAAAACTAGAGGGTACTTCTCCTTTTCATTGATTTCCTACTTGGAAGACACCTGCCCGACTACAACCTCAAAAATATTAGCAGAAAACACCACAAGAGTTAGGTAATGAATCTCTGCCTCAGTTTTCCATTTACATGACTGAAACGGAATCAAATTTCTAGCTAAGAAAAATGCTTCCCAATTGCATACTAATGAATTTTTCAGTCAAAATATACTGAAAAACACAGATGAAAATCTGACCCACAGATTTCCTGGCTAATAAGAAGAGTCCAAAAACCTGCAGTATATCTCCTCCACAGCAAAAATAAAAAGTGACTAAGAGCATGAAAAGCAATTGGAAAACATTAGAGGGGTTAAAAAGTCTCAGACAGTCATGTGAATTAGAGAGAGGTCAAAGGGAGTTGTACCAGTAAAGATAAAATCCAATCAAGCTCCGAGTAAGTGTTTCAGGTATGGATAAAAAGAAAATGGATTTTAAGGTATGGACTAGAGAAAAAAAACCAAAACCACATAATGGGAGATCTGATATTATGAAGGACAGGAAAAAAAACAAGAAGTACAGAACAAATACATGGAGGATGACACTGGAGACATGTTTAGAAATAGCCAATTTATGAAGCCGCTCATTCAGTAAGGTAGGCTGTGAAAGTGGCGGTGCTTACTGCTGCGTGTTCCTTGGCTGAATTTTACAGGCAACTCTCTGATTAACAGCAGTTTGACAGTGGGATTTCTACAGTATGACAATATTTTTAGTAGAACAACAGATTTATGTTCTAAAAAACTGCTATTCAAAGCAAGCCATCACATATGAAAAAGAGAAAGCAGTTTTATTATGGGAGTGTTTTTTTATTGTCTTGCTGGATGCTTAATCATAAAAAGTTAGCGCAGTCCAAGTATAAATCCATCCCTTTTTTGGGGAGGGGAGGGGGTTAACATTTGAATTGCCTATCTCACAATTTCATGTGTTTTAAAACACTTTTGTGATCAATCAGATGTATGAACATACTCTATTTAATATTACACAAACTTCGTATTTGCAATTGGTATTTTTAGGACAAAAACTGAGGGATCCAGGAATAGACTACAATGAAACAAAATGCTCAGTGAAAACTAGGAGTTTTACTTCTTGATTTACAAGTTTTAGTACAGGCCTGCAAATGCTCGACATCTGTACTATATTATTTTCCCAAGAAGTAACTAAAATTGTTGATGAAGTTGAACTTCACATTCACTTTAAATTTCCCAAAGCAGTGAAACTCTGCCAGGTTCTGAATTTTAGCCAGATGTGATATGTGGCTTGCCCCCAGGATCTGATGGATTTCCCACTGGCTGGTTTAATACAGCCAAGAACCTATTTCTGTTATGTGTTTGGAGAATCCAACATGTTCCAATCTGGAATTTCAACTGTACTGAACAATTTATTGCTTGCGATATCTTTATCCTGCTCCTTGCACAGACAGAAGAATGACTGGGACAAGAAGAATGCTATCTCTCTTTACTTAAGGTAAAAAGGGAAGGTGAAAAAGTGGGAGCAGGTTAGGTCAGAACACACTTGCTACGTTATCTCATTCATGGCTAAAATATTCTCAAGCAGTTTATTGTGTCACATTTCAGCAGCAAAACACCTTTCTACTTAAAAGTATCTTGCAGTACTGAAAGACGGACAAACCAAAACACTCAGTGATTTCTGAGGGCTTAAGGACGTGAAGCTGTGTGGACAACAAATTTTTTCCTCCTTACAGCTTGAGGAGGAAAAAATTTGTTGTTTCCTTTTAAAATGTTGTATGTGGTAAAGCTACTGGACTGATACTGAAATTTCAAAACTTTTCTGGTAGTCTTATTGGTCATGGTAAGAGCTGGCCTGAAACATTTATATTATATTTGTGTGCAATACTATGTAAGGACAGTAATCAATGAGAAGGAATTTATTGTGTTAGACATCATTCTAGCACGGAGCAAATGTGCAAAATGTTATTTTCCAGACAGTGATTCCTTTTGTTCCAAATTGTGATACCCTGGAAAGTGATAACAAATTAACACAAAGGTACCACAGCCCTCATTAGCATATAGCAGTTCTTTTATAGGACGATCCACAGCCCTAAAATTGAATAAATAGAAACAGAATACATGGGTAAATGAATCCTTTATATCCACAGAAGTTCTACGTGCATTTTAAAAAGAAGAGCCAAACCATACATACCAGTTTGAGCACATGTCACTATTAGCATTCTTTCTAGAGTTAAACCTATTTCAGCAGCATTAAAATGTTTTCATGCACGTCATGGGGTTCTAGCCCAAAGATAGTATTACACTGGAAGCCAGAAGGCAGAGGTTCTGTGACTAGGTGTTATCCTTCTGAGGCCTTTTGTCAGAGGAGGGAGACATTGGCTAGAATGAGCCTGTGATAGATAATGTCATTCCAAACTGAGAGACACTTCTTGGGAAAGCAGGCAGTTTTTGTAAGAGCTGCTAGAGGGGCACAACGGGGCTGAAAAGGAAAGCAAAAGTAACATTGCGCTCACGACTACCGCCTGCTTAGTCAAGACCGGCTTAGTCAGCCATTCCCATGTCTGCTGAAGGTGAACTTCATGGTCTTTCCCTGCATCATTCTTCCAGCTGGTGGCAAAAACTTCGCCCAGAAAAGGAAAGACACAGAGTTCAGGCAATATGCTCATGACAAAACAGAGCAAGTGAAGAGGCAGACTCAGTTATAGCTCATCGAGAGCGTTCTCTGTTTTCTCCTTTTACTCTCAATATCATTTTGAAAGTAGACCACAGACATGGTAGTTTGCATGGTTTAGCTCTGCATGAGAAATGGTAGGCTCTTTGATTCTGTTTCATAGAACAAACCATATGTTAGAGAAAGTAGTAAGAAAGGGAGGGAAGGCACTGTAGGAAGCAGGCCAGACTGGCTCAGCAATGTGCATTCCCTGAAACACTTGCGTCGGAAATGACAGAAAAAGCATACATTAATCTGCAAACCTTTCTCACTATGAGGTCTAAAAAGCAACTTATTCTGTCTCAAAATAACATAATTTAAGGTCTAAAATAAATAGATTTGGTAGATTATCAACCACAAATATTTATATATCATAGATCTGGTCAGCCAAAATATCATGGAAATTTTATACTATGAAAAATATTTTATAGGTAGACAAAATTAGTTTTGTGGTGCAGTGTTGCCATAATTACCCTTTGTGGCAGTGGAAGTGCTGTTTAGGTAATGGGCAGTAAGGACTAAATACCTGATAGTCTTAAGCTAAAAACAAATTGTTCAAAGAGAAGTGCCTCAGTGGATACTGCCTATGCCAGTAACATTTGCTAAAATATTAAAATAATCACTGCCAGACAGAAAGATCATCTAATGGAAAGCCTGTTTGGACATAATACAAGAGCTGCAATTCATATCTTGAATAAGAATCAGAAGTGAATTTTTATTCTGAAGCATTTTGCAAATTAGGCTCTAGCTATTCAGCTAGAAAACACCAAATGTTCTGTTCCTTGACATAAATAGTTTCATATTATTTAAATTTACTTATATTGACTGCTATCTTAATAACCAGTAAGTTAAAAAATAACTTAATTGTTAAAACTAAGGGAAAAATTCTATTTGTGTAGTGATGGGTAAATAAGAAGAAGGACACCGAATGTGAGAACCACACTGGCCTTTGCAGGTGGAAGATATTTAAGTCACAGAGTCACAGAACAACACAGGTTGGAAGGGACCTCAGATCTTCTGGTCTAACCTTTCACAGCAAACAGAGTCTAGATGGGATCCTCTTGAAAACCTCTTGTGTTGGGAACTCAACCATGTCCCTAGGGATGCTGTTACAGGGAATGACTGTTATCACTGTCAAATTTTTTTTTTCTTATATTGAGATTAAACCTCTGCCCATGCAACTTGTACCCACCGTGCCTTGTCTTCTCCTCTGTCCTCTTTGTAGCCGTCCTTTACGTTCTAGGAGGCTGTGATGAGGTGTCCCCAAACTTTGACCTCTCCAGGGTGATGTGATGTAGAGCCTTCAGTCTTTACTCAAAGGACAGGTTCTCCAGCCCTTTAGTAATCCTTGTGGACTCCTTTGGACCCTTTCCAGTCTGTCCATGCCTGTCTTGAACTGTGGGGAGCAGAACTGAATGCAGAACTCCCAGTGTGGCATGACAAGTGGAGTGGGAAAATAAAGCTGGCAATTTTGGAAATTGGCATCTTCATTCCAGAGGATGGAACTGGGAAACAAAATGCATAGAGGTCAGTATAGAGGTGGATGTATGCACAGCTCCCAGCTTCCTTTCTTTCCAGACAGAGGGTCCATGAACAGACTTAGTTGAATGGTGATCAAAATACATTCTTTTCTCATATATAGAACAACTCCTGCTTGGTGTAATTTGAACGAACCTGATACCCAAAATGCACCTTCACAATGCAGGGAAGCAAAGACATTCCACAGGTGCCCTCATGACAGCCACAAATAGATTACTTGTGCTGTCCAACACACAATTTACGCTTGCTTGATTTCTTATTAATTTTAAAACTTTTAAAAATCTTTTGTACTTTACCAGTAACAGTAAAATTAATTATCCATTGCATCTTTTCCTGAAATGTAAATCTGTAATTTGGACTTTGGCATATTAGGGCTTTTTTTTTTTTATCTCTTGCTTTTACTGGCTTTAAAATGCTGCCATTCACCAAACTTGGAAATTATCACAACAATCTAAACTTTCACATAGTAAAAATATTTATGCCCTGAGGCACAAAATATTTTGTCATTTGTTCAAAATCTCATTTAAATGATAAATATGATCAGCATTTAATCATTTCTTTAGAAAATAACATTAAGACATGCCAAATTTTCAATGAACTTATTCATACTGATTCTAATAAGCTGAACAACTTGTTTTGGCTGCAGCTATCTTTTTTCCATATGGAAGTGCTTCTACTAGCTTTCTTCCAGATTATGTGGTTGAGAGGAGGATGTGGAGAAAAGTCCTATGTTGTTTTTTTGTGGCACAAATTCATTTTGAGGACTGAAACATGCAATGTAAATTGCTCTCAGTAAGCCTGCACCCCGAGGGCATCTTTTGGCACTATCACAACCGAATCTGTACCTTAACAATCTGTGTCAAAATTCATGAAGGACTACAACAGGTTTAAGGATGCAGACAGTTTACACTAAGCATGTGGCTGCAGACAGCATGCACCTTCTCTTACGTGCACTGTGCTACTGCCTTTTTCTCTGTGGCATGCACAGAGGCAATTATAGCAGCTTTAGGATGGAAGACAAAGGTGAAACTACAGCAAAGAAATGACAGAGCAGTGCAATGAAAAGAAAAATTACTATCAAAGAAAGAAAAAGCTTGTTTTCCAATGAATTAAATAGAGGAAAAATAGCTTTTATATCAAGTAAAAATAAAATGATTACCAATACAGATCCATATTTTAGCTGCAATATCTCAAGCAGAATTTAAGTCCTTCTAAAGCTCAGCTCTAGAAAAAGAATACTTCTTATTTCCCCACAGCTTTAAATACAAATTTCTGCAACTCATTTTGTATTAAACCAATGATATTATTGTGCACTCAGCTCTCAGCCTGGATGAGCACCCTGCTACTGTTTCTGTCCTCACCTTCCATCCAAGATATTGGTCCTTCCTTCACAGACACAGTGCATGATGGAGAAATTAGGACAAGAAATTTCCACTAAGAATATTTTATTGTTGAACGGACTTTTCTGTCCTATATAATGTTTGCGCAGACACCAGAAGAAATTGAGATTTGAATTGATAAGACAAAAGGTAAATAATTTGCTTCCATGGCCATCCTGGAATGTGGCATTACTATGTCACTTCCTCGTTCTCTTCTTTATATTTTGAATTATCAACTGTCACACTATAGGGAACAGAATAAGCATCAGTAAATGAAGGAGATCATCTGGAAAAAGCCAATGCTAAATGTAATAAATCTCTGCGGAACAGAGATCTGTAAGGAATAGAACATCTTCCAGATGACCATGCTATATCTGGTATGCACAGATTTCTGATACATACATGGCAAAAATAGTTGTGGAACTAGGTAAGAAAAGAAAGCAGTGAAGAAGTGAAAATAATTTCCTCAACGTCCCAAGGTATCTCAAGAGATATTTTCATTGTGATAATAGTTATCTCAATGTATGGAATCATCCAGATTACACTGTAGAGCTGTTTTAACACAATGAATACAAAAATGAAGTAATTTTCAAGAACTGGAACACACTTATCAAAACTTTATATGTATTGAGCCACAAAATGGAATATGAAAAAATGGGAAAAAATTATTAACAGACACAAAAGCCAGTTTACTGAAGGAATAAACTTTTACAGACAAGAAGGAAAAGCAAAGAAAAAAAAAAAGACAAATCACCCTTGCTAAAAATTAATTCTTTTAAGTATTTTTCATGTGCATCACATCAAATTTCACTTAACAGAATAGCATTCATATGTTTATATGGAACAGAAATAGGTCTGTAACTAATGGTGGTAGAAGTGCAAAATCTTCAAAGACTAAGAACAATTTCTTGAGCATTTGAATGTTAGCAAAAGCTAACTGAGTTATTTTGAGTTACTTTCAGATCTGTAACACTGATCAGGAAACCTCTGAAGAACCGCCTCTCCTGTGAAAATGTCATACTCCTTTTTTGGTCAACTTAAAACACTGGGATGGTTTTTCAAATTTTTTGTCTTAGTTGCTGTCTTGAACTCATGAACCTGGAAAGGTCAATGGAAAAACCTCTCCTATTGACTTCAGTAGGAGGAACTGAGATCTTGCAGCAAGCATTTTTAAAAAAGTTCTACACATTGTGTATTTGGTATTTTGGCATTCTTTATAGCATTGGCCTTGCCTTTTCAGGTTTGAGCTATTTTCCAAAGATACAAGAGGCACAGAACTTTTCACTTGATGTAGGTCCCAGTCTACTGAAAGCTGGCTAGTGTTTTACCAGTTTTCAAGCAGGGTAAGGATGACCCTAGAGAGTACAGGCCTGCCAGTCTCACTTCAACAATGGGTAAAATTATGGGAGATATTGAAAAACACCTGAAGGACAACGCAGTTTTCAGTCACAGCCATCACATCTTCATGAAGGGAAAGTCCTGCTTGTCAAATCTGACTTTGTTTTAGAGTAACACAACTAGGTAACCCACAGCTGATCTAGGACAGCCAGAAGATGTAATCCTTTTGGATTTCAGTAAAGCTGTTGATGCTGTCTCTCACAGCATTATCATCTATTGGATAAAATGTCCAGCACACAGCTGGATAAACACATCATGTGATGTGTGAGCAACTGGTTCATGGGTCAGGTGCAAAGGGTTGTAGTGAATGGGGTGAATTCAGACTGGTGACCTGTGGGGTTTCACAGAGCTCCATCCTTGGCTCTGTGCTCTCCAACATCTTAATTAACCACTTGGACACCAGACTGGAAGGGATACTAAGTTTTTAGGTACTAAACTGGGAGGAACTGTTGACTAACTCAATAGCAGATAGCCCCTGCAGTGAGACTTAAACAAATTAGAGGGCTGGGCAATCACCAACCACATGAAATTTAACAATCAAATGCCAGATTCTGCACCTGGAATGGGACAACCCTGGATGTACATACAGACTGGGAAATGAAACTCTGGAAAGCTGTGCCCTGGAAAGGGACCTGGGGTTCCTGGTCAGTGGCAAGTTGAATATGAGGCAGCAGTGCCCTGGCAGCCAGGAGGACCAGCCCTGTCCTGGGGGGCATCAGGCCCAGCATCACCAGCCAGGCAAGGGAGGGGATTGTCCCCTCTGCTCTGCTCACCTTGAATCCTGTGTTCTTTCCCCTTTCTCTTTAAGGTCAGAAAATAGCACAGAAACATCTGTTTATATTGTTCATGAAAAAAAGTACACCCACTAGAACCCACAAGTAAATGGATTATTTAGGAAAAAAATAAATTTTCAAATATCGTGATCAAGTATACTTAGTTCCTGAAGCCACTTCTCTATGAACATTTCTCTGCTTCCTTTAAAAACCTTTCATTCAGTAAAACATGGGATGAATTTCATGTAGGGGACTTGGCAAATACAGAAGTATTATATGTCATTTTATGGCATGGGTCTTCAAATAGGATGTCAGACACAGCTTAGGCTGTATGAGCTGAGCTGTCTGCAGCTATGATACAGAGGCAGATTCAGGCAGAGTATGCACAGCTGAACCAGTATGTATTTCCAATCCAGCAGAGCTGCGGCTGAATGCCAAAGAGGCAAATAACATCAAAGCATTTTACAAGTATAGTGAGGTGAATGATCATGATTTACAACAGCGTTTTTCCCATTATAGTCCAGGCTCTACAACCAGCAGGAATCAGCAAGGCCCAAGAAACATCTTAGGTGGTGGTGCCTCCTGTTGGCTGCTTTGGAATGGGTTGTGCTGGTGAGAGATCCATCAGAGATGACCTGTCATGGGTCAGCCCCAGCAGGCAGCTAAGGACCACACAGCTGCTTGCTCGCTCTTCCCAAGAGCGATGGGGAGAGACCTGGAAGGGCAAAAGTGAGAAAACTCATGGAGAGAGATAAAGACAGTTTCACAGAAATAGCAAAAGCCATGCATGCAAGCAAAGCAAAACAAGGAATTAATTCATTGCTTCCCATGTCCAGGCAGGTGTTCAGACATTCCTAGGAAAGCAGCACTCTGGGAAATGTAACCACCACTTGATGAAACAAACACCAACACTTCAAACATTCTTCCTTGTTTCTGCCAAATTCTACTGTGTATCATGCCATAAAGTATGGAACATCCTTTTGGTCACGTGGGGTCAGTAGTCCTTGTCTTGTCCCCTCCCAAATTCTTGTGCACCCCCAGTCTTCTCACTGGCAGGGAAGTATGAGAAACACGAAAGAGCTGGGTGCTGTGCAAGTGCTGCTCAACAATAGCTAAAATATCCCCACCTAATGAACACTGTTCTGGTCACAAATCCAAAGAACAGCACTGTGCGATGTATTACAAGTAAAATTGCCACTAATTTACTAAAACTTAACACATTTAATTAAACTTAAGCCTATCCCAGCCCAAACCAGCACATGTCCCCAGATTTTAAATGCAATGCACCCAGATGAGTTTTTTTGTGGGTCCAAACAAAGGCAAGAAGATCACTTGCCAACTACAGTTTAAAGTAAAGCATGTTTTTGAGAATTTCATTTATTGCAAATTAATATCTATATTTTTGGACTGGGCCTTGGGAAAAAAAAAAAAAAACAAAACCAAAACAACAGCAAAAGGAAACATTTACACATTTAATGAAAACACCTTTACTTCCTCTTTCTTTTTTTTTTTTTAAAGTTTGTCTCAACTTTACTACCATGCTCAACTCACCTCCAAGTATCTCTCCTCCCCGTCCATAGTCTCAGCCTCACTTTTTTTGTCATAGGCACCTGTCTTCTGCCCCTTGATCCCACCACAGGTTACACTCAGTCCCTTCAGCAAGCCAGTGAGCAATGTGTACAATCAGGACACGGCAGTTTCATTCTGCTGCTGCTTCCATGCCACGTTTTTTCTCATTCTCCAATGTGGGTCCTGCACAGTTTGGGGATCTCTCTGTGCCAAAAGCTTGGCTGGTGGATTCAACCTTGGCTTGCAATGGGACTATTGTGGAGCTGTCTGGAGCCAGCTGTGTCCAGCACGGTCCCTCCTACAGCAGCCAGCCCTGAAATCCTCACTGCCTCCCCAAAGCTTGCCATCTATACCTACTACAGTTATGTGTCACAATGCTATGTAGTTTGTCCCTTCCTGCTTGCTGGTTTCCCTTAGGCCAAATAGAGAGGGGAAAGAGGAATGCTCTTCTACACTTCTGAACTCTGTCAGGAACTGGACAGTCCAGAGCCATGAGTATTCATTTTCATAATTTCCAAATGCAATAGCCATGTATGGAAATTTCACCTAGAAATCATAGCGTTCCTGTAGGGAAAATTCCAGCCCAGCTGACATACCACTGTATTTTCTCATATCTTTAACCTGTCATAACTGCAATAAAAACCAATTTTCTCTGAAGGTTTTGAGGCTTCCCTACACCATTAGTCTAATGCTGTAAAACTCTGCTTAGTTTTACTATTGGCATTATCATAAACAATGTCACATCTCAGAGCATTCTAAATTCAAATCAGGGACTTTTAAGAATGTTCTTATAACATGAAGTAATGGAAAAAGTCTTCCAAACAATGCTAATTTTATCAAGATGAATCACAATTATCCAAATATATGGACTTTTGAGATTCTGTCATCAATAAAAACCTATTTCTGTGACATCTCTGATGATGATTCTTGGTTATTTGAATATATGTCTAAATTGTTACTGAGTTGCAATGCCTTGTATACATTTTGGTATTAAATCTTATTTTTTAGAGGAATATACTTCTACTGTAATATAGGTAGATGCCAATCAAGATCTTTAAGGCCAGTGAATACTATTCCCATTCAAAGACACGGTACAGTTTCGTCATTCAAAATATTAGCAATGTCCCGCTCTGCATTTTCCTTCATGTCTGACTTTTCTAGGGAATCTGAGAATATTTCATAATCTTCCAACCAAACACTGTGATCTAACAATTTTTGTGTTATTGCCAGAATAAGTTGCCTCTGAGAATAATGCTCATAGTCTGTAGACAGTCCTGTCTGACAAGGTCATAAATAGAAAAGTTCTACTTTATACAAATAAGGAAGAACTCCATTTCATTGTTGACTCTGATATTTAAAATACAGGGAAGGATAAGCACTCAAAAATTCTGTTTCTATACTGATCACATTCTCAAGCACATGTAATTTAAGCCACAATTAGATTTAATATACAGACACAGTTTTAATTTAATATAAGCACAGTTTGGCAAGGCAGAAGAGAATGCACCATTTTTCAGTAACCAGTGTTTGCTATTGAGAAAGTGACACAAATTACTGTTATACGACATTATACCAGTACATAAATGTATCGACTTGCAAATTACTAAAAAAACTATTGATAAAATTGCTTACATTTATTTTAAAAACCACATTATCATCTTCTAGTATACACTTCCCAGTGGCAGAGGGAAGACAAGAATAGGCTTGTGGTCATTCTAGGTCTGGAAATAACAGGGCACAGTTCTGCTCTCTCCTCACAGTTCTTTTTAGATTACAGGGCAGTTCAAAAAGCAGAATTTTCAAAACTAACTAATGAGTTTCCTGACATTATCAGGTTTCATATTACAGTGATGTCAGAAAACCAAGTCCCTGAGAAGTATCTCAGCTACTAAAATACTCCATATCTATCACTCGAGAATGTATATTCTTCAGATCATTATCATATGAATAGTATTAATTCCTTTTTTCCTGCTTGTCAGTGTCATTTTCCTGGTCTATAAACTCCTTGGAGAGTAGTTATTTCTCACTGTATATTTTGCACAGTTCTTGACACAGTGGGACCCTGACCTTGCCTAGGTTTTGGCTTTCTTCAATATGATTAATTACAATTAACAGTTGGAGCAATAATAGAAGCACTTTGATGCTCCATTTAAGACAGATAAGCATTTTCATTTGGATTTGTAATGTTGGGTTTGATCAGTTAAAAAGCAATCTACAAAAATCCATCTGGAGAGTAAAATAAATTGGTTTCACATTTCTCCTGCCACATGAAACTGCTGTCATATGAAAAACAGTCCATATTTGTGTTAATTTCTGATCTGGCATAAGGCACCATTGGTTAGTCTTGATGATGGCATCTGAGAATTTTACACTACGAGATCATTAATAAGAGACATTTGTGAGCTCTGAACCATAGAAAGGTGTTCAGAAATTAATGTCATTTTATGCAGTTCATATCCTGGATTCCTTTAAAATAACCATTCAAAAATATATATTTTTATTCAATAATAAACAAAGCTATTGTAAGGTGTGTATTTTATCATCTGTTAAAATGGCAATAAAATCTGCATTAGTCTGAGGAAAAATATATACTACTAAGAACTTCCTATGAATCATGGCATCTGCTCTGACTTCCACCAAAAATATTTTGTATGAAAAATCTTAAGCATTTTTAGCCAGAACAAAATATGCAAAGATTACAGTCTGTGCATCTATATATCCACTGTATTTAATAGACATGGAATTGAATTTTGCCTTATGGTACCACTCACTTTAATGAGAACAACTTTGTATTATCATGAAGATATATCATTGTATAAGTTACCTCGATTAACTAATTAGCTTAGTAATAACTTTGACAACAACACTGGGGAGAAGAAAAAAAGTCAGACGCATATAACCATGAAAAATATTCATATAGAGAAATTCCTTCCATGTTACATTCTGTACTGTGTCAGCAAAGTGCAGTAATTTATAAACAGGAGTCTATCAATCTCTAATGTAATTTATTTTAAAATGATAACTAAAGGTAAACAAGATAAACCAGTCTTAACTTTCCAGGAGCATTTATTGCAAATAACAAGGCTTCAAAAAATAATCAAATCTCCTAAAGAAGGTTACAAATTTATTTGGCAAAGTATACATGCTAAATTAAAGAACATTTTTCCTATGTAAGAAACAAGTTCAAAGCATTGCTTACAGTAGCCTGTAAAAGGACATTATTCCTAACACGTGTTTTCTGTGAGTTACCTCTAATAAAATATTAACATTGCAGCTCATTGCAGCATCTTGTCATCATCCATTACAATATTCATCTCAACATTTTAAATCCACGTTTTTCAAGCAATCTTCTACAGAGGGTTTTGCTGTGATGTCTCATCAAAACCAAAAAAAGAAAGAGCTAAATACATGTTATGGTTTGTCTGTATGACTCCAGCTCAAATAAAATGTCATTGTAGATTGTACAAATCACTATGAACAAATGCAGTCTTCAAGCCTGGTGTAAAACATCCCCAGATAAGACTCTAAGACTATCAAATGCAGCTTTGGGACACGCTTTTGTCCCCTTCATCTTTAAGCTCATAGCTCAATCCAATTATCCACAATTTAGGCTCTGCCAGCGATTTGTGTACACTTGTGTTGCAGAGGAGGATTTTTTTGTACGACTCAAGTGTAAAACTTCAGCTTACAAGCCAAAAACATCTTTAAAAGAAACCCATGAAATGAAACAGTAAAAGCATGAGACAGGACTGTATGATACAAAAAAATTTACAAGCCCCCCACTTTCTAATCATATATTAAATATCACCTAAATACCTTCTCTTAAATTAAATCTTCAAAACAAAATTTCCTTATTTTGTTCATCAAAAAAAAAAAAAAAAAAAGAAAAAGAAATTATTGTATGTAATTTTTTTCTTCCAAATATTACAGGACTGAGGGATATTCGGGATAGAGCTACATAAATTTTGGAATTCTAAGACAAAAAAACACTAGGACTTAAAACAAGTTAGCATTTTCCAGAATTAAAGTACTTGTTTGTGTATTACTTTTTGACATTACTTTCACATACAGTGTAGCTAGAGACACAGAATCAGATCTTTGGTTCTAGCCCACTAATGCTTTCTAGGATATTGGTCTTGTCCTCTGGACATAAATATTTTCAGGTTTTCATTAAACATTGTATAACAAGAAACTGTTCTGGCAGCTGAGTGACCAAGAACTTCTCTCTAGCCTTATGTATATTCTAAATGTCCACACAAAGTGAGAAGGCCAAGTGAGTTTCTGTCTACTAGATTCTGTGTGAGGATTCCTCAAAATACACTGGCCTTAAATATCTGCAGGGCTCCATTAGAACAAGACTGTTTTGTTTAGCTGTTGGAATCCTTTTGGAATTAATTTCAAGTTCTGATTTTCCACGTGATTTTAGTCACATGGTACCCTAAGCATTTTGAACTCATTTATTCTAATAATTTATTTGATGGAAAAAATATACTAAGAAATATCACAGGATTTTCTACTAGCAATTATTCTACTTTTCAGTGTAATGTGTCTGAGGAGAGGTTGGATCCTCATTTTGAGACAGAAATGATGTATAAGGTTTTATTGATAACATTTAATCTTGCATAAGATTTGAATACATAGGCAGCAAAAGGAGATTTTTTTACTTAAAAAATTCAGATTTCAGCTAAAGTACTAAGTTCTTTGGTAAGACAACACTTGAAAGGTTAAATGATTTTGGTAGGATCACCTATGCAAAAGAAATAAAACTGGTTGATTTCAACAGTAATATCTTAGCATTCTATTACTACTTCAGGGAAAAAATATAACTCTGTCTAGGAAAAGGAGCCCAACAAAGAGTACAGTGACACACTAACTTCTGGCTGATGTCAGAGTATATCAAAGCTGTTAAAAACATTGTATATTAGAGTATACAAGTATACAGTATATCAAACAACCTTAACCTGGCACTGGACACCACAAGAAGGGTACCTTATGGAAAAATGTTTAAATCACAATTCACTGTGATAAAATCTCAGTGCACATCACATGACATGTGAATGTCTTCTCTTCCACTGATCTGTTTATATGGGCTAACAGTTCTGTTTCTATTGGAAGCAGTTTGAGAATTTAACCATGCATGACAAAACCACTGTGTTTTAGAGTAAAAATTAGGAGTTATTTAAATAAAAGTAATTGTGCTTAGTGTGGCATCTATTAAAATGATAAGCTATACTCATCCATTAAATTATGCATCCCATTCCAGAATTAAAGAACTCATGCCCCTAAATCCTAAAAACCTAACAAGCAAACATAATACATGCACAGCCTTCAGACCCAAGATAAAAAGTAGTACCTAAGCACAACAGAAATATTCGTATTCTCCCAGCTGAGTGCCTCCCACCAACCTGTTATACTTTTACCATCTCTGAGTTACCACTATGAAATGATTTCATGACTTGTCGAGTCATGGTCAATGCATGTTTGCCAGCTCTCATATATGTAGTACAAATGGTAATTATAACCATTGCAAATGATACATCTTCCCAGTGCTTCAGATTCAGTGAGTTAACCTTAAATGCAAGGCAGATTTAAAGATGAACAATTTACTTAGATAAAGGAAAACAGAAAATATAATTAATCATTTGCCTATCCTTCAACCCTAGTTTACAAAACCATGGTGCAACTTTATTGAGCTCAGAATTGAAGGGTGACAAGGTTAATGCATAGCTTTAGACCTCATGGTTTCATTAGCAAACACATTACAGACTGCAAAGCTGAACTGACAGTAATGCTAGGCCCAAACAAAGTAAATAATTATTGGCTTGGCAAATGAGGAAGCACTTGCAGAGTTTGTTTACATTTAGGTTTTGGAAAATTCATGTTGGCAACAAGTCAAATACAGTTTGACTAGTAACTGTGACAATTGCTCACAGATGCAGCTGGAAGAACAACAAAAGAATAGATTTATGGTTCTTTTCTCCCCTGCATTTTTCCCCTTTGTTGTCTTTTTTTCTTATGCTGTTTCTTCTTCCTCTTTTTTCTCTCTTTTTTTTTTTTTTTTCCCTTATTTTCCTTACCATTTTGGATCAATAACAAACTTGTAGCCACAAAGATAAGTGGGTTTTCATGGCAGATGGGCCTTGGAATGTATAAAAATCTCATGTTGCATTTTGTCTTTTGGCCACATATTGGAAAAGACACAGCTGTGCTCAAGCTGTACTCATAAAAGCCTTGCTCCCTGACAAAATGTATGAGTGCCTTCAATTCTTGTGGGTCTGCACTGGATTTTCAGGAGAAATACATCACTTCAGTGCTGGTGCTCTGTTAACAAGCTTTATCAGATGCCCTAGGTATGGAATTATGGCTCACCTCAATTCCTTTTAAGCAATTCATTGTTTGGTTATAGGGAAGAACATATTGCTGAAATTGAACTAATAAGGCAACCTATGAAAATTAAAATAATTCAAGATCCTGTAGCTGATGTAGAAAAATTGTGAAACTGCAGTTCCCTTTCCAATATTTTATACAGAATGCAACTATTCTAAATAATTAATATTTTCAACATCCTAATATACAGTATTCTCACAGGATAGAGAATCAGTAAGAATCAAGCATTAAAAAAGAAAGTTCACATAGAATCAGACAATTATGTAAGATAGTCAACAAATTATACACAGGAGAGGAATATTCACTTAAACTCAAGAAAGTTTTGCTGCAGAAAACAGCAGCAATTGCTAAAGCTCACTTTCAGTCAGGGTGAGCTAAAAGAGTTTATCAATTCTTGTTAGGTCAGCTCATTTAAGTGCATTTCATGTAGGAAAACAGAGATTCCTAGTCTGATCAACAGAAACTTATTTATCTTCCCCAGCTTAGTGAACTACCAAACTCAAGTCTCATTAATCCACCCATCTGAAAACTAGTAACACAGCCAAAATATTTTGAAAATAATCATCCAACCTAGAAATGGAAACTTCAGTGATCACGTGTGTATTTTGCAGTTGATTGCAATGTGCTGCTTATATTATGCTAATGTCACTACATTTTTATTAGTTTGGAAAGAATGAGAATACAAACGGTGATAAATTACATTTTTACATTTCACATAGCAATTCTAAAGTAACATAATAATTTTAAATGCTCATTGCATTTGTCTTAGGAAAACAGAATGAGCAGGAACCATCCTCCCTGAAGAAGTATCAGGCCACGATATACTAGGCATAAATACTTCTCCAAGATCTTGGGTAGATGACAAGGTTTTCTCAGCTTCCTTACTTTCACTCATTAAGGATAAAAAAGGGCCATATGTGCTGTCTTTCCAAGTTATAGATGCACTGACATAGCAATATTGCATATGAGATTGTTTTGTGCTGAAGATACAGAGGTATTTTTGCTTAACTAATCTTTATTTTCTGTGCAGGAGAGAGTGTGTAGGAGCAGAGACAAAATATCTGTTGAAAGCCACAAAAGATAAGTATTCTCAATTGAAATAAATGAAGTTATTCAGTAAAATTGAACATTGTTAATTGATATCATCATCACAAAGTTTTCTGGTAAAATGTTGGAAACAAGATAAAAAATGTTTAGAGGTATTAAATTCTCAATGGATGCAGAAAAATTAATATTTCTAAATACAAATCTAACAGGGGAAAAAATCCATAACAAGAAAAAACAGTGTGAAAATGGCACAGTAGAAAGTACTTCCAGTGGGTGTATAAACAGAGAGGAATATTGATTAAGGTGTATTCTAATCAATACGCAGATACTTCAATGCTCTAAATGCAGTGGCTTTGATCACCTGAAGAAAACGTTGTTCCACGGAGTGCAAAGGTTAGATACCTATGCTCTAACAACTGTGGAGATGTGATACTGCCTAATTATTACGGGGAATCAGATTCTTACACAAAATTACTCTAAGCCTCAAGGAGGTAGGCAACACTGGCAGAAATCTGTTGTTTGATTTTTAACATAAACATTTGAGTAAACCTTAAATTGACACTTCCAATATAGGGCATTTATCACCTTGATTTAAGGAATTGTCCTCTAAATTAACCTTGGCTAATATTAGTGAACAGCAGAGAATATTGGATAGCTACACGGAAGTCTGAATTTCTTTGCAACTTTTTTTTTTTTTTTAATACCATTATTACTCTCAGTGTATTTTATAAAATATACTTTGTTTTCCTTACCCTTTGTCCAAAGCCCATCATTACTGTTTGGATGTCAAAAGGTTTTCCTTACAATGAACACTTTATTGAAGAATGAAAGCTCCTCCAGTGTTCTGCTGATGCCCCACAGAAGATTCCTGCACAGAATAAGTGACAGACTCAGTGAATGACACCTGCATCATCTTTACCTTTCCTCTTCCTCAGCATAGGGAATAAGTTTCAAATAGCACCTTCTAAATCTGCACATTTCTTAAAAAACCTGTCTGCCATGAGCTAAATTACTTTTGATAGTCTGCAACAGCCTTTGCAGGTTTGATGGCAGTCTCAGCAATCTGGCAGAAAGGTGATGCCAGTTTTCACGAGCAGTGTCAATGTTCAGGAATTTGCAGCTGTCCTGTTCTCTACAGACCAAAACATGTTTGATCCCAGGCTCTACCATCTGCTGCTGCTATCTCATAACCAAACCAGAGGAGTCATTTCCCAAACTAAGTAATCATCATCTACAGTAATAAGGATTTGGGTTGGTACACCCCAAGAGCATCTTAATCTTCCCAAAGATCTGATGATATACTGTACTATATATGAAAGAGCTTTTGTAGCTTATTCTTCTACACTGGCTTTATTTTCAGGAAGATGATCATTGAAATGCCTTGGTATAAACAAAAGCCTCTGAAACTCTATCTGCTCTCTATATAATCTGCACAGGGTTTAAAATGGTCATCAGCATCACTGCTGTATCACTTTGTGCTGAGCAGACTTCCTTGGCTGACTTCAGTGGTAACTACAGAAGCTCAACCTGTCTTACTATCAGGCACATAAAAATACATCTTCTGAACAAGCTATGCATGCAAAATACATACACCTGATAGAAGTAAAAGATTGCCTCAATAATGTGCAATGTGTTACACTAGTCCCTTCATGTGATACATCTCAGCAAACATTAATAAATAACCTTCGGTATGCATCGCAACATAATTTTTCATTTTTAGAACAGTTGTTAGCTTTTTTTCCCAAATTGAAAAATATTCACAAGAAATGCTTTTGAGTAAATCTGAGCAGTTTATGTGTTCATCAGCAATTGATATTTGCAACCACATGGGAAACGGTTTTTCAGGACTGGCATCTGATTCTGTAGACTTACCAGGAAATGTCAGATAAATACACTGTATTAGAAGATCAAAATTCAAGTTACAAGCTCAAACAGGCAAAAGATAATTAAGAATGACTACAAGCAATCTCTCTGTCTTTGCTAATAAAATGCATCTGTCCAGTGTAACAAAATACTAACAAAAACATTGTCGTGGCACTGATAGACAGATTTCACATTTACTCTAGGATTGCACTAAGAGTTATCACCAGGGTACAGGCTGAACATGCCCTGAATAATCTGGAATGCCTGGCTGTTAGATGTTGTCACATACCAGAAGACTTCACTAACTAGAAAAAAGAAAATAAGATAGTAAGAGACCAACTGTTTTAATACATCAGGAAGGTCCTAGTGCTAGTCTACCTAACACTCTGGGGTGACTATATACAAAGTATTGACACCTGGACTAAAGCTCACTGATCTAAGGGAACTGCAGTGGAAATAAATGCTTTGCTCAGGGGAAAAAAGAATGATATTTGATCCCACTTCTCTGTTTTGAGGTCCTCACAAGGAGCATTTCCAAAAGCGAGCAAGTAGCAAGAGAACTTTTCATGCCCAGGTGAAATCCTAGTAGAGTTCATCCGAGATGAGTTCATTTTAATTCCTCACTAAGTCAATAATCTTTAATATCACCACCACCACTCTCCCTTCTTTGCCCTTTTGTTTTCCTATTGTTTCTGCATTTTCCTATGGAGGATTAGACCAAAATATCATTGGGACAGGGACCTCACTCTGCTTCCGAATACAATAAACTGCCTTGGCCAAACAGAGGGATGTGTGAAATAATAAACAAGCCAGCCAACCAGCCCTCACACTTCATCATTTCACAGTGGCTTACAATATTTGAATGCATTGTTCCATCTCATAAAATCTGGCCATAATACAGGACTTTTGGGGAATCAGGAAATAATGAAATTTCTGTCACTGTTGGCTCTCCCTACATTAGACAGGGGCTGAGTCTGATGTGGCTAATGGACACAGATACCATGACTGCTGTGTTTCCTCAAACAAAAGCAGAAAAGGTTTTTTTAAATATTTTTATATTTTAGTAATTTTGATTTTTTTATATATTTTGATATTTGATAACCAATATTTCTCACAGACCTCTTTGATCTTATCTCTTACCCTTCAGAGACCAAAGGCCTACCTAGCCAGACTTTTACATTCTCTTGGTTTTCTTGTCAGAATAGAAAAAAAACAAACTAAGCAGAAATTCTGATTTCTAGGATACTGCAATTAATAGCTAAGAGATAGCAAGGAATAATATTGGGCATGGGTTTAGATCACCTATAACATGGTCTCATGCTGCTGGTCATTGAATTGGTACAAACCCATGGAGAAATTACTAGTTACAAATCAGTGGAAAGATTTTATTAATTCAGCTGTTAACTTGCTATTTTTTTGTACGTACCCCTGGGCAGAGAGTTGTAAGATGCCCTATCCCTGGAACTGCACAAAGTCAGGCTAGACAAGGTTCTGAGCAACTTGGCCTAGCTGAAGATGTCTCTGCTTGCCTATGTTTAAAGGTCCCTTCTAAATCAAACTATTATATGATGCTATGATTCTACAGTTCTACAGAAATGAAGCTAAGAAGCATATCTGTGGCAGAATAAACAGACTTACAGAAAATATACACACTGGAAGGACTGTGGCTGGAATAGTAATAGTCCCTGAATAGTGTATTTAGAAAAGATGTGAGGTTTTTCTAAGCTTTGAAAGCCATAGGCTTTCCTTCATATAACCAAATGTTGCTCAAGAACATTGGCAAATCTGTAGCGAAGATTACATTATTTCAATCGAAAAAGAAAGAGAAAATAATAACAAAATCTCCACTCAACTAGTCTTTGTCCCTGTCTCTCAAGCCTTGCCTCAACAATTTTCCTGTATTTCTTCTATAGTAAGCTCCTCCTTCTTTCTTAAAGGAGTAATAAATCACAATAATTATTGGTTTATTTTCCTCACATAGAGGAGTTTCTGAGCATACTTTAAGGTGCCATTTTTAAAAAAAAAAAATTAAAATTTTTAAAAAAACCTTTCCAAACATGTCAGAGGCATGAGTGGAGTCACTCATTTCTTAAGAGCCCAGTTTGGGTTCCACAAGACAAGAGGGAAAACAGTATTTCAGCTATACCACGTTTCCTTTTCTCTTTGCAGTCCCTCTGGGCTGCTCAGAGACACAGCAGTACCCTACACTGCCTCTTTGCCCTCACTCTCTACACCCTGAAAAGCCAAAACACAGATATATAAATGAAACACACTTCAGCTTCCTAATGAGCAAATTTATCTAATAGAAATGCCTGCACATACAACATTAAAGAATGAAGAGCACCTAATGTATAAATAAACAATAGATTTCACTTTATATAATCATGTAATTATGCATGGAGGAATCAAAACACAAATATAGGAAAGCTAGCAAAATACAGATAAAAATATGTCATCAAAATCTTCCCATTCCACTGCCCCCCACCCACACATGAGTTTTTTAAATATAGGCAAAGCCAATTTATTACCAAAGGCTTTCCCATAGTATTTTAATGCTACTTGAATTGGACACCAGGTCTTAGTTTGCATTTCAGTGTTTTTATCCTATATTTCAGTTTTAACATGATGCGACATCCAATTTTCCATAGTATTGATAGCTTCAGCTTGTGTACACAGATTACAATAGTTTGCATATTTCACCTATTAACTAAGTAAATCTGATTTTCATTATCTTTTAATTTATATTTTAAATTGTTGGAAACATATAATTTAAATGTTTATATGTAGTTCTACACTACATATGGATTCTGTGTACCTCTGTGGGCATACTGAGACTAGTCATTTATTATGGGAACTTTCACCCAGCATAATATTAGGAGACCTAAATCATACATCAAAAACAAGATTGTACTTTCTTGCTATCTATTTCTTTATATGAATTCAAAAGTTTTAATGTCTTCTTACTGGCATTCACCTAAATTATCACATTTTGCCAAAATCAGTATATTTCTCTCAGTTCCATAAAGAAAGTAAGGAATTGCAAATAACCTTAGTGCAAACTTTAAGCACACTGCTATCAATTATTTTGAAGATGAGAAGCCAAAATTTCAGCCTTAATTAATCTGCTTATCCAATGTGATGGGTCACTTCTACAGAAAAATCTACTTTTCCCAATCAAGGTACCCAAAGCCATGTCACAACACGATGCACCACTACTCATGTTTGGATTTAAGATTAGGCATAGCAAAATAACACTGTGTAACAATACCACACCTGAGTTATGTTTATGGTCGGTCTGTTCCTAAGGAAGACTCTTCTAATTGCAGACTTTTGTTTCGTAATATGTGGAGCTATGAACCTTCAGCCACACAGGACTGAAGCTTTGCTCTGCAGGTACAAAGTAGCCTTTCACAGAATACTGGTATTATTCACATCTTTCTTAAAATACAGCATGAACAATTTAGCAAGGTTCTAATCTGTTTACTGGACTCCACGTGCAGAGGTTTTATTTAACATTTATCTTTAAGCTGACCTGCCTTATAATGACACATCATATTGCAGAAAATGAAAAAATTGTATTCCCCTGCTTTTTCCTGTAAAAATAGAAATTTATGTTTAAAGATTCTACTTTTCTTTGCTAGATGTAAATATGTCAGAGATACATTAAAATGGCATTCAATATAGACTACTATTTTAAAAACAAACTTGTCATTCTTCTCCTGCTGAATTGCTCATAAATTCAAGTATGAATAAAGATATCAGATTACATTAAATGCATTTTGTATCTGTAACTTTCTGCAATGAATTAAAACTGGCTGATCGTGTCTCAAGTGCATTTCATTTTCCTTTGATTCATGTACTGCAATATAACCTTCAAAATTCCCTTATGCCAACAAACTCATTCAGATATGCTGAGTGCAGGAGCAGATTAAAGTGGCTATAAGATTGAAAACTGTATCAAGACGTCAGAGAATGCAGTAGAGGTATAATGAAAGTGTAAACAAAACCTGTAAATATAGAAATTACCTTCCATATAATCCACTACTGAATTCAGTGGAGAGTTTTGGTGTAAGAAGAAGACATATTAAACCAGAACAAATTGATATCATCATTATATTGAGACTGTTTCATTCTGCTCCATTTAAGAATTTTCGCTTCAGGACTCAGCACTGAAAAATATTTACTCTCCTGTTCTCTGAAAATGAACTTTATCCCAAAGTAAAATTTAAAACTAAGGCGTTTTAAAGGTAGAACTAAGAGAGCATTTCATCTTTGTCACCTGATTGTTCTTGAAGCTGCTTTCAAAAATAGCCTTTCTTACTTTCCTTGTATATGAGCTTTTTGCTGCTGAGTTGTGAAATCCAATCCATCCTTTAAAGGCTTTTTAAGCAAAAGTGCATTATTACTGACTTAGTAGCTTCTATTTTTTTTCAGTGGTAGCTATGGTTATGGATGAATGCTTTCAACAGAAGTTAAAAGAGAAAATGAGTCATTAATGATACCAAATCAGAGCCTTGTGTGCTTAGTGAAGCCTGACACAATCTTCAGGTTTCAGTTAGCACAGAGAGCTTACACAGTGTCTTATTTTTCCACAATGAAAATATCCACAAAAATGTTTTCTTGCACAACTTTTATCTCCAAGATTCTATCAGCAGAAGTTACCTATTACACTAAAGAGTTAAATGACATGAATGGGGGATGGGTGGAGGAGAGAAGGAAAAAAGAAAACAGCAAGATGCATCTGGCAGCAAGGAAAATAAAAGTGTTTGTAATTCAGTATCTCTGTTTATGGACCTTTCGTTGTCATCCTCCTCATTTCCCATGGACTTCTCCTCCCCAAAGATGGTGCTGATCTAACACACCCAGACAGCAGCACTTAGACACCTAGTAAAGGATATGTTTAAAGAACTGGTTGTTCTTAATCTGTGCCTTCATTGTAAACTGTGATAGAATACCTCTGCCTTGTAGCTGTGTGGATCCTTTGATTTTGAACTAGATTGGTTTTGCATGCATGGAGATGATTTGCAAGTGGGAGATTGGGCATTCAGAGCAACGCATCTGCACCGACTTCTGGGTCAGGGCAACTCTAATTCCCATGCATTTGACCAGCTTCATGCCACTGTATTTCTGAATTGGTATAGTAACGTGCTGGATCAAATCCACCATGAAAGGCACAGGATCAAAGGAGGAAACACTTGTACCACTCACCCAAGAGCCTGCCCTTTATATAGCTTACCTCTTGCACCAAGTAGATTAGCTCTGATAAATAGCTGGAGTGCAGTTTCAGCCCTAGTAACATGCTATGAAAACATCTTGCATTCAGTGGCTAATCCAGACTTCTCCCTTCTCTGCCAGACCACAAACCTTTCATCATAAACTTCTCCATTCATCTTACACTGGCATGAAGAGGCAAGCCATATTGGATAAATCTACAGATGTTTTATTAGTAGCACATGTTTTGGATGCTGGAATTATATGAGAACATACTGTGATCCAGCTGCAGGTGTTTACTAAATAGGAAATAAGTAGAAATATCATGGAGGCACTCTAGGAATGAAGCAATTCAATATTAATTTAATTTACTCAGTGTTTATGTTAGCTGATTTAAATCTAAATCTGCTGCTCTTCTGAGTTTATTCCTACTCCCAAAGCACACATTTCCCTAGACATGGTTACCTCAGTCCCCATCTGAACCATCACTGTAAGTAAGGAAATGCCAGCTCCGCACGGAAGGGATGCTGACATGAGGGGTCCTGGGAGCCCCAGGGGAGGCCAGACAGCAACAGTCCAAGCTGTGCACATCCTCAGAGACATGGCAGATGTTGTGCAAAAGTTTAGATGATTCTAAATTTAGATTTATGTAAGTAATATCCGTTTCCTGATTGGCTTTTTGTTATAATGGTCTCTACATGCTACAAAGAAAGATAAAATTGGGTGAGGTACTGGGGGGGGAGTGAAAAGAAGTGTTTTAATACCATTAACAGCTTATTGAGTAATGGTTGTTTCTGTTTCAAAAATCCAAGTGATAGAAAGTGTTTTTCAAGTGAATTGTCAGGTAATTAGAACAGAGAATTATTCATTTCCTCTTATCACTCATAGTTGCAATATCTTTATCCTTTCTCCATGTAACTTTTGCCTTCTAAAACACAGCTGTTATCCTGAAGGAAGAATAAAACAGAACCCTTGTAAATTTAATAACAAAAGGTCATGAATAGATATTACATCTCTTCTGGAATGGATACTTTAATTTAAGAAGAAAACTATAAGCTCTTTAATAGCTGGTATCTGGGGTAACCACATAGGATATAGAGAAGAATCAAATACCATGTTCAGACCAGAGCCATGTTCAGATACAGCACAAGAAGACCCAGATAAGAAATCAAATCATGAAAGACAGCATTTCCTTTTATTTAATACTTTGAACTTGAAAATCAGGTTATTTGCAACAACTAAAGGTTTTTGGCCCTTAGTTGTTAGCAAAAGGAAAACATTTGTTTAATATGCTCATAATAGAGGGTTTATTTTTTCATTCACTAACAGCATAGTTAAGCACACAGTTAATTTCTGTCACACTGCAAATTCAAGGAACATATATTAAGAAAAACAGGCACTTTAAAATTAGACTTACTCTTATTAGAAGGTACATCCTGTAAGCTGTCAAGACTTGTAAAAATGTGACAAAACATACATCAGTGCAGGGAGATATGTCAGAAGTTTAACAAAAACAATTTTCCTAGGGTTAAGAAGTGCTTAAACTGCTGTTATTAATAATTTCTGATTATTTTATGAACACATAAATAATCAGAAGTACTATGACACTTATTTTAAATATATAGTATAATTATATAATAAGTATATTATTTTTTATTTTTATCATAACATACTATGATTATCTGACTAATAATCATAATGATTATCTTTAGTTATGATTCCTGAGATTGTGGTGGGACTGCTCACAGTATTCAAAACATGGATATACCAATTACTCTATGGTAATGATATTTGGGGTTTGTTTCTATTAAGATAATTCACAACAGTCTGTTTACCTTTTTTACACCATGAATTGAGCTGATGTGAGCTGAGAAACAGCTCCAGAACATCTAGATATGCAACAAGTATTTATACTCTATCACTTCTATCCATGAATTAGGTTATATATTTTTATGTGAACTGGTTTTTACACAATTATTTTGAAATTCTTCATCAGTTTTTTTAAGATTTATAAAGAACTGTCTGGCTTGCCTAATTAGATATACATTTGTCTCTTCTAGCATACTTCTTCTCAGTTATATGCAAAAAAATGAAACACAGCAGAGCTTGGGAAACCTCATTTCATTTTGAACTGCTAATGAATTCCTAGTCTCTACTTCCTAAATTTAGTATGTTGTCAATCTAGAAGATGACCTTCCTTCTTATGACAACTTATTTTCTGCAAAAATTTGTAGTGAGAGATTTTATCTAAAGGTGTTTTTTTTATATTTAAAACAAAACTTTAACAGTCCTATTATTCTTAACTGCTTTCTTGTTGTTTCTTCAAACATTTAAAGACAGCCTAAGGTGTGACACATCTTTACAAAAGCAATATTGGCCTTTTACTGGCACATATTAATAAATGCATTTTAGTCCTTTTCCAGTTATACCCTCCGTGTTTTACCTATGGCCAAAGGTTTGTTAGTCAATATTTCACCACGCTGTCTTGTAATGCTGTTCAACATCATTTGGTATCTTCTATTCCTCTCATAAGGAATTCCTCTATTTATACATTCCTCTATTCCTCATCATTGCTGTGAGACTAGAAACAAAATCACAACTCATCACAACACATCACATAGCAGCTTTAACCTAACAACAACCTAATGGCTTTGGGATTCAAAACAAGTATTCAGTTCACATTGTTCTCTAGGCAGAAAAATATTTATCTACTCAGCAAGGTAGCTATGAGGACATTACCCATATGAATTGTCAGAAATACAGAACATTATCTGCCAAAACTATTTTGCAAATCTCAGTACACCTGCAGTTCAAGACTGAACAAAGAATGTTTAATATCAATGTCAAGACACTCTGTATCTGTTTCAGCTGAGCTTCTCTCATCTATATTTTAAGGTGACAGATTAAAAACTATTTCCAAAGTATCATTATTTTTGGTTGATGAACATCATGTAACCTTTTATTCATGAAAACAGTGGGCTGACTTCCTCAGTGGTATTTCTTACTCTAATTGAGACCTATAATTTATTACACAAGAGTGTTCACACAGGCTAATTTCGTGTGTCTAATGCATAGTAAATATACACAGCAGACTAGTGGTGCACACTAGTGGCCTCAGGTTAGACAAACAATCTCAGGTAAAATGCAGAAGCCAAGAGTTTCTAGAAATCAAATATGTGTCAAACAAGCCCTTTGTTCTATGACCAATAAAAGCCTTGACTTGGTTCCTTTATATGACTCTCACTTCATTTTACGGTCCTAATTTCATTATTTCTAATAAATCAAAGAAGAGACTGACTCATCATGGAAAATTGTGTAAAAGTAGGACAAAGATAGAGATAAATACAGGAGATGTGGACGAAGAAAATTGATTTATCTGCAGAAATTTTCTGTGGAGTAAGCCTGGAAATGTGAATGTGTTGTGAAACATGGAAGGCATTAAATCATGTCTAAACCTAAGTTAAAACACCCAGTACACTGAACTGTTTCAAGTGAATCACAAAACTTACAGATGAAATTACAGTGCTAAAAAATACTGGCAAAATCAATGTTTGAACACCAAATATATGGTAACTGCACTAGAGTAGGAATGGTACAACTTCAAACTCTTTCTTTAATTATTTCAATCATAATAATTGTTTTACAGTCGAGTTGTATAGCTTGAAAAAATGCTGACATCCTGCAAATGTCTACTGCAATCTCTAGGTTGAAACCAAGGAAAATATGCATTGTGCCAGAGGTCATTCAAAAAAATTTGATACAGCCAATATTTGGGGGTAAAAATGCTCTAAAATCTTCATGTCCAGGATAGATAGATAGATAGATAGATAGATAGATAGATAGATAGATAGATAGATAATTGGAACAGATTCCAATGCTTTGCTTAACTTTTGATATCCTTTTTGTGTTGAAATTGGAAAAGTATTCCCCCTTTTTGGTTCTTTTCTTTTTCTGGTCAGTAGAAACTTGTTTTCAAAGCCACAAAACAGTGACTTTCATGGGCCATGTAGAGTACAACGTTCAGTATTCAGTGTCATCAAATTACTTTTCCTTGCAAGCACATCACCCTAACCTATCTGGTTTTCCCTAGGGATCACAATCATGTCCTGTATAAATTTACAAGCTGATAGGGGAAAATTTTGCTGTGCTTAACAGTATTCTACTCAAAGCTTTCACTACAATCACACATTCTAGGTTAAACTCAGTAAAATTTTAAGTTGCATGTACAGTCAGTTGGTTATGTACTATTGAATTCATACTAGTTATATGTAAATGGCATTTTCTTCATATATAACCATTTCATTTATCCATACAAATGCTTTTTTTTCTCAAGAAGAAAGATGTTTTCTGTATAAACAGAAAGAATTTCTCTTGTGTTAAATATTGTGACCAGAATACTTACATACTGGGAAAACAAAATCTCTGGAGTTTTTTGCCACAGAGCTTAAAATTCAGAAATATGATTCTAATATGAGCATCAATGAAATTATATGGGCTAAATAAAGTTGTTGAGAAATAAAGTAAAATATTATCCTTCACAGGGAGAAATCCATGTCATGTGAAAGAATATTTTATTCTCTTGCCATGGCTTTTGCACATTGACTCCATATACATTACTTAGGATGAGAATATGTCGGTATAACTGCAATTTTTGTATGTGTGTGTGTGAAAGAAGGCATGAAGAATATTGAATTTAAGAATAAAAATTTCTCAAGAAATTATGTAAATTAATACTTTTATCCACCAATACTGGGCTTTCTTTTTCTGTTACATTTTTTACATTTACATCTTTTACGTTCCAAAATATTTCATTTGTACTTTCAGACACAAACACTAAAGCTAATTACATTTGCATATTTCATGTAATATTGAAGCAAACAGTAGCAACAAGAACAATATCATATTATGTATTATATAGCTAACATACAAAATATATAATATATTGTATATATAATATATATTATACTATTATGTCTAATATTATAATAAAATATAAATTATATATATATATATATATATATATGATATGAGGAGAAGAAGTTTATTTTTCAGTTTAGAATATATTTTAGCTGGCAGTTAGGAGAGCTGTTGCACCTAAAACAGCTGCCTCTCTTGAGGGTGTCTACTCCTCCTCTGTTCTGTTCACTGGTCAAGCACCCAGCCTTGCAGTGTCTGCCACCTCTAAGGGAGATGTTTCCAGTGGGGCTTGACTGGGCTGTCAGCCCTAATCTGGAGAAATCACTTTTGAGGGCATAGAAATCACTTTTGAGTGCATATAACCCTACACAGTAGAGACCTATTGGGCAAAAACATTCTTTCGGTGTGTCATTCTAACTTTTCACCCTCTTTGGAAAATAGAACAAAATCCATTACTCTGAATGGATTCAATCTGAATTTATGCAGATTATAGAATAGAATAAACCTAGAAGACAATACTTGTAATAATTACTCCAATTTCTTTACTTTCAATGTGACTAATGGAAAATATTTATCAATATATGTACTTTTGTACTGTGATGCACTTGGAAAATGGGCAGAAAGTTATATTTACTTTGATACGTGACTTTAGATATTATTCTGTGGAGTAAAGAACTTTGGATTTACTTTCCTGAACATCCAAGATTCAGAAATGGCTGCAGAAAAAGCTAAGGATTTTTCATTTTTATAAATGTTGGTTTTTTGGGGGTCTTTTGCCAAGAAAAATTCCAGGTTATTTTTGTATTTTCTGTCAAAAGCATGATTTATAGCATGTATGATTTTGAATAAAGAAGAATCTTAGGAATGTTAAGAATTTTTGCCCAGGAACTTAAAATTCTTTGTTTATCCCTACAAAGGTACAACACCTTTATCTCCTCTTTCCTGTCTTGTGGAAAGCAATCTCAGCCCTGTAACAATGAGTTAATGGATTAGCCCCATAGGTGGTTTTTGACTTTATTTTTTGTTTTCCCTTTCCCTGTTATGTCTTAGTTCAAGCCAGATCTAGTGGTATAATGCAGTTGATACAGAGCCAGTAGGACCAACACAGAGCTCCCAGTTTAGTTACTTAACCAGTGAGGAGATAGAAAAATAGAAAGCATATTCCTCCCAAATTAAAAGCATATCTGAAAGAAACCATCAGTTTTAATAGCCTCCAAAGACTTATCCATTCTGTCTAAACTATCTGGGTATATGATACAAAATAAACTTTTTGTTCTCATTTTAATGCTGCTCCAGATATCTCCATTATGACTATATCTAAATTTAAATGGAGAAACGACATAATGCCTTCAGGCTCAGTATCTGAAGAAAAGAACTCATGCAGGGGTAGGTATGAATTAATCAATGGTCATGGAAGATAGCAGAAGTGGTTCAAACAGGGTGGAAGCCTCAGCTGGCTTCATTTGCATTAAAAAACCAAATTGAGCAAATTATGCAATTGAAGCAAATTATACTATTTGTAGACAGACTTGGATTAAGGACACATGATGCATGGGAGCTGAAATGAAATGCCAAGGGTCAAGAAAAAAGTGCAACTTTAAAATAATTCGGTCCTATCTCTGGAATCAGACCTCTTTATCCTAGACATGTGCAGAAAACCTGTGGATCTATGTTGATATGTTTGAAGGTTCCAGGCTTTTTCTTTTTTTTTTTTTAATTGGTTGATGTTAAAAATATTAAAGAAAGACAAACTCTGCTTTTGAAGAAAGATCCTGGCCTATTACGAGAGGACCCTAAAAGGGTTGGACTTTTGGGCTTTTTTATAATACTGACCTAAATATTGCCCATGTTGTATTAAGATATATTACAGTGCCTAGCTTTTGTTCAGCAAGAATTATTCTAGAAGTTTTGTTTGATATTAGCTGTAAAAGCATTCTTTGTAGAATTTGAACTGCTAATACATGATGAAACAAAACTTGAGATACTTTCTTAGAATAGGTTATTTTTACAAGTCTGGTATTGAGGCATCTCCAAATGATACCATAAATTCATAGTTGTCAAAGATTTGCCAAATATTTGGAACAAAGATCAACAGCACTATTTATTAACCACTTACAAGTCATAAAACAGTAACCATACTGTGACAGTGTAGAAGCCTTTTTAGATGTTCAAATTTGCTTTATAAAACTGAAAGCACACTTTTAAGAGTGTATATGTAGCATATATAAGAGAGTTTAAATTAAGCAGCACAAGCTCTCAAACGTGACAGACCCAGGATATGCAAAGGGACTGTTAGTCACTTCACCTGATCTCAAATTAATTTCATAAACTCTGCAAATTAGTCACACACCTGTTCCATTTAACAAGTCATGATGAAAAAAATGACATGTAAAGTTAGTCAACAGGCCATGCATTTGTCACATGTGTCAATGCAAGCAGTAATAATGTGTGTAAAGTGTGAGTCCAGGTGTGTGGAAAATTCTCTAGTTCTCTGGATTTTTTGTGAGTTCAGATCAGGCCAGGAGAGACAATGCTGTCACCAAAAAGCAGCACAGCCTGATTAAGGAGGTTGACTAGAAGTAGGCTGGTTCCCATTCCAGGTCTCACTGATTCCACATGCTCAGTCTGGTTGGTCCTCCCTACTGGTAAAGTCCAGAAGTCAAAATAGCAAATCCTCTCTTTTTCAGTTCTGATTCTATAAGCACTAAAGAACTAATTGGCAAAAATTCTGCAATTGAACACAAAATTCTGTTTATGTAAAATACCTCTATACATGATGAATAACACCCTAAATTGTGACAGCAGGTACATTCACTAGTTCACTAGTTCCAAATTTCAGACATTTTAATTCCATTTGAACCATTGAGCCCTGACTCAGTATATGACATCTAAATTTAACATGAAGTGTAAGTTTCCTTTACGAGTGACAGCAAATTGTTCTGAAATAGTCATGGTATCAGAAATAATATTAGGAAACCTTGTATTTGACCTCCCCTTTGACAAAAATGGGCAGCATTATGCAACAGTACTTTACAACTGAAAGTCTGCAGATCTTTGAAATTGTAACATAATTTTTCAAGTTCTCAAATAAATTATAGGATATATAAGCCCTGCTTTGGATTACTAAGAGTCTCAAAATTAAAATTTTTGTCCATTCCTTTGCATCACTGTTCCATCTTGTAGTGACTTCTTATAAACGAGTCAGAATCTTCTACATTATCTTAAAACTGCAAATATTATATTTGCACTTATTTGAAATGTAATCTGTAATGTTTCTGCTAGAGAAGATTTTCAAAAGTTAAATGATTGGACATGATCTGTAAAAGACTAAATTTCAAGGAAAAGTCAAAATATTTAAAATTTTGAAGGGCTCTGTGTCAGCATTCAGAAGCATAAGAGGAATTAAAAAAAACAAGTAGCAAATTATTTATTATTATTAATATTACTATTATTATTACTATACATTCTCATTAAATCATATTGATTGATTTATTCCAGCACATATATCTAAATCTTATATTTTTTTATTATATGAATTGTATGCTATAGACCATAAGTCAGAAACTACTTTAAATAAAGGCATCATTTGACATATCACATTTTTTCAATGTAGTATAAAACTTAATTTTAGACTGGAATTTTTCTCCCTATCTCTTCTTTTGCCTTGTTTGTTTTGTTTGTTTTTTTTAATTGGTATAACATCTATGCTAACTGATAATACTGTCTTGTTCTCCTTATGTTTTATCTAAATTAATTTTTTTTCTGTTTTCCTGACGTTTTCTTGCTGTTGCCTTCTTTACAATCTTCTTAGCATGGCTAAATCAAAATTCTTATCTCCTCCTTTGAATTTGTGTATACTCATGCATAATAATGGAGTTTCTTCATCTGAAATTTATCATTCCTTTCCACCAATATAATCAATCTGTGCATCAGCTGGGGTATCAATGAGCACCCCTGTACTTGTGTTTGGTGCACATCATCTTGCATTATTCCATACTGGCCAGTGTCACCTCTCGAGGCTTTTACTAAAAACTTCTTAGGGTGGCAATACCTTTTAAGGATTAAAATTTAACATGAGCTATTTCTGGCACTGGGTGTCTAACACACACTGCCTGCAGAATTGTTTTGCCTACTATCACTAGAAAGCAATAACTAAACCTTTCCCATTCTCCATTTACCTTTATTATGCTGATAGTATCCAAAAATGTCAAGGAAGCCATATAAAAATAGCTATCAATCTGTAATAAGGCTTTACAATGTATTACCCAAAATTATGACTTTTCCTAGTTATGGCCTGCTACAAAAACAATATACATTAAATAATGCATTCTTTTGGGAAAATGTGAAGTGATTATGAAATTTAAGACAAATATGTAAAAAGAGAGCTAGCAAAAAATAGCACATTACAAAATTCAGATAAAATTAGGGTAAGCTAGGTTGAAGCTTTCTTCCCAGAGGAAAAGTAACCACGAAAATGTAACTAAGAACCATAGCAAACTATATGAAAAGACCACTGAGAGGCATTATTTAGACTCCTGCTATTTTTGTACAAGTTATGGAAAAGTGAAGCATGGGAAGAAGGCAGAGCTACATATTTTTAGCATTTACTACTTCATTGCTCTTTCTGTCTTTCACTGCAATGTGTGCATACACATTTTAAAACCATTTAGAAGCATCATAGATTGGTTTGGGGCATAATGGAAGCTTTATAAACTGTATGTAACAGAAAATTACTAAAAATAATTTCCTTATGTGATCTCTTTATAATGTTCAGTAGCTCAGGGAGAGCACTTTCATGAGTTTTCTCACCTCCAACAAGGTAATTACTAGGGGAAAAAAAACCCATAAACAGATTTGAAATTATTTATTTGAAAATTCATACAACTGGAGACACAGGCTCTAGCAGCACCAAACACTGTAATCTCTGATTCTTGTGATTACCACTCCAGCTGCGCTGTTCTGTCCCAGCTTAAATAAAATCAGGAATGCATCCTGTCCATTGATCTGTGCTTGAAGTTCTGCAAAGACACTAACATTTTATGCAAATATACAACCTCTACATTTGAAGTTTTGTCCGTGGATATTGACATTATGTATCCAGGTAAAATGGCATCATCTGACCTCAATGAAATAGCTAATTTTGAAATTGTAGGTGTACAAGCTACTGGGGGAGAATTTTTTCACTTGTTTCTTTCTTAAATCTTTCTTAATCCCATGTTAGCTTAGGTTAGACAATATTCACATTAAAGCAACATTCTTGTTCATGAAAAAATGTTTTCCTGTGAAACAAGTGAGATTCTTTGTGATGGAAAACCCAAAAATTTTCCACCATTGGTAAAAATGGCTTTGCTCTTTGAATGCCATACATCATCATGCCTCCACAAAATACAGACAATGCACCCCACAGTATTGTTATACACTCTGATATCTTCTTACATTATTTCAGGCATTTTCAAGTGTGTGAAAAATGTTGCATTATTTCTCCTGCAAGTCATTTAGATGCAAGCATATAGAACCAGAAATAGTGTATCAGTGATGTGCTCTTTTCTGTTCATAGGGTTAATTTTTTGCCTTTTGCTGATTTTGAAAACAAAATAGATCACATTAGCACTGCATATATTCACTTAAATCTTGTCATGTACTCTCCAGTTCATCCTGTTCCCAATCCACAGAACTTTAAGTTTGCAATTGTTTCTGCTGGAGGAGGATTTATAATAAACCGAATTAAGTTTTTTTATTCAAGGAACAGTATTTTAATTGGTTTTATCTAGACCTTGTAGTAAGAGCTCACAGTGTCTTTTAAGGGAATGAAATGTGGAGTGAAAATGCTTGATTTTTGTCACACGTTTATGTGACCTGCTTATCTAGAATCATTACTGTAATTATTAGCACAACTGAAAGCCTTTCCTTTTAGGTTCATGTTTCTCCATGTGTAGCAGCTGTAAACCACAAGTGAAGTTTCTTATGTTAGACAAGGTGTAGCCATTAGTTCCGCTATAAAGCTCTAGCCACCAGTGCTCATTGATTTCTAGCTTCATATATCTTTAATGAGGAGATTAAATACTTGTTTAGGAAGTAGAGTCTGGCTTAAGTGGTGTTTGCTCATATAGCATGGACAGTCAAAGACCTCCCTAATATTTCCCTTTGGTAATAGAAGTGAAAAAACCTTTATTGCCCCAAATATAAACCATTTAGCTCATTCTGCAGCAGCATGGAATGTCTTATTATGGAAAAAATAATTAGAGATTAAATGCTGCAGAAAAAAAAAAGCGCACTTTCTAATTGATAATAGACCTTTTCTCCCTGTTCCTTTAATTCTTTATGAACACCAGGGAGTATGCTAAATTACCATTTCAAACCAATAAAAGTGAAAATAAATAAATAAATAAATAAATAGATAAATAAATAAATAAAATAAAATAAAAATCCCAAGTAAAGTTTTATTTTCTGGTCAGTCATTAAAAAGCATAAAGGCTCTGTCCCAGAAAATGAAGTTTAATGCAGTGAAAGAAGTGTGGAGATGCATCAACTAGGACTCACTGAGGATTTAGAGTGAGAAGAGTAAGGAAAGGTGGGACAGACACTACAGCAGGAAATACCTCCATAATGAGGGTCAAACAATAAGACCTGAGAAAAGCACAGAATCTCACTCTATGGATAAAAGCAATGAAAACATTCAGAATCTGATAGGCATACATGGAGAAAAAATGTAGGGCTGTCCTTCTGATTAGTTTGCTCTACTAATGTCAAGTTCCTTTGCTTAGGGTACCAAAAAGCTTTGGTAGTGACAAAAAGACCCCTGAGAAAATACCAGAATCCAAATATTACTTTTGTCTGTATTATTTGCCCCATACCACAGCACTTTTCAAATAGTATCAAGAGTAGAAAATTGGTAGGGGAGAGGATGAATCTTGGAGATCAGCATGCCACTAAATTGATACCATGTAAACACCATATAGTATTGGAAAACCACTGCTGGGGGTAAATGAAATGAATTCACTGGGGCATCTAATCCTATTTCTGGAACACTTAAAGTGTTTAAATGCACTGGAAAGCAAACAAACTTCAAAGTGATCATTATACCCCTGACACTAGTACTTGTGTGGCTGAAATCTTTATGAGATTAAACCCCTACAGAGAAAGGAGTTGAACACAGTCAAAACCACTTTGAAACTGTCAGGAGGATACCAGTTTGAGAGCTCAGTGTAAGTCAGAAATGAAGCTAAATGCTGAATATTAAAGATGGTTCAATATGCTGCGCAGACCTCCCTAATACACCTCCAAGAGCCATAGGCATTGAGTCACCTCCATGTCCGCATTTTGTTCCTTACTGATTCTGTAAATGCTAACATCAGCAAAGCCTGATGTAACATCAACAATTTCCTGCTAAGCAAGAAAGCTTCAATCACAGTTCAGACTAAATACACACATGAGCTACCCCACTGCAATTCAACACTCTTTCTGTGATGAAAAAGCTCAAAACTATACAGCCACCCCAGCTGAAAAGAAACTACTAAAACAGTTTAAAATCTTCCCACAGCATTAGAATTTCAATGCTAAAAGCATTCTCACCAAAGGCATAAATAAATTTAAATATTGAGTGTGTGGATTCTATGTTTTTAGCATGTGTGCATATATGTGTATATGCTAAAAAAACTACCACAGTTGTGAATAAAAGATATGTTTGCACCTTGGAAAACAATGAAACACTAGTTTATTTATTACTAGAAATCATGCTTCACACACTGTTTCCAACCTTTTAATGAACTGCATTTAATGTTCCTTTGGTTTTGTAGAGAGTGCTCTTTTTTGCTTTTCAGTCTGAAATCTTATCAATATTTGCCACTGCAGCAAAAAGTTTTACACAAATGAACTGGTGAAATGGAATGTTAGCCTATAATAAAAGTCTGTCACAAAACAGTCACACTGGAGGAGACCTACCATTGATTTTTCAATAAATACAGAGAACAGTGAAAAATACAGCACACATTCCTCAGCAGTAAATATCTTGGTGACTATTTTTCTTTTCTGCTATTTTCAGTTCCTTTGTCTTCTGGCAATACTTAATAAAATATGGTTTCTTTAAATATAACTTCTGCAATGTGACAACCAGTTGGGAGCTGTATGGCAAGAGGATAATTACCAAGCTATTCATACTGCAGGGATGTTTTGCACTTTCATTCATTGGCAAAGCAAAAAATAACAGATTGTCAGTGATGTGGATGGAATGTAAAAACAGAAAAATCATATTAACTATTCTAAAAAGGTAATTTAACTGTGAATAAGGATTGCAAAATTTTAGCTCTGATATAACAGATTTATACTTCTGAAAGCTGCGTATATGTATTTTTAAACATTTGGGACTATCTTCACTGATATACTATAGAAATAGTCTTGTATGCTTTTTTTTCATTTCCTGCTGTAGTGACTGCTGAAATGTTGGGGTGCAGATCCAAAACTCATTGAATCAATGAAAGATGGACTTAGACACACCTCAATGAGTGCAGATGTTGCTGCAGTCAGCCCCAGGTCCAGCCCCCAGTGCTTGGGCCCCATAACATGTCCACCTGCTCCTGGCCTCTCAGGGTCTCCTACAGCCTTGAAGAGTTCAGGAGCTCTAGAGGGCTTCTCCCATCGCTGAAACTCGTACTGTCAATGCAAATTCTAAATTTTGCAGGATGCCTCTGGCCCTGATTATTTCCATATTTGTGAATATTTGTGTAAACAAAGTGCATGGTGGGGCCATAGCAAAACTATTTTAGAGTGACAGCTCCATCGCTCTATATGCATGCATAACCAGCTGTGTACACACTGCTCTTGCACACACTGCTCCACAGATCCTCACTAGTCACACAGCTGAAGCTTATTTGAAGGCCTTCTAAAGTGGACAAAAAAGTAATTCTTTTAAAATATCTATAAATCTGTAATTAGTGTGTATTACTAAAGGTCCCAGTGTATGCTATGGTGTAATGCTGCTTGAAGTATGAGAATTTTGTTAGGTAATTTCCCTTAACAAGCAACACTTCTTTAAACTACACTTTAAGTGCATAAAGTGTCAGTAGAAGCATTCATTGCACAGGACTTGTTTTTCTATACGAAGAGGAAATATATTCTTTTAACAGGTTTGCTCTTCTGTAGCCTACTTGTTTAAGGGGTGTCCCATGGCATTCATTTAGCTACAATGCTTCATCATAAAAACACATGAAAACTGAGCCTCTTATTTACTATGAGGCCCTGGAGAGAGAAAACAAAACACAAGGGAACTACCATTAAGAAAACTTCTTATCACCATGGCACAAATAAACATTAAGGGTTGGCATCTCTTGGCAGACTTTGAAAATTAAGAGATGATTGATCAGAACCTATGTGTGTTGTCTGCAATTTAATTTCCTCAATATTCCCTGTATCTTCCAATTCAGTTGTGCATCATCTGTTTGTAATGATTAATTAAGATGAGTAGTGGCAGTAAGTGATAAGTCACAGAAATCTAATTAATGAAATAGAAAAAACACAGTTCTTTCAGAAATTCTGCAGCTGACTTTATCTTGGAAAAGCACTGATATACACAAGATCTTTCTTCAAATACAGTGGCCTCAGTCATTATTTCACCTCTTTAATTGATTTAATCTACATAGTAAATACTATGGTAGTCTATGCCAAGCATTCTTCCATTGCTTTGGAAGTTGGATTATTTGCAGTTGGATTATTCTGTAGTATATTTTGTAGTATAACATATTTAGGGGAAGACTAAATTGACATAACTGCTTTTGAAGCGATCCTTGCTGCTGTGACTATTCCCAAAGGCTAACCTCAGCCTAGAAAGGACAATTTCTCCAGGCTCCCTCTAGTATAAATAGGGAGAGATCATTTGCCTTAGAAGAAATAGTGCAGGAGCTTATATTTGAAATCATTTTCTAGAATAACCTGTCTGTCACCACTGACTGGAGGCTGAGGCTAGGCAGACTAGCAGCAGCACGCTGACTTGCGTCACTACGATCGTTTTAGCACTTGTGAATATAACTTCCTTTCTCCTGCCTCCAAAAGGGTAATTAAAAAAATATGAAACCTATCTTTATGTAAACTGGCAAACTTACACACATTGGTAGGCTTTGGAAGATAAGAAGTTGGTGGTGACAGAAAGCTTCACTGTTCAAAATCATGTAAACTTTTCCTTGCCTAGGGCATCCATCACTATTAGAGTGGAAATCATGGGCAAGCTGCGTGCCTGCTAAACAAATAAGAAAGCCATCTCGACCCAACTCATTGTTCTATACCTGAATGTAGAGGAAATGAGAGACTGACTTTTAATATCAAGATAAGAAGTGAAAAATCAAATCTCCTTAAAATTTGCAGCTCAGTAGGTGTTATGTTGCTTCTGGCCTCTAGTTTATTTGGGTAGAAGAGACTTCAGTGTTGGATGACCACAGTTCTTGAACATAAAATCCTGTTTGGAGCTAACCACCTAAGCTTAAAAGTTTTCATTTGGAAGAACTGTGTTACAAGACACATTTGTAATGCTGGTTACAAATGGTGGGTGGCAAATGAAAGCAAATTCTCTCTATTTCACAGGACATGTGCAGCATGATGTTCAAGTGTCCAGCGAAAGCACACAGCCCAATAACCTGGTAGCTGGCTTTCACTATTGCCATGCCTCACACACCACACAAGTCATCTTCTTTGCTATGCTGTCAAGCTACCTGCAGGTTTATTGTATGTCTTTTAATGCTGCAGAATTATTTCTAGAAAGTAGGCTCAAACCCAGAAGCCCATGGTGGGAAGACATGGTATTAATCAGATAAAGAGTGCCTCTGGCCTAGTGTTCTGCTTCTGCAGTAGTCAAAATCTTCTATTAATTCTGTAAAATTACTTTTATGGAATAACCTCTTTTTCAAAATCTGACAGTAGAATTAGTTCCATGAACTCATTCTGAAATCCTCCCATTACTACATTATCTATGCACATACAAAGCAAAAATCCTACTAAAATAATTCCTCATGAAAATGAGTTTCACAGAGCCTAGCATTTCACTATGTTTAGAAAAGAACTTCCAAAATAATTACTAAATGTATAAATTTAGGAAACAAAACCTGAGAAAAGGCGTATTTTTAAGGGTTTTTCAAATCCTCTTGCTTCTGGTTTTAAGCAGTGTCTGATATATCTTCCCTATTCTGTTCATTTCTGTACTTCTTTGTCTTTACAGAATTTTGCTGCATTTTAACAGTACACTCTAAAAGATTTCTTCCTTTTTTAGCTTTTAGGAGGGATGGTATCCAGACACAGATATTTAGCATGAAGCTGTGCCATCTATTTATTTATGTATTTGAGTATTTCTATTCCAATTTTTTCTCTCTTCTGAAAAGTAGTTCTTCATATATTGCTTGCTTTTAAAAATTTCACTGTATAAAGAATATTTTCAATCAGCTATTAAAATGATTGCATAGAGCACTCAATGCTAGTTCAAAAGCTCACTAAGCCTAGTGCTTGTTATATTTTTCAGTATGTTTTACATTTATGTTACAGCACTGCACTGCCCCTACCATCACATTATCATTCGAAGATCTTTTCAGTGTATTTTTTTTTCCTTTTTTGAGCCATTTAAAAATTATGTCAAATAAAAAACTTCCTGCTTCACTGGCAGTCCTTTCCAGTTTTCATCAGTCCTGAGATATGATTTTCATATTTTCATGTTTTAACTGTTTGTTGCAGCTCATGCTCTATTTCTTCACTTAGTCATGTTTCTGAATTGTTTAACTATGAGATTTTATCATAAGAAATTAAAAACTCCAAACAACCTACTTTTTAACCCATTCTCTTTTGAGTAGTTTTTCTACATTAATTTGCTTGCTTGTCTTTGTATTCTAAGCTATAATTTTGTTTAATTTTCCTGTACTTTTATTTTATTTATTTTTAACTTTTCTGTACTTTAATTTTCCTGTACCTTTTCACCTTTGTACAGCTGAAAAGCTGTTGATCTGTATTGCTCTGCATGATCCATCCTTCAGCTACAGGAGGATAAAAGCTGTTACCCTCTAGTCCTCTGGCATGGTGACCAGTTTAAATCAAAGACAATATATTTGTGTTAGCAGTTCAACAACTCAATCCTAAAATACTTTGGAATTCCTTCACGTACAGCATCCCATTGCAAGTACTTTTCTTCCTTTAAGTTATCTGCTTGATCCAGTATATTCCCAATTGAAAATCTGAATCCCTGGCAGGCCCTAATTTTTCTTAAATGGAAACATTAGTCCTAATACACTCTATCAAAAAAACTGTTTAGAATTTTTAATATTTTGATGCTCCTTAAAGTCATAGTTATGCAATTCGCAGGTCACCAACTCACAGTTTTAGCTTTGCTGTTTTTAATGCAGGCAGTCTTTAGTAAATACAGAATCCACGGAGAATATACAAATGAATCTCTAATTGACATCTATATTCAAATTTTTATTTTGATACAACTGTGTTACTGGTATTAGGGAGGTTCTGCTTCAAGGGAAGCATTATTTACTTTTAAGTGTTTTGTGCCAAGAAAGTGGAGGAAAAAATTAATCTAAACATGAGTCTGGGCTTACAAAAAAAAATTAGTTTGTGTTTTATTTTGCAATCCATAACATTCAGTATCTTTCTAATTTTCCAACTGCAATGAATGATGTATTTACCTAACAAAGCAAAATGTCATTCTAGCAGGTCAATCATGTTTTATGTGTCCTTGTCAAAAAATAGACCCACAGGTTTGTGTGGACACGTCAAGGTTTTCTTTTGTCCAAAGGAGTTGTAGGTCAGTTTGCAGTTGTGTTTTGGGGCAAAAAGGAGAATAGCCAGCATGAAAATAGTGAGTTATGTTCAAAATCGTTGTTCACAGCAGGGGAGGAACAGTTGCTGGTTTTCCGGTTCCTGATGAGTAGCCATGTGCAGATCACAGACCATAGTACCATGGTAAACCCAAAATTACAGATTCAACATGGCTTCCTTATCCGTTGCTGGTTTCCAAAACCAAGTCAAATTAGAGAAAATACCAGATACCAGAGTCCTCTAAACTACAGCATGACATTGAAATACTGCCTATAACACACGGCACACTAAAATTTTCAGACAGTTAATATTATCTATGAACAAGTCTAGAGTTAGTTTGAAGCATCAAAAAGATTCAGGAGTTCTGAAGTATCACCAAGAAAAGCTTAGTTTTTAAGGAGACATCATACAGAAGAATGCTGTACAGTATTTTTACTCCACATTTTAGTATTGTGGCCTTAAAGTGGAAGTTTTGCATTCTTTGCTTTTCATCTCCATTGTTTACTATCTAGAGCAAATTAGACAAGTCACTCATCATTTCCAGGACAGGTGACAAGGGAAACTGAGAGGTTTATTAATATTTGTTTGTAGAGAGATGTTATTTGGATTAACTTCTATCTTCCAATTTAAATAGGATTAAAAGGATTAGCTTGAATAATGAAAGCATGCAGCACATTACAAATACTTATGCTTCTTCTAATTAATAGGTTTGTATATGAACATAAGATACATCACATTATTCCAGAATAGTCCATAATTACGTTATTTTTAAATAATAGAAAAGAAACTCATGAGTCATTTATATGACTTTGGGAAAAGGCAAACTCATTCAGCAAATATAATGTTTTACAAGTCATATTTTCTATTTATATGTAGAGTTAATAACTTCTATTATGAAGTCTTCAACTTAGAAGCATGTGTTTGGTGAGAGAAGCACTTTAAAACAGAGATTTAATTACATGGTGTGAAACTCTCTTGGCAATATCAAGAGGGAAGAAGTAATTTTTGTTTTAATGAAATGTTCTGAAGGAAAGAAACTTTAGTTAAATACTACACAAGTTTCAAGCTGTAGAAAAAGCATTTGGACTTCAGTTTGCTCTTCCTGACATGTGCCAGCATAAAAATGACTAAAAACTATGCTATATTTACCATATTATGATGACTGCACAATTTTTGTCTTCTTTATTCTTCACTTCTTTTTTTTTTTCAAAATGGAAAGAGTAATGGTATCCTGAAAGACTGCTGGAGAGAGGAAAGTGTTCATTTTAAACAATCTCTAGAATGCTCTTACAAAGATTTTGTTAAACAAAGCAAGCGTAAGAAGAATATAGGAACCTGAGACTATAGGAACCTGAGACTATAGGAACCTGAGACTATAGGAACCTGAGAATATAGGAACCTGGATGTAAGATGGACATACCCATCTGTATTTTACTTTTTGTTAAAACATGGACATAGCTCCCTGTAAAGCATATTGAGAACAGCAGTGTCTACATCCGTATCTCAACATTAATTATATCTGTTTCACAGATATGAGAGTGACACAGTCAATATATTGTTATCTTGGCTAAGGTCATCCTAATCTTGGTTCCTTAGGTATTAATACTGCAGTTTGGCATTTGAAAATAATGTGATGGCTGTAATATGAAAGACAATGGTGAATTTCCTATGGTAGTGCCCAAGTGGGATTCTATTCTCTCTTCTGTTGCTCACAGGAGAAATAATAGAAGCTCTTGACAAACCATATTGCAGGGTGCTTCTCAATTCTAGCAGTCCTTTGCCAGAGTATCACTTTGAGATGGAAAACACATATATTAATGGATTTATGAAAGTAAAACTCATGTAAAAAGTGCATTTGGTTTAGAATAGCACGACTTTCCTCCACTGACTCACCACAACATCTTTCTTTTACTTTATATCAGCTTTAATTATCTTAAGAGATGTTGGAATAAGAGGCCTACTGTGAGTTAAGTGGGAGCAGGAGCAACATAAATTTTTTACACCATCCAAACCATCTGTTTCAATTCTGCTCAGGCAACATCAGGGGATCAAGAGAAGGATTAGTCCATTCTTCATGTCCTTCTATCTTCTGAAATTTCAAAGTTGTCACTTAGTGTTAGCTCTGGCGGAAGCTCATGGTGTGGTGAATTGTGCAGTAGTAAATGCATCAACATCATCAGAAGATTTCATGAAATAACCAGAACAGATGGAAAAAAAATTCAATCACTACTGATCTATGCTGGTTTTGAACCACTGAGCTAAAAATAGAAGGAACACAGTTTCCTTAACTATTTAGCTCCCTTTAACATCCCTTTTTGTCTGTATATTTATTATGAGGAATCACTCGGTTTAATAATGTGATGACTACAGCTGACAATGAAAGTAGTTTCAAGGAGGTGGCTTACCTTTTCTTTCTTCCACCATTACTGCTTTCTCCACTTAGGTGCTGTGCAGCCCTTCATAAGGACCTTGACAGAGAATCACAGAATGGATTGAGTGGGAAAAGATCTTTAAGACCATCTAGTTCCAACCCACCTGCCATGGGCAGGGACAACTTCTGCTAGAACCGGTTTCTCAGAGCCTCATCCAGCCTGGCCTTGAATATTTCCAGGGATGAGGCAGCTCTCAATAGCCATTGAATGTTATGTGTGGATGCAATAGTGTGCATTTCACTGAGAGCTCATTAGCTGTTGTGTCTTCATTTGAAACACAGCACTCAATAAAATGTGTAATAAAATGTAATAAATTGTGTAAAAATGCAAGACTGTGTGGGCATGCACAGATGCTCACATGCATGCACGTTCATGCATACACACATGCAGTGTCCATTTTGTATTTCTATTGATTCTCAGATCACACTGCCATGCATTTTTGCATTAAGTAATAAATACTTTTTGAAATTCCTTGGATTCAGGTAAAAGAAGTTTATTTTAAAATTACAAGCAAATGGTTGTGGCATTCCCATTGGTTTTAAATATAGACTAAAAAGTGGACAGTGTATGGGGAAAAAATTCTCTGCTGGAAAAAACACCTATTATGATTTTGCCAAGTTTTAACCCAGAGGGAATTTTAGCCCTAAGTTATAAATTCCAGAAAATAGGGGCCCATAATAGAAACACTGACAGAACCTTAACTATAGCATTGCTAAAGGCAACACTGCAATAAAATGGAATGACCTGTGAGATAAAATGTTTAATCTTTTGAGTGAGATGTGGCCTAATAACTCAGAAGCGGAGATGGGGGAGGATTCAGGCTCTTCCTTGCAGCCTCTTATATGCCCTTTATGAAATTCACTGTCACTCTCAGCTGCTTTTCCTTTTCAGGCTGAATCTTGTTTCACTCCATAACCAAATGGACTAGAAGGGTCATAAAGAACCAATTTATGGTCCCTAACTTTTCAGCAAAAACTATTTTTCAGAATGTAAATTAATGGCAATAGAAGTGGAAGGATCAGTAAAAACGCCTTTGCACATGACACAAATAACAGAGAGAGAGAAATGGAAAGTACAGGTGTAGGTTTGTATTTCTCTACTGTTCCTCAGCAGTGCCTTTCCGAAAGACAAAAACTAACATTTTCATCTTTCTTTATTTCAGTGAAAGCAGTTCTGTGAAACTTTCTTCTCAAGATCTAACTCTTGTTTTTGTGCTATTTTTATGTCACAGAGAGGGCAAATAAAATCCCAGCATATTAAAAGATTCTTGAATTACATGATTGATATTAATTTTATATGACATATTTGCCTGTGCTAGCAAGTGGAACTGGGCATAATGACATAGGAGGTCTTTTCAAATGCTATGTCTCATCAAATAAAGAAAGATGTAATCACTAGGCCTGTAGTGATCTCTCTCTGGTCAAAAATCTCAAATTAGTTAGAGTTTTGCTTATTCAAACAGTGCCCCAGGCCAGGATAACAGAATGCCACCAACATTACACTGGCAGATTTATATGTAAATTTTTTTGCTGGAAGTAGGTAAAGAAAAACCTACTCTGTCTTGGTTGCGTCTAATTCACTGAACGCTTCTACCTGAAGAAGCGAGGTCATATGAAAGTAAATTCTTTGAAAGTTTGTGGGCAATTTTTCAACTCAGTACATAAGGAATCATTATTATAATCATGATTCCATCCCATTAAGAACAGCTGGAATTATATATGTAATTCCTTGCATACCACCCAGAAAATTTACCCATAGCCTCTAGTCACTTCTGTTCCCCAAACTTCCCTTGGGCTAAAATCACTATGAAGAACATCTGGGCTCTGTTCTCTGGGGACTTCCATTTTATTCTATCAATATTTTCCCTTGTTTTAACAAATGAAAATTGTAATTAGATATTTCCATATTCGGTATATAGGAACATCCATTGCAGATGATGCTCCCAGGAAAAACTGGTTTGTGAATCTCCTGTGCTGGCCATTATTATATCTGTCATTTCTGATTCAGTAGCATTTTGCACCTGTCAGTCATAGCTAAATGAGGCACTACATATTGAGGATGCATTTGGTTTCTGTCCCAATGCTTACATGTTGCTGGATTGCACTGGCCTCCACGGGAATGACTTACAAACTCCCAAAATATTTAACTCTCCAAATGCTCCCAAATATTTAAAGCAAAAAAACAACCAAACAAAAAACCAAGCAAAAACAACAACAAAAGTCACTCAGTGGTATCTGTAAATGGGGAAAAGAATGAGGCTAAAGAGGCTAAAAATAAAGATTATACTCTTGATTTTGTATTAACTACAAGAGTAAATTTATAAAAAAAAGTAACAAAGAGAATTGAAAAGATGGAGGATTCATAAGTGGTCAATAATTGTTCCTAAGTATTCATATACCTGGAAGTATATTTTCAATATGCATTTGCATGTATATATATGCATATATGTTAAAATACACTTTCTTTATCTGAGCCCCTTTACTATAACTGACCTGTAATTAACTCTGGAGATCGCTTTACTACAATTATACTAATTTCTTCTGCTACTTGGTTAGAAGACTTGACTAGACATAATGTCAGTGGAAGGAGCCCAGTTTTTACCCTACTCACTCAGAAAAACAGAATTGGGTCTTATTATACATAGGTAAAGGTAAAATTTTAGCTGTCTAAAAAGGAAATTTTTTCTAAAGGGGACAAGCTGCAGCTGAATCTATACTAACATTTGCCATTCCCTTAAATTTGAGTAAGATAGTGTTGGAATTATGATTTAAAATACATAGATGGACCTATTTTGATCAGCATTCTGTGTTTTCTTCCTTTGTGTACTTAAAAATAAAATAATGCCAAAAGCCAGTTCTAATTAACGTCAATGTTTTTATTTCTCAGTTATGCAGACCAGTGTGTTATTCATCTGTGAAGATCTGATTGGAAGTGATTTCTGATTTTACCTGATGAAAAGGAAAAAAATACATAATTTATTTGCTTTCAGATTACAGCTTTCAGATCAGTTGGTTGTTGTTTTGCCTCTTGTTTTCAAATTTTTAAAAAAATGTACATTTTGAAATTATGATTTATAGGTGTTCTAAAATTATATTTAGAATTTTATCATAGTTGGCCTTGGAGCAAAATGTTTTAAAATTAAAAAGTTTGCACTGATGGACATCACATAAAAAATTTCATTGTTGTCTGTAATAAGATTGTGTGTTTTCAGCCAATAAATGTTATCATACCTGAACCTCAAAGTTCACCTCCAGTCTGATATGCTATCCAAATTCTCTCCAAGCATTGTACATGTAAGTATAACATGTATACATATTGGTGTTATGTGGATATCATTAATATATTATTGTATTAATATTGACTTCTACATCTAGTGACACTTTATTTGATATACATGACTCTGAAATGAATATGGAAAAATACCAAGCTATGGAAATAGAACGTAACCATGGCAGTCATAGAAAAATCTTGTAACTATATTTTGTAAAATTCCTCTGTTCAGCAAGGACCTTGTGCAGCACAGCTCAACATATTCTCTACCTCAGAAAGCAGTTTTTTATTAAGGTTACATGGAATCTTCTGAAATGAACCGTGTATGTGTGTTTGTACGCACACATTGGTGTGCTACACAGACAGGTTTTTGTATGAGCTTGGTATATTGCTTGTGGCAAGCTGCTGAAACATGAATAAAGACAGTAGGAAAAAGGCAATGCACATCCTACCGGTAATCTAGGGAAGGGATTGCTGCACACTTGCCTTGTGCCAAATCTCAAGGTTCACCCAGAAACTCCCAAGATCATCTCTCAGCCCCTAGATTTTCATGTTGAATTATCTGTCTTGTTTGCTAAATGAACCTGCTTCTTATTTTATTTAAAACACATGAGGTAGGTGTATCTGACTTCCTAGTAGGGAATGAAATACTTAATTTTAGTATGCACAGCTGTGAAAAGGTGAAGTATATTTTGTGAACATAATTTGGGGTAATTTTAAATGGCATAGCTTTTCCTCCAGTTCCTTTCCACAGCCTGAAGCTGGAAACATAAAGTGTGGCTCATATGCTCTTTACAATTTACTCCTGAGAAACACTGACCACAAAAGTCAGTAAACATTCATCATGAGCTTTAGGCTACTTTCCTTGGATTTGGCCTCAGGCTAAGCTGAGGGCTAAAAACATTTCATGAGGGGGTTACGGTTTTAAGAAAAATAAATATATTCCTAGTACAGCATGGTTACTCAGCTTGGTCTCATGCTGTAAAAATTCCTTCTCCCAATAAATACACAAGATTTTATGTTATCCATCTACCACTTTATAACTGATACTGTGGTTTTAAATCACCAATATGCTAATCAACAGAGCTGTTGTGACCTACTTACCACATATTTCTGCCAGAGCTTCCCATAACATGTCACATTGAATCCTCTCTGAGAAGTACAAACCAAATCTACTTCAACCCATTTAGCACAAAGATTCTGGGGAAGGAAAAAAAAAACCAGAAAGATAAAAAAAGGAGCAAAGCAAAAAAAGCTAGGTCAAGTTCTCTTGTTTATCCTGGGCCTCTGTGACATAAAGCCATGTTTGCCACCATCTACTGTCATAAGTAATGACATGATTTCTCATGAAAAGGGCTACAAATGCAGAGGACAAAACCCCCATCTAATACCATTTCCCATATTGCAGAGCAAACTTGGAAGATTCCTCACTAAGTGGTTTGTTGTCTTAGTGCAGTTACTGATCTCTTTCAGCTTAAAAATGCTGGTAATAAACGAATTGATACTTTAAAAATATCATCTTGCAATTTTTGTTTAGTAAAAAAGAAAACCCTATATAAGGAAGCTCTCTTTTACTTGAATGAAAAATAATGAGGAAGAATTATGTGAAAATATATCATATTAATTTTTCTAGAGACTTTAATAATGTCCCCATAAAGTATTTTAATTGTTCTGGGGGGAGTTTCGCAATGTTTTTCTTTTTTATTTTTAAGTCTAATATATTTTGTTTTCATTATGTATTATTAATATAAGAATATAATATGTCATTAGAATAGCATACATAGAATACATTGATCAATAATTATCTTACTGTTAATATTCAGTTTAGACAGTAACATCAGTACATTGACCTTACATCATGAGGAAAATCAGCTAAAACGAATTATAAAATGGAGTGTTACATCAGATCACCCAACTGATGTTGCTGCAGACCCTCACATTGTTCTGTTTTCAGTCACTGTCTAGGATATTACAGATGTCTAGGATGGAATACTTTATCCTAGTTGAAATGAAAGAAGAACTTGAAAGTTTCTATCTGCAGGGAAGATTCCCTAGACCATTTTCACAGGACATATCTTTAAACCTGCTTCCCTAGACAAATTCTAGCCTAGAGAGCTAGATCCTCCTTTCCTGAGTTCTGAGTTACCATGGTGCTCATGCAAGAAGTGCAGAATAGAATGTATTTATACAAAATTTAATAGAATTGGAAACACTGTTATTGCAAAAGAATATCTGAAAATACTAATTTCAACTTAAAAGTCACTATGTCTAAAGAGAACTAACTGATGTACAGTTCCTCTCCAAGTAATTTCTTATTCTGGCCTTGATGGTCAGCCTCAGTGTTGTGGGGTCAAGTGCTGTTTTCAACTGCAGACATATGATTTCTAGTGAAAAGAAAGAGTGTTACTTAGGCAGCCAAAAGCAGAACTTGTCTCTGTCACAAACTGAGTGCTTTAAACTACACTGCAATAATCACAGATGCTCTGCTCTTGGCACAATGAGAAAAGCTTGATAAAGATTCACAAAATAGCTCCATTAAGTAAAGACGCCATCAGTCTTTATTACCACTATTATCATAAAACAAATTTCACCTAACACAATAACAAATTAAACTTACAAAAAGAATGAGGAGGAAGCTATGAATTAATATGAAATGACTAAGAACTGAGGCCCAGGGAGCTTAAACCCTTATCAACACCAAAGCAAAGACAGGAATCAAAGATGTAGAGCGCCATGGTAATTTGTTCCTGTGTTGACTAGAGCAGCAAAAGTAACAGTCTATCATGTCAGCATCTGCTAGTGAGTTTAAATGCCTGTAAGCATAGTTTATAGTTGACATTTGTTCAAAGTAGGTTTTTTTAAAGGAGATAGTTTAATATTTCAACTTTGCCCTCCTAGCTCTAATTTCACAGATTATATCCAACTTCATCAGACCTTTTTCCCTTCTGCTTTAAAGACAAAACTGTATGGTATATTACTTTCAAAAGCTCTACTTATTTTTTAAGTTAAATAAAATTGCTGTTTTTTGGAAAAAACAATTTTTTCACTCCAATGGTCATTATCATGAGATAATTTCCCATGTGGCCTTAAAGAATGTTCTAGGATTTGCTGAACTATGGGACAAGACTTGCCTGTCTTGCCCTATTTTCTGAAAAGTAAATAGCATACCTTATATATGGTTTGATGGGGAATAGAAGATTCTTTGAAAGTGGAGGCAACACAAAATCATTTGTGAAACACTCCCTTATGATTGTGTCATTTTCAGTTGCCATTAAAGAACCTCAGTTCATGAAAGTAAGTCATTGTAAGAATACAAGTCTTCCCTCAAGACTTAGAATCCTAAATAACACTTGTAATTTTTTTTTAAAAATCATTTATTTTAAACAAAGAAAAGTAAAAAACTTTTTTTTCCCTGAAAACAAAACAAAAAAAAAAATCACTGACACACTCCAACACCTTGCCTGGGAGCAAATATCAGAAGAAAAAGAATCCATATTCTGCTCAAGGTCTTCTCTGGAATCCTACTTTTTCTGTATCTCTGAAAGGTGCTGTAATTGTAGCATAAACAAAAGAAGCAATCTTGAACACTTTCAATTTTGTTTTCTACTGATAGCCCAAATGATGTTCCAACATCTTAGAAGAGTTAGAAGTCTTCCATCACAGGCAACTTTCATGAAGAGCAAAAAATATACTTTGGCCTGAACACCTCAGAATCCACAATTCTACATCAGCTCATGTTTCCAGTTACACACTGGCTGTGTGCTAATCAAGCCACAATTATTTAAACAGGTCTTACTGCTGAATTTCCACTCATGAAAAATAAGGTGAAGCAAAATTTAAAGTGGTGGTAATTAATGGGTGAACTTCCATAAGCATAAATGTTGTGAAGTTTATCTATGCTTGCTGAGGCTGCAAGGACCTGAGGAATAATACTTACTTTGCAGAGTTGATTAAACATTTTCTGACATAAAGTCTTTGTATAAATTCAAACAGGGGGGCCGTGAAGAACATACCAGTGGGATCTATCACACATTTTGTATTTTGAACAGTGCACCTAGTCATATCAAAGCTCACACATGGTGTTCTTGAGTCTGTGTATGTGATAGAGTACCATTATTCTCATGAGAAAACAGCTCTAATGATACCTAGATTGCTCAGTCTTACTAGACATATGGTATAAAATAATGTGTCTGAGCCTTGGGATATGATTTTACTCATTCCTACCTCCATTAGTAAGAAAGAACTCTGGCAATCTTCCTTCGAAGATGAACAAATATTAAAGGGAACATACTACATGCCAGACAAATAGCCTTAGCTTAAAGTCCTGCCAGATTAATATGTTGCCTTTTATCGATCTGAAATGCCTTTTAAATCCACAGCACCATATTACAATCTCAAGAAGGTAACCATGGATTGGTATCACATAAGTAGTATTACCACTATGTCTTGTGCACACTAAAGCTACCAAGACTGACTGAGACAAGTAAAGGACTGCAGAGTCTTAAAATACTATATTGAAAAGCTTTACTGCACTGTCCAAAATTCAGACCTTTAGTACGAAGAATGATGAGATTAAAGAAAAATATATCAAGATATTTTCCTCAGGTAAATTATGAACATGAATGTCTATTTATACAATAAAAATGCTATAGGGATGCAAACCTTGATCTGCACTTGCTTAACTGAATTTGAATATTCCAGTGGCTTATTTTCATTTGCTCTGTTTTTTGAAAATTAAAAAGGCAGATAGAAGGGCAAAAATAACCTTTATCCAAACCTTTTGAAATGATACTGTTTCAGTCACATCTCAAATACAAATTAAACACCTTATGTGGCAGGTGTGGAAGTCTTGAAAAGAGTTAGTATAGCATCCTGAAGTTTATGAAAATCAGGCATTTTGTGTACATTCCATAAAAAACCTCAGTCCTTATATATGAACACATATCTAAACCTCATATTTTGCAAAGAATTAACTTAATAAACTGATATAAATAAAGAAACATCATTAAAATACCCTTTTACAGAGCAACAGCTGGGTCATACTTGGTATGGAGAGCAAGAATATATTTGAAATGTTGGATTACCATAGCGCTAGGACAACCCTGTTATATGGAGTGCTTTCACTACAGGCAATCTAGCCCTGGACAGTGAAACCTTCTGTCCTAAATCTGTAGCAGCCCCTTTGGCAAAGTCAACCCAGAGCTGCAGATCCTGGAAATCTTCCATCCTGGCTTTGGTTAAACCACAACACCTGCAAAACATGACAGGCAAACTCTGTAAAATCTAGATACCTTCAGGCTATGATACATTATTAAAGCAAACTTAAATAACCATTCTCTGGGTTTTAAACCAAACACCATGGCATGGTGTGTGTTTATGGAACCAAACTCCCTCTCTTCTGCTACAATAATTTCTCATCTACTACAATGCCCAGCACACTCTCTCTTCCCTGGCCCCATGTAATTCCCAAACCTTGCCCAGATCCTGACTAGGAAACTGCATTTTTTTTGGACTAAAACCATGCCAGGGACCTTGTCTACAATTAAACAGTCTAAATGATTGCTAAATAATGAACAAACACGTCCCAGCCTTGTTTAATTTATTAGTATACGGAAGTTTATAGTCACAGAGACATCAGGGTTTCCAAAGCCATAAGTCTACAAGTGCTGCCTTGAGTCAGAGCTCTACAGGCTTCCATGCATCCTGATATGTACCAGGAAAGGTGCCAAGAGGAAATCCAGGAGTGTCTGGGTAATCTGAGTGGTAAGTGTGCCCCAAGAGCTCAGACTTTTGACTCAGAACTTCATGGGATAAAGAGTGACTTATGGTCTACAAACTTGTCTGTGCTAGTCATTCCAAGGGGTTCCAAAAGCCCTAGCTTGGCTGTTTTTACTTCTCACCACTTTTTGGCTCCCAGCAGTGGAAATACAAATTCAGTTCACCAATTGTCAAACATATTGGCTTCTATTATTTTCCTCTTTTTTTAATCTTTTTTTTTGTCATAAAAAAACAAACAAACAGCCCACAAACAAAACAATAAAGCAGCATTTCCTTGCATATTCTGTTGCTAGCTCACTTCTTAGCATGAAATATGTTTGTTTCTCCTGATTGAAAATGAAAGTGTGAATCATTAATCATGAAAAATAAAACTTTTTCAAAAGACTGATGCAAGTCTGGGAAACTAGCAAGAACACAGTTTTAAAGCAGGATGTTAATACTAGCCAGATGGCCTCAACAAGAAATCTCGACCTGTGTCTGAATATGAAGAATAGCTTTATTTAAAGCCAGATCTCTTACAAAGAAAGGATGCACCTCTGTTCAGCAATCCAATTGACCCAAAGACTTTCTTCACAAACATTTTGGTTTGTGCTCAACTTCACAAATGTATTTACATTTTACACACCAGTGAATACCAATAGAACTTCTTAAATCACTGCACCATAATCCTCATCATTTTCAACCAACATACCACCTCACCACCACAAGATTACTGTAGTCAAACTGCAGTACTTCATTAACTACTCTTTTGTAAGTACATTCCTCCATTTAACCATTTGTGTTCTCTCAAGACCCAATTCTGCAATCCTTAATTGAGAAAAACTTCTATTAGCAGCAATATATTTTTTGTGGGCAGTGAATTGGGCCATATATTCTATCTGTGTGAGGAATGTTGACTGCTGTCTTCTTTCTCTGGCTTTAAATGCAAAAAAATTTCTGAAACTCTCTTCAAGCTAGTATTATCTTGATCTTGCGTATATCTCCAAAGATACCAGTCTTTTCCCACCACTTCACTGCAAACAACCTTTTTTTTAATGGAACATAACACAGACTACATTGATTTGTCCTTGAACTGCACTATAGGCATGTGTCCTGGTTTCACCCAGGAAAAGGTTAATTTTTTACAGTAGCTGTGAGACAATACCTAGGTTGCTGCTCTGTACCACTTCACCTCATTACTGGTGGACAGAGGGAAGGGACTCTCATTTCCAATAAGAAGGTGGACATGGCTTGTGGTCAGGGGAAAGCATGGCATGCAGAGGAGCTGTCCACCATTGTTTATCATTGTCCTGGGCCTGGTGAGCATTTTTGAGTGTAAATCACCCTTTCTTTGTACACTTTTGCTATAAATATTCTTTCTGTTTCTTATTTCCTTGCTGTTTCCAGCAAATCTTCCTTTCTCAACCCATAATTTCTGCCTGTTTCCCACTAGAACAGTGGGGGTGGGGAGAATGTAGTTTTCCATTTAAATTGGGCAGTACTGTTCCAAAACCATGGCAGCCTTAATAGGAGTCCATTGTAGGAGTAGGAAGGGCTGAGGTAACAACACTTGTTCAGAGGGGAGGTTCAAACACGCTTGGAGGTGCCCAGTGCCCCAGAAAATTTCCCATACTATCCCACACACCCCACCACTCAGAACTATCCAATATTTGGTCAGAGCTCTGGATTATGTTTTTAATGAATTGGTCTGACCTTAAACAAGACCTAAACCATATGCAGCAACATGCTGGCTCCCCGTAAAAGGACCGGGCTGGTTGCAAAGATGTTTAAACATTATCCAAAATATTTAAAATTCTCAAACACTATGTAATCAGCCTGCGGAAGGGAGGGAGGGAGGCAGGCAAGCAGGCAGGAAGGCAGGGCGGAAGGACGGAGGGAAGAGTGGAGGGAAGGAAGGGCAGAAGGAAGGAGGGAGGGAAGGAGGCAGGGAAGGAGGGAAGGAAGGAATGTCCCCTGTAAATTGTCTCTCTGAGAAGAAAAGGCCTTTTCCCTAAGAGAAAAAATTGTGATCAATTGTTCCCTGTAGGTCACTCCCAGAAAATTGAGGTGTCTGCAATACTGAATTCATACAACAGATTGTTTTCCCAGCCAGCAATGCTATCAGATCATAATCCAATGCTAGAAAGTACCTACAGTGATAGTCTTAGCCCAGGCCCCAAAGGCAATTATCACCATAGGGAACACATACTGCAGGTAAGGCATTACAGGTATTCCAGGACACAACCCTAAGAGCAAGCACAGCTGTGAGAGCAAAGAAATCAACATTGTAACCAACTTTGTCTATTAAACCAAGATAATCAATGTTTATAACAAATTTCTTTTAACACATTCCAGCCAGACCGGTACTTATTTCAACCTTTCTGCCAGCTAAGCACTACACAGCTGCTCACTAAATCCAAATTCCACACCCCCACTCAGTGGAATGGGGAGAAGCAAAAGTGAAACTTCTGGGCTGACATAACAGTTAAATGATTGAAAAAAAAATTATAACAGTAAAGTAAAAGAGAGATAGCATTCAATAAAAAAAACTTATCAAATGATGCAAAATGTAATTGCTCACCACCTGCTAACCGATGGCAAACGCTGATTGATTTATTACTCATTTCCATGCACCAATGCTTTAAATAGACAACTTCCATTGAGTATAAAAAATTTCCTAAGGTTTTGAAGGAGATCTTGGCTTTAGGGAAGAAGGTTGGACAGACTGCAGTTCCATGGTACCTGTCAATCAAAGGGGCCAACACCTCTATTTTAGAAACCCTTCAACATTTTCACTGTCCAATTATAACAAGGAACTGAAGCTGTTGTCTGTGAGTGATTTATGACAAATAACTGAAGTACTGCTGTGTTCCTTGGTTGTGACAATTGTTATTTTTAGGGCTAAAGGACAGAAAAGAAGGCGTTGCAGTTATTTTAAGAGAGATTTAGTTTAAACAGTGAAGCTGTGGCTGTATATGGATAACCCGTTTTTCAGATCTAAAAATAGAAAGGTCACATTAACCAGATATTTTTAATTAATGCACTTTAGTACAAAGAGTAGAAATTTATGGACAATTCTTTGAAGAATGAAGGGGTCATTCAAAGAATGTGTGCATATGTGTGCACACTCTTAAGATGTTCCCAGACTGGCCCATGATTTCAGCAAAGCCTTGAGAAATTTGAAAAATGTGTGCTTTGTTAGAGAAGACTAATAGACAGTCTTGAGATATTTCATGGTACTGTGACACTTGATGTTGAATTTTCCTCCTTTGAGGATGCTAAAAAGCAGGAGGAAGAACAGAGCTTTTTGGTTTGTTTTCTTTTCAAAGGAGGTCTTCGTCTGTACTTACATTATCTCTGTAATTCAGTGCAGAACATTTACTTGCATGTATCAGCCCAGCTGCAGAAATTCCCTGACTATGATCTGTTACCTGTTGTACTTCTGCCTTTCAAGGAAGAAGATTTTGCAGGAAGAAATGTCAGGTGTTCTAAGGATGATATTTTTTTGATTCTTTCATTCGGGCAAAAAAATTAAAACCATTACCAGCTTTTGAAGTAAACAAAGATGGGAAGACCAAAAAGTCTCTCTGAAATCAAATAATTACTATTTTTCCTTACTGTACAGCATTTGCTCATCCTTGAAAGCAAGTTATTCATGGGAACATTATGCACCTTAGTGACAAAAAGTAATTGGAGGGCTGGGTCAAGAAACTCCTATGGAATTTCAACACTCCTGACTACGAGGGTGTATTACATGCATATGTTTGTAGCTTAAGGCAGGGAAAAATCAGCTCTTTCTCGTAAGGGCTGAATTCAATAGGAATTCCTATTTTGCTTTGGGATAACATCTTTCATTGATTTAATCCCTTCCTGTATGTACTTGCATCATATGAGGTAGTTGTGGTTTTCATTTTACATTCAAGTCTACAGTATGATGAATAGCTATTGTCAGGTTTACTTCACCCTGACCAGTGGTTGCACCAGTGGAGGTAGGCTAGGGTCAAGGAGATGGCCTCAAATAATCTACAATTTTCCTAACCCTATCCCTATCCCCCCTTCCTTAAGCCTTCCTTTATTTATATTTTTCTTTTTTTCTTTCTCTTTTAGAGCCTTGTCTATCTTGCAGCTTATTGAGGCTGGAACTCTGACTAGAAACGACAGATCACTTCATACGTCACACTTTATTGTTTTTTGCACTTTTATCACATTTCCAGAATCTTCTTTCAAAATCAATCCAACTCTGAGGTATATGTTTCTAATTTGTATTACAGAAAAATGCTGCCTCTTTTCTTCACTCAGGTATTTCCCTTTAGTTCAATGGATTATTTACAGCGTAGTGGAATCCACCACTTCAAGTACTGACTTCATATGATTTACTACACAGTAGTGTTATTACTGTATTAATAAACTTGTAAAACCTGGCCTTGACAGTATGTGATTGCAGACAATTTTTTCTAGAAGTTCTTGACCAAGAAAGTTACAGGTCTTCTTAGAATAAAAGTAAGGATAAATTCACTGCATATAGCTATTGGCAATTTTCAGTGAGAAACCAGGAATAAAAGCAAAAATATAACATAAAGCATAGACAGGTAGGAGTGGGAAGGGGAGGGAATAATAATTAAGGAGCATGACTTGTTAGAGGAGGTATATACTGTGAATTTGAGACTGGAAATTCAGATGGTTAAAGCTTGGACTTTTTTGGTGAGAAGGTTGAGAGGAAATGAACAAGCTATTTTGAGTAGGCTGGACAGGTAAGACAACAGTGCAAAGGGCTGCAGTGGGGGAAATCCTCATCCCACTGAACAGCACTCTTCTTTTTATGAAACTCAGGGTAAAATTTGCCTCCTGGGCTGCACACACACATTGCTGGCTCATATCTCATTTTTCATCCAGCAGTATAGCTAGGTCTCAGCTCTGCAGGGCTGCTCTCAATCCATTCACCACCCAGCCTGTAGTGAAAATGATGATTGCTCCAATCTAGGTGTGTGACCTTTCACTTGTCCTTGGTGAACTTCAGGAGGTTCACACTGGCCCACTTCTCAAGCATGTGAAGGTATCTCTTCCCTCAAGTGCGTATCAGTTGGATGAGCAGCGATGCCTTGTGAGATAAAAAAGGGGCTCTTCAACTTCAGACCATTAGAACTCATTGAGACAGACCTAAAGCAGACTGAAAGAGCCTTCTTGCCATTGTCAGAACTGGGATTTAAAAATGTACCATAAACATAATAAGAAATAATTTGCATATACGCTGAAAAGATAATATTTTTCTATACATATGTGAACTGTGCCTATATACTAATCATCAAGCATCCTAGTCAGGCTCAAACAGCCCACGTAAAAATGCTGAATCCTAGATAAGAAGCAAAAGGATTACTGGGAAATTAAAGAAAGATAATTGGCTAAACATACTTCTGAGGTCTGCAATATAAGTGTCACTATTTTATTGGATAAGTAAAATACCAGACCTTGTTCATTTTGAGCTACCTGACAAACTAGCTGCAGTTCTAGCTGTTAATCACTGCCTTTAATGGTTTTGATACAGATTCTCTCCTGCAGCCAAGTGTTACAGATATTGAAACTGTTGAGCAGCTAGTCACATTTTCTGATTCTGAGGAACTTATTTGCAGCTTTGGCCCAGACATGAGCAAAACCAGGCAAGGAGCTGCATTAATTTATGCCACTGTCAGACTCTCTCACGGTCTCTCTACCACTGGAGTTCCTCTCTGCCACAACCTTTCATGCTCTGACTAGGGATTTCCCATGCAAAAATATACATATGTGCAATGCACAGATGGTTTGCATATGCGCAGTAGGCTTAACATAGCTGATTTACTGTGTATGCACAGACCATCTGTGCAGCACATGTGCAGCAGGTCTGATGTGTACTGGACACATTGGACTTACTGTGCATGTGCTACACAGTTAATCTGCACACACACAGTAGCCACAGCTCTGACTGAGTTGCCAGACATCCAGATGGCCAGAGTCCTTAAATCCCTTCCAGAGAAAAAATGAAGATGGAATAAGGATGTTTGGTTTTGCTTGTTTTTTCTTCTGGTATAACATAGCTTATCCTTTATTCTCAAATGCAGGAACATATTAAAGTGGATATACCAGCTCATCATATTTCAGTCTAAAAAATAATTTCCCCCTGATAGAGAGCAATTCCCTCTGGTCATGCATGTCCAAAAACAACTACAGAAAAAAAACCAGAGCTGTGATAAAGATTCTTCTCTGTAAAGTTTTACAGAAAAAGCAAATCCATAACAAGCAAACTACACAGGCTTCTCTCAAAGAGGATTGGCAGCCACTTCAGATTTTCTGACTATAAAAATCTTTTCAATCTAGAAATATTTAAATTATTCAGGTTAATGCTCAGAACACTCAGCAACCCTGATCAATCACAAGCCACAGTCTCAGGAAGAGAGCTAGCTGTCTTGTGCCTTGCCTTTTGGGTGGTTGAGATTCAGTGTCTTAGACTTTACATGCTGCTTGCTTTCCCATTAAGACTGTGAACTAATAACACTGTCACTAATGTTTTTGGCAAATTTCCCATCAATAACTCTTCCCTTAAACTTAAACACAAAAGTAACTTATTAGACCCACCAATATTTTTGATAATTGCTAAACACACTGGCAGTTCCAATGTATGGAAAATTTATCTATATTTACTTACTGGGAAGAAGTCTGAAAACACTCTGCATCTGTGGCTGGCATGCAGCTTCTTTTGCATGACCTGAAAATGCACACTGTAATCTGCTCAGTTTCTTCTGCACTCTGGGGAAAGGACTCTCACATTTATTTGCACGCTCAGGCTGCCAAACTCCCAAAAGTGGCAGGAAGAGGTGCTTCTAAGCATTATTTTCAGCAGAAAATTCTGCTTACAAACACCAGCCCAAATAACCCTCTCCAGGAAAAAAATATAAATTAAGGGACCACTGAAAAATAAGACACGAAACAGAAGTTTCAGGTGTTCAAACATGCATTCATATTATGTGACCCAAAACTACAAGAACATATAGCTTTTAGATTAACAAAAAAAATCACATTGTTTTTTTCTCTTATTGCATGTTTCTGCCTTGCAGATATCATCAAGGTCTGTTTGTTGTGTTTTCAAGAGGAAATCATATTAGGTGCCTTACCCATAGGCACCAGGTTGTGAGGTGCATCAAGGCCTTCTCTACTCCATTCTGAGCCAGTCCCATTCACACTGACCTTCCTTGCCTCCCCTGAGCCTCTTAAGTTTGCCACCTGTCTCCAGGAACCCAGAGGGGGCATAATGCCTGAATGAGGCCTAATGAGTGCTGAGCAGAGTGGAATCACCCTTGAACCTTCTGGAAATAAGAGAAAACAGGAAAAGACCCCTCAGGGCTCCTGTGTGGCACTGGGCCTGGAAATGCTGCAGTCCCAGGCTCATATTCTTGCTGTAGGCTTTGTATCCACCAACATGGATGGAGCCTGGAGGTTTTATCACCCGTGTGGCCACATCATGGCAGAGTTCACCACCCTGGGATTCACATACACAATCCCTGAGATGACAGGTAAACCAGGATTAATGGAGGATGGGGCAGGGGCAGAGGAGGGAGGGGAAGAGTTGGGGGATCACAGCATATCTGCTGCTTCCACTTAAAAAACTGCGTAAGTTTAACACGTTGCAAGGAACCAAGCATCCCATCACAGACAGCTGCTCTGCAGATACTCCGCACTACCTTCATCCCTGTATCACCTTGAGTGGGAAGGACTCAGCTCCACCACTGCACATCTGTGGATGTCTCAGTATGAAGACCAAGGTCACTCTGAGTACCATTTCTCCAGCCCTTCTTCCAGGTGAGTCAAGCAACATTACTCATGGGTGCCCAAAACCTGCCCGGAAAGAAATCTGTCTGCTGCTGCCTCAGCACTGCTCCCATAGACCACCGCATCACTGACCTCATCTGTGAACGCAGGTAGGACGAAATTCCTTATGTAAATTAAAAAACAAGTTCTAAAATTTTCCTGCACCACAAAGGACTCAACATCCAGTCTGTTAACTAAAGCTTCATTTGCCTTTGTCCCTCCCCTGCAACAGCAACTTTTAACAAATATTTTCCTATTCTAACTTGGCCTTCTCTTGTAATCTTTCTAACTCAGATCTTCATGTAAGTTTAGCTAAAATATTTCCCATTAACCACAAGCGTTTCAAAATGAAGAGAAGGGCACCTAAAGCCCTGACAAGGAAGATGCCTGCTCGGGGTTGGACTGAGAGGAGCCGCAGGCAAACAAGGTCCCCAAGGCCCTTCCTCAGCAGGAAAACACGAACGGAAAACAAGGAGTAAAAAGCTCGTGAATGGAGATAACGACGCGTGAAACGGATTCGGCTGGAGGAAATTAGTGTAATTTACTGCTATTTATTCAGATAGCGAGGAAATTAAACCCCACTACCACCCACCCAGCGCTCCCTTTGTCGCCGTCGGAGCTGCCCCTCACGGCTGCCGGGTCCCGCCCGGAGCCGCCGCAGGAGCGCCTGGGCCCGCTCTGCCCAGGCTGCCGGCGCTGCAGCTCCTCGGCACACCATGTTCCAGCTCGGCACCGCCGGGGATGCGGCGGGACTGTGTGCCGCGGTGCCGGGAACTTGCCTTCTCCCCCATGCACAGACACCCAGCACAGCCCTTTCTAGTCCAGTGGTGCCTGAGCACAGGGCTTTTGTCAAATGGAGTAAGCCTGACCGAAGTGCTGGCTACAGAGCTGAGAGAGGCTCCTGCCTTGGAGCACTTGTGAGAGCTGCCCGCTCCAGTTCCCATCCTGTTCCCTAGGAATCAGAGACAAATCCTTTTGTTATCGCCAAATTGCCAGACGGGAGAAACAGCCTCCCTGGGGTGCAGTAGAGTCCCATCACTGGGCACAGTCAAGTTTGCAGTTGGCTGGGTGCTGGCTAGTCTCTTCTAGGTTGCCTTTCCCACACGAAGGCTGGATGAGGTCACCTTCCAAGGTCCCTTCCCACCTGGGCTGTTGCAGGATCCTATGATGATTGCATTTTCAGACTGGGAATAATGGTCCTTTCTCCTCAGCTGTCTGTGGTCTGGGGACTTGTCTGTGGAAATGAGCCTGTGGCAGGATCTGCTGCAGGGCAGCTGTGTTTCTGGGTACACCCTGGGCAGATGCCACCTGTGTGCACTGAAAAGGGGGATGCTGAGATGGGCTTTGTCCTTGGGGTCGGCATGGACTGTGGGGTGGACTGTGTAAGGCAGGGCTGGACAGCTTTCACAGTGTTTTGCTCTGGTTAGGTGAAATGGTGCTATTGGAGATGTCAGCCTGGCACATGCTCTTACCTCACTGCTCTCCCCTCTTCCTTATCCTGACAAGTTTTAACTGAGCCATAGACATGAAACAGTGAGAGCCATTGATCTGCACCCATGCACACCTATGCACACCTATCCCCACCCTGCCACAAAGGAGGAACAGAAAAAGGTCTCTACTGATATCTGTCTTTAATCAAGATGTGTTTCAGGTATTAAAGAAGCTTTGTAGATAGAATGTCGCAGTCCAAAAGTGTAAGCAGGGTCCCGGGCCTTGGTCACTGACAACTGGAAGGGAAAAATAGGAAGAAAAGAGTTGAAGATGATGCCTCAGTCTCCAGAGTTGAACTCAAGTGAAGGCTGTCCAGCATAACATGTTGGTGGCAAGGCTGTCTTACCTTTCCCAGGGTGTACTCTGCTGGACTTGGAACCCCATCCTTGCCAGCAAGTTTGGTTCTAAGTCCCATTGTATACTTGGGAGCCCTGGTTTTGTAGACATCCAGTTCCACCCTGTTAAACGCTGCAGGACCTGGTGTCTGCAAGAGAAGCAATGAGGTTGGTGGGTAAAAGAGGCAGTGGGGATTCTTGCTTGGGTGCTCATGAGTACTGAGCTGCTTCTGGTCAGAGGAGCAGAGTGGGAGGTCTGGGGCCTTAAGAAGAGAGGGCTCCTTGGGAGGAAAGGGTGATTTCTCAGAGGATTGAGGAGATTAGTGCTACTAGTGCCAGTGAACTGGACCGTGCCAAAGCTGCTGGTGTGGAAAAGTGAGGGACGGCAGGTATTGGTGTTACTGGTAATAGCAGAGCCAGAGGACTTGTGGCTTCTTGGGCTTTGCTGCAAGTGCAAGGAAGCGTGTGCTATGTGGGGATATGGCAAGCACTGGGGCCCTTCTGCCCTGAGGAGAACACCTAAGCTTCTGCTGCTGTAGTCAGAGAACAGAAAAGCATAGCTCACCCTTGCAAAGTCTTGAAAAGCGCTCTGGTATTGACTCTTCCCTTTCAAGGAGTAGCATGGTTCAGCACGGGTGTATGCTGTGTGGGGTCCCAGAATCCTGGGCAGGGTGTAGGTGGCAGGACCTGGAAATGGAATAGGAAGAGAGTGTGTAGGTCAGTCCTATGGAAAAGGTTGCAATGCCTGGGTGGAAGAGAGTCAGCCTGCCAAGCTGGCTGTGAGGAGCAGGAAGAGTATCCTGCCCCTCATCCCAGTGCTTCTGGCCTCTGTTGCATGTGGTGGGCATTGGCTGTTTGAAGCTAGAGCTGTTGGTTCCTCTGTGAGATGGAAGAATTTGGTGCTCTGGGACAGCAAGAAGCTTGTTGAGCACACATTATGTCCTGCTGCCTAGGCATTTTGCTAGGCCTGTTGAAGAAGCTGCAGATGCTCCCCAGAGGACACGCAGGCTGTAAGAGTGTCTGTTTCCCCAGGTTCTGTACCTGGCGTTTGGAAGCCTTTTATGTCCTTGGGTCGGGACTTCAGGCTGTTCGCCTGTGCAGTTTGGTAGATGTGTTTGTTGGCAGGATCCGTGGTATAGTCACCTGGGACAGAGAAGAGGCAGAAGAAGAAGTGAAGCTTGGGACCTAACTTAAACTGAAGAGGAGAAGTAAGAAGGAGGTGCTCAGTCTTGCTTGTTTTCTGCCTGGAACTCTCTGAAGCCCATTCAGGGCTTGAGCAGAGAGTTTTGTGCCCAGGTGGCACATGGCAACAGTAAGGCATGCTTGCCTGGCCTGGAAGAAGGACTGCAGAAATGCTACTCACTGGGTCCAGGGGTGACTTCTATCTTGGTCTTGGGACGTGAAGTCATTTGTGCTGATGGAGCTTCATGCTTCCCAGTTTTGGTGATGGATGGATGGATGTAGTACCGAGGACCTGGTGAGCAGCTGTATTCGGCGGGACATTTGGTCCCTCGAAATGAGTATGCAGGAGCTCTGTACTTGGTAGGATCATGAGCTGCATGACCTGGGAAGACAAGCCTGTGAAAGGACCTGTGCCTGCAACTGTGTAGTGAAAGGAAGTTTCTAAGTGGAAGTAAGCGGTGTGCTGTGCCTCCTGCTGCCACTGCTTCCCTGTGATAATTTACCTGTTGTCCCAGGGAGCCAGTACTTGGGACCTGGGGTAGCGAACTCTGCAAGGATTGGGCCCCGTCGGGTATGAGGTCTCCAATTTCCTACCCAGGGTCCCTCCATGCTCGTGGCTAAATAAACTACAGGAAAAACAGGAAAGCTACCAAGGTCTTTCCTGACACAGCCCTGGTACGGAGCTTTCCTGTAGCCCAGAGTAGGAAGAAAGTGAAACTAGCATCACGGAGTAAATTGATAGAAAGTGAAGAATAAGATGTAGCAGATGGAGGAGAAGGAGGAATAGGGGAGAAACAGCAAGTTAGAAGCAAAGATTCAGCAAAAACTCCTGCTGTGCCTTCAGGCAGTAATTGTTGGCCAGGCAAGCAGCAGTGGAGAAGCGCAGTGCTGGCCTGGCAGGGAGGAAGTCTCTGGCACGTATACACATCAACTTGGTCAGCTGGAGTGTGGTGCTGCCTGGGTGTGGTGCTAGCAGGGACACCAGCTCCTCCGTGACATCATAATCCATTGCTAGGTGGATCCATCCTCATTGATGTCCATAGCCAGGTGATATCCCAAAGGGCCATTCTCACCCAGTGATGAGCAAAGCCCACTGTGATGCTGAGACCCCTGCAGCTGTTCGTGCTGCAGTGCTGCCGTATTGCCTGTATGGCTCCTCTGGGGCTGGGCAGGGGGCAGCCATGGAACTGGCTCAGTCTGTTGTGGGGCAGCCCCAGTTTGTCCTCACACACCCCACATGTGCACAGACATCCAGCACAGCCTTTTCTAGTCCAGTGGTGCCTGAGCAAAGGGCTTTTTTCACCAAACAGGATGAAAGAAACTTATCCAGCGCCAATTTGTTGTGAATTAGCAGACACTTCTTTATTTCAGTGCCAGGAACATTGGAGATGACTCCTCCAAATTTATTCTAATTAGCAAAAAAATTTCATCCATTTTATATGCTTTTTTCTGCTGTGTCAAGTTTACATAAGTTCTTTTACATACTATGCACAATATGACCATTCTTAAATTTAACCTTTAAAACTATTTGTTTCACTAGTTATATAACTTCAATAATACTGCTACCCCAAGACAAACACTGGCCGTATCTATTTAGATCTACTGACTGGAATCCTTGATATTCAAACTAAGATGAGGAGGGTAGGGGGTTTCCAAGCAGTCTAACTGGTGTGCATGAAAATTTCCATAGCTTCTTGAACAAGGCATAAAATATCTGCTAAATTTGTAAGATTTCACTGGTTGAATACTTCAAAAACAGCACTCCTAACATTCCTATACCATATGCTTAATGATTTTCTACTCTCAATCATAACGAAAAATTTTTCTTATTACATCATTTTTTTTATCACTATATTTATAACAGGCTGAATAGACTGAAGTGCTGGCTACAGAGCTGAGAGAGGCTCCTGCCTTGGAGCACTTGTGAGAGCTGCCCGCTCCAGTTCCCATCCTGTTCCCTAGGAATCAGAGACAAATCCTTTTGTTATCGCCAAATTGCCAGACGGGAGAAACAGCCTCCCTGGGGTGCAGTAGAGTCCCATCACTGGGCACAGTCAAGTTTGCAGTTGGCTGGGTGCTGGCTAGTCTCTTCTAGGTTGCCTTTCCCACACGAAGGCTGGATGAGGTCACCTTCCAAGGTCCCTTCCCACCTGGGCTGTTGCAGGATCCTATGATGATTGCATTTTCAGACTGGGAATAATGGTTCTTTCTCCTCAGCTGTCTGTGGTCTGGGGACTTGTCTGTGGAAATGAGCCTGTGGCAGGATCTGCTGCAGGGCAGCTGTGTTTCTGGGTACACCCTGGGCAGATGCCACCTGTGTGCACTGAAAAGGGGGATGCTGAGATGGGCTTTGTCCTTGGGGCTGGCATGGACTGTGGGGTGGACTGTGTAAGGCAGGGCTGGACAGCTTTCACAGTGTTTTGCTCTGGTTAGGTGAAATGGTGCTATTGGAGATGTCAGCCTGGCACATGCTCTTACCTCACTGCTCTCCCCTCTTCCTTATCCTGACAAGTTTTAACTGAGCCATAGACATGAAACAGTGAGAGCCATTGATCTGCACCCATGCACACCTATGCACACCTATCCCCACCCTGCCACAAAGGAGGAACAGAAAAAGATCTCTGCAGGTGTCTGTCTTTAATTAAGATGTGTTTCAGGTATTAAAGAAGCTTTGTAGAGAGAATGTCGCAGTCCAAAAGTGTAAGCAGGGTCCCGGGCCTTGATCACTGACAACTGGAAGGGAAAAATAGGAAGAAAAGAGTTGAAGATGATGCCTCAGTCTCCAGAGTTGAACTCAAATGAAGGCTGTCCAGCATAACATGTTGGTGGCAAGGCTGTCTTACCTTTCCCAGGCTGTAGTCGGCTGGACCCGGAAACACACCCTTGCCAGCAAGTTTGGTTTTTAGACCCATTGTATACTTGGGAGCCCTGGTTTTGTAGACGTCCAGTTCCACCCTGTTAAACGCTGCAGGACCTGGTGTCTGCAAGAGAAGCAATGAGTTTGGTGAGTAAAAGAGGCAGTGGGGATTCTTGCTTGGGTGCTCATGAGTACTGAACTGCTTCTGGTCAGAGGAGCAGAGTGGGAGGTCTGGGGCCTTAAGAAGAGAGGGCTCCTTGGGAGGAAAGGGTGATTTCTCAGAGGATTGAGGAGATTAGTGCTACTAGTGCCAGTGAACTGGACCGTGCCAAAGCTGCTGGTGTGGAAAAGTGAGGGACGGCAGGTATTGGTGTTACTGGTAATAGCAGAGCCAGAGGACTTGTGGCTTCTTGGGCTTTGCTGCAAGTGCAAGGAAGCGTGTGCTATGTGGGGATATGGCAAGCACTGGGGCCCTTCTGCCCTGAGGAGAACACCTGAGCTTCTGCTGCTGTAGTAAGAGAACAGAAAAGCATAGCTCACATTTGTCGGCTCTTGAAAAGCGCTCTGGTATAGACTCTTCCCTTTCATGGAATAGCATGGTTCAGCATGGGTGTACACTGTGTGGGGTCCCAGAATCCTGGGCAGGGTGTAGGTGGCAGGACCTGGAAATGGAATAGGAAGAGAGTGTGTAGGTCAGTCCTATGGAAAAGGTTGCAATGCCTGGGTGGAAGAGAGTCAGCCTGCCAAGCTGGCTGTGAGGAGCAGGAAGAGCATCCTGCCCCTCATCCCAATGTTTCTGGCTTCTGTTGCATGTGGTGGGCATTGGCTGTTTGAAGCTAGAGCTGTTGGTTCCTCTGTGAGATGGAAGAATTTGGTGCTCTGGGACAGCAAGAAGCTTGTTGAGCACACATTATGTCCTGCTGCCTAGGCATTTTGCTAGGCCTGTTGAAGAAGCTGCAGATGCTCCCCAGAGGACACGCAGGCTGTAAGAGTGTCTGTTTCCCCAGGTTCTGTACCTGGCGTTCTGTAAGCTTTCAAGTCCTTGGGTCGGAACACCATCGTCTGTGCCGGCGCAGTATGGTAGATGTGTTTGTTGGCAGGATCCGTGGAATAGTCACCTGGGACAGAGAAGAGGCAGAAGAAGAAGTGAAGCTTGGGACCTAACTTAAACTGAAGAGGAGAAGTAAGAAGGAGGTGCTCAGTCTTGCTTGTTTTCTGCCTGGAACTCTCTGAAGCCCATTCAGGGCTTGAGCAGAGAGTTTTGTGCCCAGGTGGCACAGGACAACAGTAAGGCATGCTTGCCTGGCCTGGAAGAAGGACTGCAGAAATGCTACTCACTGGGTCCAGGGGTGACCTCAGTCTTGGTCTTTGGACGTCCCATCATATGTGCAGATGGACCCACATACTTCCCAGTCTTGCTGATGGATGGATGGATGTAGTACCGAGGACCTGGTGAGCAGCTGTATTCAACGGGACATTTGGTCCCTCGAAATGAGTATGCAGGGGCTCTGTCCCTGGTAGGATCATGAGCTGCATGACCTGGGAAGACAAGCCTGTGAAAGGACCTGTGCCTGCAACTGTGTAGTGAAAGGAAGTTTCTAAGTGGAAGTAAGCGGTGTGCTGTGGCTCCTGCTGCCACTGCTTCCCTGTGATAATTTACCTGTTGTCCCAGGAATCCAGTACTTGGGACCTGGGGTGTTGAACTCTGCAAGGACTGGGCCCCGTCGGGGATGAGGTCTCCAACTGCCTACCCAGGGTCCCTGCATGCTGGTGGCTAAATAAACTACAGGAAAAACAGGAGAGCTACCAAGGTCTTTCCTGACACAGCCCTGGTACGGAGCTTTCCTGTAGCCCAGAGTAGGAAGAAAGTGAAGCTAGCATCACGGAGCAAAGTGAAAGAAAGTGAAGATGTGAAAGATGGAAGAGAAGGCGGAATGGAAGCAAAGCAGCAAGTTAGAAGCAAAGATGCAGAAAATCTCCCTGCTGTGCCTTCAGGCAGTAATTGTTGGCCAGGCCAGCAGCAGTGGAGAAGCGCAGAGCTGGCCTGGCAGGATGGTAGCCCCCAGCGTGTGTGCACGCAAACTTGGTCAGCTGGAGTGTGGTGCTGACTGGGTGTGGTTCTTGCAGGGACACCAGCTCCTCCGTGACATCATAATCCATTGCTAGGTGGATCCATCCTCATTGATGTCCATAGCCAGGTGATATCCCAAAGGGCCATTCTCACCCAGTGATGAGCAAAGCCCACTGTGATGCTGAGACCCCTGCAGCTGTTCGTGCTGCAGTGCTGCCGTATTGCCTGTATGGCTCCTCTGGGGCTGGGCAGGGGGCAGCCATGGAACTGGCTCAGTCTGTTGTGGGGCAGCCCCAGTTTGTCCTCACACACCCCACATGTGCACAGACATCCAGCACAGCCTTTTCTAGTCCAGTGGTGCCTGAGCAAAGGGCTTTTGTCAAATGAGCTCTATCACCCTGAACTGCTGGCCACAGAGCTGAGAGAGCTGAACTGCTCAGAGCTGACAGAGGCTTCTGCTTCAAGGCATCCTTGAGAGCTGCCCACTCTAATTCTCACCCCATTCTCTGGAAATCCAAGGAGAATCCTTTTTATATCACCGCTTTGCCAGGGGGGAAAAGACAACCTCCCCAATAATTGGAAGTAAACATGCCCTGTCTCAAACTTGCACTTCCTTGCTTCAGCCCTTCCATTAACAGGAGCTCTGGGGGGAACAGAGTGAGTAAACTGCTGATGTGGCTTAACTTCTGTCCAGTCTCAACAGCTAGTTTTCAAATTCTTATTTAGCAACAATGTAAGAATAGCCTTATTTGGGGGTGAAAAAATGTTGAGAGTTAGCTGTAACTGCCACTTACTGTGCCTGCAGGCATTTACAATGGGACATCTGAAACGAGACGGGGAGTTGATAGTGTCCAATGCTTGTGCTTAGTATCTTTTTATGCTTTTTCAAGGTCTCTGTGCTATTAGAGAGGAGAGAGAGAGCAAAGCTATCAGTAATCTCAGTTGTTCTTGCCTCTACATTTGAGGGCCCCCAGTGTCTGCATCACTCCTCAGATGCTACAGATGTCTTCAAGCAGATTTCTCCCTTTAATTCCCACTTCTCCAGGTTGTTTTGGGAGTTCATGGTCACCAGGATTTTCAGTGTTGATGCTTCAGGAACACATGAACTCTTTCAAGGTTTCCCTGGGAGGGTTAAAGACAGAGTTAAGTTTAATTAATCTGATTTTTCCAGTAGTGGATGAATGTCTATGCCTACAATATGCGTCCTCCTGCCAGGTTTTTCTGTCCCCAGATTTCATGACTCTTTGTTAGCACTGCCAGTCATTACCCATGCTTTGTTTTAGTGACTCTTTAAAGTTTTCAGTCTCCAAGTTTTTATGGTTTGAGACTCTTATGGCTTTTCTTTCATTGCTGTGCTACATGGGCTGTGGTTAATATAGCACCAGTTAGGAAACACATTCTGAAGCAGATAAATTGTGATTTAAATGGAGATGCTGTGGGTGATGTAAAATAATGGAGTGGTGTAGCAGTTTAGGTTTGTCAATTTGAGTTTCCTGGGCAATGCACCAAATAATATAGTGGGTTATAGTGGGTCACTGGCTGAAATCATCAATGCACCTACGAGAATTATTTACTCATTTTTTGATGTGAGATATGAGTTAGGAAGAGAACAAAGCAGGTTCAAAACTTAAAAGGTATAAAGAAAACTTTATTAACAGAACTAAAAGAATAATAAGAATCATAATAAAACCTTCAGAACATTTTTCCTCTCCCTGCCTGAGTTCTTTCCCAACTGACAACATAGAGACAAAACCTGGGATTTTTAATCAGTTACCAACTCTACAATAGTCATTCATCAGTTCTTCTAGGGATAGGAGTTTTCTCTCACCATGACATGGAGACTTCTCCACAAGAAACAGTTCTCTTGTAGCTTTTTAATTTTCACAAATAACAGCTGCCTGGAAAATTTGCAATAGTGAAGTTCTTCCCATTTTCACAGCCTTCCCACCACTGAGTTAATGGGTCATGTCAACTTATGGGGTACTTTATTTAAGGATGAGCTGTTCAAAAGCAAAGGTTCTCTTCATCTATCTCTGTGACCACCTTCATCTCTGGAAACGGAGGTCTTCTTTCCCTGGAGGCAAGCACCCTGTTATCTCTTCAACGCCGGAAGCAAGAGAGATATTTCCCAGGCTTGCCCATCTTTAAAATGTGGATTTCACAGAGACAGACCCAGCATCTAAATGGTTCAATAGGTTGTCAATTCTCAGAGCTAGCCAGCTATTGGTTTTTGCTAAGCACAGCTTAGCAGCTCCTCCCAGAAAAATCATCTCTGTGGGTGGCTTCATCCCTCCTCGCCAAATGTCAATTCATCCAAAACCAGCACAAGTGGCAAACCAGTTTAGAAGATATAAGAGTCCCTTAGCACAAGCTGATCTGTAGAGTGAAGGGCACTTAAACTTCAAAGACACACACACAGATAGAATTTTCTTCCATTGGTCAAGTACTCATGCAGTGGTAACCAGCAGTTTTCATAACACTTTCAGTCTTTGATACACTAAAAAAATTATATATGAACTTTCTCTCTCACCATAGGTGAAGCAGATATTGAGAAGACTGGCAAGAGTTAATACATTACCAGTGCAGCTGGCTAATCACATTTCTTGTTGGATTATATTAAAAATGCCAGCATTAGTTGATGAGGCCTAACCAGTTCTTGTGTTCTTGGTGGCATTCATCTGAATCTTTTGCATCCATTTTTTAACTCCTGCGTTCCTCTGTGTCCTGTATCAGTGCAAAGCTAACAATTTAGTTTTGTTTAGATGATGCTTTGGAGCCTACTGATGGCAGCTCCTCCAGACTTGGGGCATTGTCTTCACTCAGGAAACTTAAAAAACAGCCATTCCAGTAAACAGCCTTCTTGGGTGATGGCATGTTAACTCTGAAGCCTACTGATAACAGCTACAGAGGAAAGCTTTGCAGTGGGTTGGAGGTGTTAAAGTTGGAGAATAATGATAACAGCCCCCCAGAAGCATCCCACAGAAGGGGCATTTACCCTGGTGCCTATTAATAGCGATCCCAAAAACCATCCCTTGTGCAGAACATTTAAAAAATGAGGGGACAGCCCTCAGCCCAAAGGTTGCTTCCCAAAGTTGCCATCTGCAGGCTCCAGAGCCTAGAATGAATGAAAGCTAGAAGTTTATTCACATAGTCTGTGAATAGTGATAGGCAATGACTTGCAGAACGGGGTAATTTGCTGGTATTGAAACTGACAGTGGGCGTAACGTACTTGGCACATTTTTAATATACTTAGCATATTTTATTTCAAACTTCTTAAAAGGATATGCTGTAATTGATCTGTTTTTAGTGAGAGTATGGAAGAATGTTGCTGGAAGCCTGTATCAACAGAAAAGGATGGCAGAATTAAAAGATGCCTATTAAAACTGATTAAACTCTTCAATAGTAATTACTGTGTATGATATATTATCCACAAATAACTGGATACCTATACATTTTCACTGCATGTTACAAGATCTTTGGACAGTACACTTTAGGAAGTAAAACAGTTGGCTTAATTAAAACAAAAAATAGTATAACAGATTTTACATGTATGCTTCAGACATAATTTCAGTGATGTGGAGGATCCCTGCTGTACCCACAGCTTCCAGCACAATACATGTTGGTGCAGTCAAATATCAAATGGTATGAGCTCTAGTGTATGCCACACTAGATGCCTTCTTTTAACAGATAAAAGGAAAAAAAAAAAGTTAAAAATGTCAGCAATTAAGTTTGATGTAGTTTCATCTTTTGGTTTTAAAAGAGATGGAGGTTTAAATACCTATAAATTTGAAGGCTTTCATATCTGTGCAGTTTCCATTCTGATTCAGTTAAGGATGGAATTTGAGTCTACCCCTCATCAGCAAGGTCATCTTAACAATTAATGAAAATGCTTAGATAAATTTGTCTGGTTTTCTTTTTTTTCTGTTACTCCACTGCAGACCTTTAACAGTAGCGCTCCAATGCTAAGAAATATTAGTCAAAAGTTTAATTGCATGGAAGTGGCAAGAACCCTCACCATGAGTGTTATTTTGGTTCAGAGAACACAGACTAGACTTATCAGACTCCATTGTACCTCTGTTTTTTAAAATAATGTTAAACATTTCCATTGACATCGATTCCAGTAATGTGTTTGGTGTCAAGTATGTAAATGCACTTAGAGGTCCTGAGGCTGTCTCTATAAGCCCTTCAAAACTGTAGAACTGCTGCTTCAGTCTAGGGACTCATACATGGAATTCTTGCTGGACCAAACAGTCTGACAGATGTTTTTTGACATCAAAATGAAAAATAAAAGAGACATAAACTCCAAATCACTAATTACTTTTTTTTTTTTTTAGAATGTATGATGATAACTATATGTTCATAGGAGAAACTAATTTGATTTACAGCTCTCATAATTAAATTAATGCCATGTATTTAATAAATCCAAAACAAGCCTTTAAAACAAAAATTTGAGATTGCACAGGCATCAAAATCTATGGTATCACATAACTTATGGTTTATACAGTCAGGAACTGGCTTGTACAGCTCTAATCCTTCAAGGAAGATCATGGTATATGTGGAATAACTGTGAAAAGCAGCATGGGATGGGAGAATGTGTTCTATAGAAGGGCTGTGTTTCTGTGTTTTCTAGAGAAAGGTGTAACTGAGGCCCCTTCCTCTTAACCTTTTATTGAGCTGAACAGAGCTGCTCACTGAGGAATGTCATGCCAAATATAGCTTGGCTCTAGTTTACCCCAGAGCAAGGGGATAACTCCCACAGGAGTCTCACTGTGCAGCATCTTTATCAGAGCTTATAGCTAGTTTATACCAAAGAAACCATTACATTTTTACATTAAGTTAAAATGTTAACTTTAATTCTTCTGTTACCTTAGTGGAATGAACTATTATTTTTTTTATTTTCAAGTAAGACAACATAGGCTTGAAATTAAGTCTGTGATAGGTAATTTGGGGTTTTTTTAATAATAATAAATTTATTAATGAACTTTTCAAACAAAAAGAAGAATAAGAATAGTATCTTATAAAGAATATTATCTAAGGAAAAAAAAATATTTGCAAGGAGAGTATTACCTCCTATTTTTGGAATTTCTCTAAGATTCATGTCTTGGCTGTATTTCAAGAATCTGTCTATAGGTTGCATTCCTGAGCCTATCAGCCTTACAGATCGGTTAATAAAAGTCAATCAGTGATTGTTTAACTTGCCTGCTACTGCCTGAAGCAGAATTACAAAAGCCAAATGTGTTCAAAACTCCACCAGGAGTTTCTGTCATCTTAAAACTCCAAGTGTATGACCTCATGGCAACTAAAAAATAAATATTCCACAACAGCTTGAAGAAACTTGCAGTTACTATGCATTCATGTCAACAAAATAAGAAATCACACTTGAGGAATAGCAATGTTTTCACTTTCTGCTCTTGGAATAATTCATTTAGAAATGGAAACTAATGGCAAAAGCACCATGAATATGAAACAACTGACAAGGAGAAACTAACAAATGCAATTAATTAGAAAATAGTAATGTGATTGCTAAGTGAGAAGGTTTATAAGCAACATAGAATTGTCATGTGCATTAATCAGGTTCACTGCAGTTACAATTAACTATTCAATATTAAGCTTCCTCACATATTCTGAATATCCTGACTGATTTACCATGAATTTCTATGTAGTCCTGACTTTGAACTTTCATTAGTGTTCTTTCTTCTGTATACTCAGCTAGGGTATATTTTGTTTCATGAAGATGACTTTCAAATGCACTAAAGTAATTTGTTAATGCAAATTGTTTTTCTTTCATGAAATCACACACAATTTTAGTTAAATGTGAGGTGAAACACTCTAAGTAATTGCTATAGAAACAAATATGCAATCAGCTTTCATTAATTTTTAAGTGAATTGGGGGTGTTATTCTTATAATGAAACAGTATTATATCTTCTTAATCCATTGATCTAATTCATAACTTAGACCTAAGAATTAGTGAGAATATTTTACTTGTGTAATGGGAATTGAAGCTAGCAAATAAAGTGATTTTTTTTAGTTCAATCAGGAATTTTAGTTCAACTGTTTTAGCAATAGTATTTTCATATGCATTTTCTTTCAAAAATAGCATTTCTTCTCACAAATACATGTTCTAGAATCTTTAAGATTATATAAATACAGCTTTAAGATGTAAAAATTGGGAATAAATTCTGTCTCCTGGTTCCACAACCAGAAAGCTACATGCCATTTGCCTCAAAGTCTAAGAAAATTAGCTGCTGACCATTTTACAGTAAGTTTAGCAGTACAATTGTGAAAGACTGGGCAATAACACAATTCATCCAATTTGTACACAGTCTTCCTTCAAAGATTGAGCAGTTTTTGCAACTTCAAGGGTTTACATGCCTAGCAATGGGGATGTGGCACCGTTGCAAAATTGTCTGGGAAATGCAGCAGTGGACTTGGCCAAGGAGGTGTATCTAGCCTTGGCCACTGGAGACCAGCAGTACTATCATTAGGAGAATATTAGGCACATTTTACAACGTAATCTGAGATCAATTTCTTAAAACTACTTCACATGCTCTTTCTATTTTTCAAAGTTCATGATGGATCACGGTCTTGAATTTAAAGGACATACATGTGAGAAGAGCTCAGGTTTTAGAAGAAGCATGGATCTGAACTTACATTAGAGAAATACTGAAGTCTGTGTTGATTTTAATTAGCATGGATTATTTAATCTGTGGAAAGTTAGAGTTTAATATTAGAAAAGTGAGACTTGAAAACACACACTCCTGTGAAATTCTGCAAAATGAAGAGTCAGATTTGGGCTTTAGTTTCTCATCAGTTTCTTGTTGATAGGCATAGTGATTTCCACAGTCGATGTGGACTTACTTATACAGATTAATTTCAGAATGCATAGTTCAATGCAAAAGGAGATTAGAATATCAACCAGTATCAGTGCAGGGCTTTTTTGGGTTTTTTTTTAAATATTTGGCTTGTTAGCAGTAGGATTTTTGAAAAAAAACATCCTTACAGTAAGCTCCTTGGTAAGCAGAGCTTATGAAGGCTATCAAGAAATAGCCTTGCACTTCAACAGAAATATTTTCATTTGGTATCAGCAATCAGCCTAACTCCTCTGAAGGCCTCAGAATTGGTTCTGCTAGCTTTTCTCTTTCCTCTGGTTCATTCCTCAGGAATTTTGAAGGAGTATCAGCCAAACTGGTGCTACTGGTTCATTTTCACTTGAAGCTTTCAAAGGAAACTGCTGAAATAGATCGGGCCACGTGCAGTCTTGTTTTACACAGTTACCAGACTTGTACCATTAGAAAATGCGGTGCATTTATTTTAAAGCATCCTTTCCACTGCAGTTGTGTGGAACAATGATCTGCTGAATTTAATTCACAGATCAAAGAGGGAGGAAATTAACCAACACAGTAAATTGATTATTTCATGGGTGACATAACCAAGGCAATGATTTATCTTAATAAAGAGCAACATCCCTCTAGTCCTTAACTGAATTCCAGCCAATGCAATAATACTCAGTTGTTAATGACTTTGATGTTGATGTGGAAAAGTGAATGACTGTATAATCACTGAAATGAGACCTCATCACAGTTGGAAATGTTTAAGCCAAATCATTTTGGACTGTGAAAAGAGCCCTGAGTGGTATAGATTGGCTGGGTCCCAGATTTTCAGCCTTAACTAAACAGGGTCTGAAAACTTTATCATACTGCCATGCCTCAGGCTGGTCTGCAATTCTGACAGCCCCAGAGAATTACAGTTTAATGTGTATGTGTGGACTCACTGCAGAAAAAGAATTCAGAATTTACAGAATGCCACGGCGGTACAGGAAACCCACCTCATGCAGGTTGAGGTTGAGGTTAATGAACTCAGACTTTGACTCCCAAGCAAATCCAATGGCCAAAACCGGCAAAGCGGGGCAAGCACGACATGCTGGTGCCGCTGAGCGGGCTCCAGGCTCGGGGCGCGGGGAGCTCCGGCCCTGAGGCGCGGGCAGAGCCGGCGGCGGCAGCTCGGCCCCGGGCAGAGCTCCCCTGGCCCTGCGCTGCCAGCCAAGGCCCAGCCCGGCACAGGGGCTGCCCTGGGCCGCTCCAGCTGCCGGCATCCATGGGGATCCACACGGCCGGGATCCACACGGCCGGGATCCACACGGCCGGGATCCACACGGCCGGGATCCACACGGCCGGGATCCATACGGCCGGGATCCACACGGATCCACACGGCCGGGATCCACACGGCCAGGATCCATGGGGATCCACACGGCCGGGATCCATGGGCATCCACACGGGGGAACGGGCCAGACAGCCGCAAAATGCTGGGATCGGCCCTAGGGGGAGCTGGGCGTGCCTGCCGCACAGCGCCAGCAATAAATACCTGCCTAGCTGCAGCTGTCTTTGGGAGAAGGAACAGAAGAAAGGAAACAGAAGCCAAATAGGAAAACTTGTACTGAGAGCTTATGTTTATATCCTACATCACTAAATATGGCTTAGGACGCTGAAATGCAGCATTAGTCATTTGTAGCAGCCTTCACCTCCCCCTTTACCCTTCCCTACGAACTCTTACAATAACAAACCAGACTAAAATTAGAGCTGCTTTATAGTACATTCATTTGATTATCATTGTCTCGGTACTGATTGAAGACCTAACATCAGTAGGAGGGATACCCTTTACATCGAGCTTCCCTGTTGCTGATGCTCAGCTCTGGGATCCAAGGAGGAAGTCAGGTCCTATTTTTTCTGCTCAGGTTTCCTTCACAGCCACTCAGTTCCCAGAGAAAGATTCCTGGCATTGACTTTACCCCGTCCATGCCTTGTTAACTTTTCTTATTTTTTAAAAAAGACGGGAAGAACATTTTGCATCCTCCCAGCCTGGCATTGCCCCATACACACTGAGAGAAATCAAGAGGAGATGAGGGAGGAAGAATATGATGGCAAATTACGAAGTTTGCAAGTCCAGCTTTTCTAAGCTCAGCAGAGAGGCAGAGGCAGCTGCAGGTAGGTTTGGAGGAATTTCAAGAACTCACCCTATTTGAATACCACACAGCCTCCAGGCTCCAGAAACATGATACCCTGATGCTGATCATTTAAGGAGAAAAAGGGCTAAGGATTATTAAACTGCTCATCCAGGCCTGCAGCTGGGGGTGACTCAGAGTGCAGAGTTGGAAAAATGCCCATGTGGCAAGATTAGAAACTCATTTGTGTAGTTTATGTGGCCTTGCCAGGAGCCTCCGTTTTTTTTCCAAACCTTCAGTTTATTAACTTTAAAAGCACTCCTTTCCTGTTGGGGATCTGGCATGGCTGCAGCCCGGCAGCTCTTTCTCCTTTTGCATTAACAACACTTAAAGGCTTTCTTTCCTTTTCAAAATCGACTGTGTGAGATCATCTGGAATTTTCAAATGTGCTCGCTCTTTCTTTTCATTTCTTTCTTTGTCCCAGGGTTCAATTTAAATCCAAGTGCTTTTAAACTAACTGTATTCAGCCAGCCAGCACTTTCAGGAGTATATGTTATGAAAGCAGGAAAAGAAAAGGCCTTCTTGTCATCAAAACCATAATAATTATGTGTCAAATGTAATTACTGCTCTGTGGGTAATACATCTAATACTCGGTGACAGAGTAAGCAGCCTGCAGAAGTAGAAAGTAACTGGTGGCAGGATCAAATTTGGTATAAAATTAACCATCATGCTTAAATACTCTGTCTTATAAAGTTCTACCAAAAATGCAAAGGCAAGGAAAAAAGGGGTTTTTTTCTTCATCTAAAATTGTTAATGTGCAAAAGCTCAGTTCTCTCCACCTCCATACAATGAATCACAGCTCTTTTAAAATAAGAAACACTGCTATAAATGTGTACATTACAAGGATCACACTCTTGTGAAGGAGCTCATCTAACAGGAAGGAATTAAGTGTGGGAGTTCTCTCCTCTTAACCCATTATGTTTCCTCATTATTACCTTCACACTGCACGCTTGATTCATTCGATAAGAAACAAGCTTTCCACATTTCCCTACCTTCTTTAAAATACACAAACTAATGAGCAGCTGGTGAGACTGACATGTGCCTGTGAATTTGAAGACTACTGAAATGTGTAGTCATATTCTGAAGGAGCAAAAAAGTGCTATGTCAGGAAACAGTATTCTAAATATGACAGCAAGTGTGAGAAACTTGTCCAGTTTAAAAAATACATGTCCTCTCCTCTCTAACACTCTTCCAAGTAGACTTAAAAAACCTAACATAGTCAAAAAACACTTTAAAAAGGTAACGATTTGCTAATGTGAGTCTAGATTCTGAAAATAATCATCAATAACCATGTTTAGAAGTTATATTCTGAGTAAAATTAATTAATCTAATTGTTACCTAAAGGCATAAGTTTTTTGTAGGAATGATGTTTTTTACTAGAGTTAACATTACATATACATGTGTCTTTACTAATTTGTGTAGGCCTATATAAGGGTAAATTTGAGAATAATAAGTATACACTAAGTGGCTCTACATTCTAGTCCTTAGTTTTACATGCTCTTGCATGATAATCAGAAAACCAGGATTTCTGTACCTTTTCATTTCAACTTTATTAACATGCTTTGATTTTCTTTACATTTGCTTTGTCTTTCTATTTCAGGAATGTTTCCTAGCAGACATATTTAATGAAATATTAATAATATTAGAGATCTTTGAAAAGTTTGAAAGATTTTCAAAATGTCTTTACATCTGAATTAATTTTCTCAATCTAAACTTTCTTTGAAATTTTGTAACTCAAAATACTCGTCAAGTAACTATAATGCTTCATTATATAAGAAAGATTCATGGTTATAATTTATTATATTGGAAGCCTGATTTTAAAGATCACAGTCATCCAATTAAACAGTAGTGTTCTATCAAAGAATTAAAATCAGGTTTTTAAAAATCCAGCACTTAAAAAGGTGCTCCCAAATGAGGAATTGACCGATATTTTGTGATTTTTAAATTGCACACTTGGGAAAAAAGAAACTGGAAAATGCTGGACAAACCACCAGCTTTTAAAGATTTAGTATGGGATATTTATTCTTTTCTCTCTAGGCCTATTCCTTTTTCCACATATCAAAAAAAAAGCCCCAGATAAATTTTTTTACAATTTTTGGGTGCTCCAAATATTCTAGTAAAAACTAGTTGTTAAGTGAAACCCAAAGTTTGTCTCCAGTATTAGGTGTGAGAAAATGAAGGTACCTCATGGACTTGTTTTTGCCTGGTCAATAGGCATGTTCAAATACTATTCTGCTTTGTAATAAGACTTCGGCACACATTTCACTGACTACCAAACTATGCATATAGAGGCATATTTAGCAGCATTTTCTAGCAGCCTCAGGGCAAGATTGTTTGTAAAAGTTATTGGTATTACCTAGAACAGGTAGATTATAGGAAAGTATTTCCACTAATTAGCCTCCGTGTTCTCATGTGTTTATTTCTTGAAAAGATACCACAATTCTGTCTCCTATAAATGGCTAATTGGCACCAACTTTAATTTATGGAAAGTAAGTGCTAGAAGAGCTCCACATTCAAGTTAGCAGTGAGAAACTGATTGTACCATAATGAAAGAGCAGTGGTGCTTAACAAGGGTTATTTCCTCAAAAAAAAAATTCATCCTAATGGATAAAATATTTGGGGTTTATCTGGTACACATACCTTGGGTATACTAAGGGTGCTTCCTGTAAATTTCAGTAATCCCAGTTCCACTAGGTGTACTATGTAGTAGAAGCAGTGCTGTCTGTACACGTAATTATCAGCACTTGAGGAACACAGGCCCCAAAGCATTCTCTGGCTTTCTTTGGATAAATAAGATTGTTGAAAAGAATGGCTCAGAACTGCCAGGTTTGGTTATGCTTTCTGAAGAATTAAGTCAACGTGAAAGAAATCATGTTTTCAAACAGTATTGCATTCTTTAGAATGATACCCCAATTTATTGAACTGTACTTACTGGGTCCCAGGTTCAAATGCTACTTCTGCTCATCAGTCACCGCTTGTTGCTTGAACTAAACAACAAATCTGTAATTTTGAACTTGACAAGAATTAGGTCCCAAAAGAAAAAAAAAATTCAAATACTTATGACTGGCTTCCAAATTGGAAACACTTGTAAGAGTTATATATTTTCCTGAAATAAATTAGTGATGAGGAGTTCAGATAGGAGCTACATAGACAAAAATAAAATAGTACAATAAGTATTTCAGGTACCAGAAAAGGGATTGCTGCAAGTAGATAGGTATAAGAGGAAAGAATATGTGACCTCAGCCTGCTGACTTCCTATAACACCAAAATAGATGCTTGATACCTCTGTTGTGTTAACCAGAAAATGACTGCCTGAAGCAAGATCAAATGTCTCATTAGCACTTATAATCGCTTCCATAAGATGAAAACAGATGAAAGAAGAAAGGATGAAATTCAAACAGCAGAGCAAAAAAAATGGATCACTTTTGTTCTGTGGTGTGCCTTCTCTCTCAGATGGGCCTCTTATAATTAACCTGAGTTCAACAAAGTCATTATAAATGGAGTTCCAGAAAATCTGATCCCACTTTTCACAGTGTTCATAAATACAGGGGATGGTTCATTGTATAACCACGAGTAATTACAATAAAGGATAAAATTTCTTCCTGAACAAAATTTTAATAATAGATTTATTACTACCTTCCAAACTGATGACAGCATGTTCTCTCACTTCCATATCTCTATGTTTTCACTATGGCAAAGAAATCAGCCTTAACTACTAGAAAAGTAATATTCTTCCAGAATTCTAGAAATCCACCTTGATTCCTTCTCATCAGGGAAGTTATCACTTAATTTTTTCTAACCTATGGGCTGTGCTAGCCTATGAGATTGCTGTTGATGATGCATGAAGAATAATATTGATTCATATTGCAGTTGCATAAATTTGATACGTGGAAAGACCTACCCGTGCACTGAATACATGAAATAAAGGATAGCTACATGCATTTGCTTGGCTACATTTAATGACTTCTGACATGTTCAGGAGCAGAATGCTAATAAGAAGTAGTTTTTAAGAAGTGATGCTGAAGAGATGGAGAGGCTGCTACAGTCACTCTACAGAGTGCAACATGGTAAGGACCACCAGGTTTCACCTTCAAGAAAAGATGACTGACAGGCTAATGACTATTCCAGGTTATGATAGGTGATGTTATTTTTCCATGCTTCTGTTTCTCTTGATTATAACATTTAATATTTAGTGAGGCAGCCAGTTCTGTGACATTACTTACCAGAAAGTACAGGCTCAGAACAGTGTGCTGTTATGAGAGAAAGTAGTTGTAAGAATCCATTGTTTCCTCCCATTTAATTAGTCATGGTTTAGTAAAACACAGTATGTTAGATGAATGTAGGTATGAACCCTTTTACTTTCTTGGTGCTTAGATTGCTGGTACTAGTTTATATCCACAAGTATAATAATTCAAATCTACTGACTTGACAATGTGCAAGTATTGTGTATTTGGACATAAGTGCAATAAGACCAAGAAAGATCAGAAACAGTTTGAATATTAGCATTCCCTTATAATTTTTCTGTCTTCCACTTAAAAAAAAAAAGTCCTCAAATATCTCTGATGGAGGCTCACAAGGAAGAAGGTCTAGTAAAATCAAAATAAATAATTTGCATTTAAGGATAAGGGTAATATGTATGAAAGAGATGGATATCTTTCTTCATATGATTTCTTTGGTGATGGTGGTATTTACCTCCAGGTTCTCTAAATCAGTATTGTTATTAATGATTTATGAACAAAATGAGCTTTCAAAGGGACTGGGTAGCACCCTACTGAAAAATTCTTTATGGGGTAGATACTAAGTAGTAGTGGGTAGATACTAACTTCAGTTTCACGAACTGAAGTGGATATCATGACAACAAAGTTGGGTTTTATCAGAGTTTAAAGTGACTTGCAAATTATAAAAGTCTGAGAGTGTTCTCTGTGAAGAAAATGTCTCTGTCATATTTACATAGCCACATTTATTTTGGTGACACCAGGTAAGCACAGTCTTCTGAAGTGAAGCAAAACGAAAAGTTATGACATGTAGGATGACATGGAATAGTGTGAAAGTCACAGCATTTGCTTCACTGGATACTCACAATGTAGATCCAAGAATTACTCACAATCTTAACTGGTCAGTATCCTTTATCAGCAGCTGTGAAAAATCCCACACACTGATGAAAATGCTGCAGAAAATGCACAACAGGTTCTGTGGAAGGTTGATGTTTTGCTGGTTTCCCACTTAGATGAATAGCTTCTGATTGAAAGATGAATGTAATGCATGATCTCCACAGTGGGAAGTTGTTCTTTTGGTGTACTATGTTTTTCATGCTAACTTAGATGTTTCTTTCATTCAAGCAATATGCTTATAGCAACTGCAAGATCAAGCTGTAACTGCAATGACCAGGGCTAAATTTAAGTAGCAAAAATGTTGCCTCTGTTTTCCACAAAGAAGAAAATGTTGATTTTAAAAGTAACCTTCAGTTTATATCTCCCCATCTCTCACCACTATTTAAATTTTCTAAAATCCTCTTCCTTCCCTGTGCAATTGTTCAGAATTTCTCCCATCCACTTTCTTCCTACATACAACAAATATGGCTTTAATATTGAATTTGCTGTACTTAATAATTATTAACACAGTGGAATTAAAAAATACATGCCAATTATCAAATTATTTTTCTTTCGCAGTTGTCTTAAAATTTTTCCTACCTTCATTTCCTGCCTTTAAAATCTTCCTCTTTGTGAGAAATTGTATATGTATAATAACTAAATCAAGACAGAGATGACTATGAGGCATTAAGCAAGTATCAGTTTTGCCCCTTAGTTCCACCATCTGCTGTGATACACACAGTGCACTTCCAAAAGAAAAATATTCTCTGCATTAAGCTCATTATAGAACTGACAAACTTTGATAAGAAAATAATAATTCTCTACATTGTCGCTTTTGCTATTTCAACATTTACTATCAACTGCTACTTAAATTCAGCTCATTACAACGGACACTGCACAATCTACTACACAAAAATACACATCAGCATTCAATCAATTTGGTTTGAAGTAAGAAACACAAAGGACTACCAAGATATACCTTGGGCTGTAAAGCCAAGGTTATCAGGTTCATAGGAAACCTGAAGTCAATTACACTTAGAGTGTTCTCCATCTTTCTTCAAGTCAAAAAATTAATGCAATTTTTTAAATCATGAAAATGTGTTAAATGTACAAAAGTAATAGAGATCCAAACCTTGTATATGAGATAAATATGCATTTTCCCACAAAGAACCTATGGTTTCATTTTTATGGAGACAACATCTTAACAGAACTAGCAAGAAAAAATACTGACACTGATAAGCATGATAAAATATTACTACCATACTCTATTTTTGTACAACAGCAATATATTACACACACATAAAATTAACTTAACCAGGAAGGCACATTTTTCAGAAGTTCAGGGAAACAAATTCAGTTTTATAAATAGTATTATCATGAAGTCATTCAAAACAATGGACCTTTCTCTCAACTATAAAAAGCTTCTAGATATGTTTTCTAATGTATCTTTATAAAACCAGGTTAAAAAAATAAAGGGAAAGGGATGAAAACTTTTTATTGAATGTATGCTACTCATGCTGCTTCTTGTACCTTTACAGATATACTGTACACATATGAAGATAAATTAGAATACATAGAGATGCACAGGAACCAAAAATTAATTATGATTAACATAATTATGATTAACATTTATTATAAAGTATATACCTATACTTTGGTAAAAGCACTGGTATGACTTTTTGCATGGTGACATTCTGTGCTCTGTCTGGAATTCACCCCTTACAAGCTTTAGGAAATGCTGAAAAACATGTGGTTACTCACCATCAAGTTTATATAACCTTGCCCTGCATGAGAACTGCAACTGTCCCCTCCAAAATAAAAACAAAATAAGGAAGGGATACAGGGGTTCCCCTCCCCCTTTGCCAAATGAATACATTTCTGTGTCCTGTCCAGGCTCCAAGAGAAGGAAGTTGGGTTCAGTTGTCAGAGTGCCAACGCCATGGCTCAGGAGAATAGAGCTCCATTGCCTGTTCTTGCGCTGACGTCCTGTGTGAACCCGGGTAGCTCACAGTTCCCTCCCTTCCCCCGAAAAATGAGAATAGCACTGTCCTAAAGCCAGCTGTGGCACTGATAAATAAATATGAGGCTGAAAGATATCCAGGTTGTGTGAGGGGTGGGAGCACAGGCACAGCAATACAATCATTTCTCTTCTTTCGTTGGCTCACAGAATATTGCTGCACGACATACCTGGAATATACAAATGCATTTTCTCTTTCAAATTATCCAACACAGATAAAGATGTCTGATTCTAACCATTTCAACATTCAACCATTTCAGAAAACTGAGAATAACAAAGTCTGGGGGTTTGACATTGTGACATCACAGCCTAACATTACCCATCCATTTAGCCATTGTTATTAGACAGTAAATGTTACCACTCTTATTACTGGAATAGCCACAGACATAACAATGTTAGAGTATCCTAAACCAAATATTTTTGGATCTAGGGATTTGAGACATTTTTTAAATGTATAAGGGAATAATACTTAGGAGGGTAGTGGTATTGCTTGTACATAACCTACACTTGATGATGTGTGTTGTACTGTTCCAGGCAGAACAGCTTTACTGAACTCAGTGATCCATCTTTGATTTTTGTGATTCTGTCTTTCCTTCCACACATTCTCCTTTCAATTTATTTAAAAAAATAATACCTGATTTATTTAATTGGAACGTATTCCTTTAATTAAACTTGGAAATACTGTTGAGAGTGGAAATACTCTTGAGAAAAATACTAACTGTATTTCCTAGATTAGCTTATTACTTTTTATGGGAACTTGCAAAAGAGGAAAAAAAAGCTAACTAACAACCATTTGAAATGAAATCACTTAGTCTTCATGCATAAGTATTTTCCTGTAAATATTTGATTCTCCATTTACCCACCGTATGTCCAGTAAAAACAAGGGATGGAAAGTGGCCATTTCGGTGACCTTGTGTCCCTCCCTTAGAGGAAGGCAGCTGACAGGTAGATATATGAACAGTTTGTTATTGCAGATTCCAGATCTTGTGATTATCTCTGACTCAACTTCTGGGGTTTTATCTGGAATTCCTGTGCCAGGTCAACTTGTGTACTACTCCTTGTCTTTACCTTGTAGCGACCCCAGGTTAAAAATACACCTTACAATAATACATAACAGTTTCCAAAATTACTGGTTGAATTGAAATAATGATGGCAAGCTCCAGACTAAGAATGATCCAAAAGATATGTCTCAAAATGTAGACTTCAGTTTATCCGTGAAGATATTGTCATTATGTTATTATGCTATCATTTATCTATACTTTTGTTGGTTTAGTTTTCAGATTTACTTGATGCAGTAGATACAGTAGATAATTACCATTCATTTTCTTATTTAATAAACCATATCAATTATATAATCTTTCAGCATATTATGTGATACTGCCAGATGACATATTTTTAAATTCCTTTTTAGAATTGCTTGTGAATTATTTGATGAGGAAAGGTAAGTATTTACATTTAAATCTCTTTTATGTGTGTAGGATATAGTTCTATATTTATTCACTGTAAAATAAGCAAAATATAACTTATGAATCAGTGTCACTAATATTTATAAAGTACTCTAAGTTCCTCTGGTAAATATTTTGGCAAGAATGTGGCACACATTGGCAAATTTTGTCTAAATCTTCCTGATCCTTTATCCAATATCAGGTTATATTTCCTTGCCTCCCCTAAATAAATTTCAAATTCTGCTGATGTCATGTCCTTTGCTAATATTTTTTGCCACATTAGGCCTCTTCAAAAGTTTTATTATTTTCCTCATCAACAGAAAAAGAAAAACCACTTCAAATTTTTGAAAGTTATGGATGTCTTATTTTTGAAATACATCTTAGTAACCTAGGATAAGGTCATCTCTGGCTTTTCTCACAGCAAAAAATAAATGCATTTTATTCCTCTTCCCCATCATTCACTTCCTCCTGTAGATAGCATAGATGTTCTGGCAGAGATTTGCTGACATTTTGCTTCCTTCTCATTAATCTCTATCTTCTGAGCCCTCACCACAGCACACCTATCATTCTTAGGGTAATGTTGCAGGATTTCTCCAATTTCCTGTGGGAATATCTTTCTAGCAAGATGCAGAAGCCAGGAGAGAATTGTGACAATGCACTATAAAGTGAACAATGCACATGTTATTGCAGAACTAAGGGAGGAACAGGGGACAAGAGTTCTGCTATTTTTGTTCATGTCTCAACACAAGATTAGCCTTCCCTGCACGTAAACACAGGAAAACAGGACATCTTCTCCTTCAAACTTGGACTTCAAACTGAAAGTTAGAGCAAGTACCTAGATTTGGGTGGTTTGCCATGGCTCAGTCCTGTCTCTGTGCTATGATTTGTTGTTTCTCAGTAGTACTGGCTCACTTAGATTTCCTGAAAGGTGCACAGGTACCAAGAAATATAGCAAAATAAATGGATCTGAAAAACAATAAAAAGCACTTCATTAGAGATTGAATTTATAATGCAGAAATATGTTTTGGTTTTTTTTTTCAGTTACAGTGTTGCACAACCTTTGTAACCAGGTTTGGATAAAATAAGCAAGAAGGAAATACATAAAGGAGTCTGCTGCCTCAACAAAGGCATGTGGATGTAGCTGTTGAGTAGATCTCTACCATTTTAGATCCTCTGTGGTATCAGCCTTGCCTCCAGCCACCACTCCAGAAGTAACCAATATTTCCATACATCTTACAGCACATGTTCTGTGTGCACATGAATATGCCAGGTATCTCAGAACACCTCAGATGACACCAGATGTTTAACTTGGAAACTGGGGACCACCCTTCACACCTGCATGCTTGTGAGCCTGTTGAATCTGAACTAAATAAATACACTACAAGTCTCTCTTACTGTGCAGGCAATGTATACCCAACTTCAGAATCAGTCTTTTTATGCTTCTTAAAGAATAATTCCCTCACTCCAAAGCTTTAGACTGATATTCTTTATCTTCTCTTGGTATGGGATGTTAAAGACAAAAATTGCATAATAACATAATGATATGTTAAAGCAGAAATGCTTTGGAAATTGATATCCATGCTCCTTAAGCCAGCACTTCCCTTCATTGCTTCCAGTTTTCTCAGCTGCCAAAGAGGACAGGTTTTTTTTTACCTCCTCCCCATTTTTTCCATATGCCTGTGCATTACACTATCTATAGGGTAACAAATTTGGAGTGCACACAAAGAATTAACATATTTAATTTTTAGAGAATACACACACATAACAATTCTTTGTTTGATTTAGAAGAGTGATTATAGCCAAAGTGGCATTATACCAATTACTAGCTCTTTCCCAGAAAAATTAACAATAGATTTAAATCCAAACTGTTTAGAGAAAACACACTGCTAGATGACCTGGGAAGCTCACTGTTGTGAATGTGGCTCTAGAATTATTTTCTTTTTGACACCATACCTCACTGGAGAAGTTAAAGTGCTGCTATGTCATGGATGTTGACATAAGTGGAAAAATTGAAAAGAAAAATTAGTTTATGAAACAAGTTATTTGGCATTTAATGGTGAATGGTGGAAGGTTAAAGATGTTAAGATCATAGCTGATAACAGAAAACTAGAAAACAAAAGAAGTAGCCTATGACCTATGGCTTTCAGGCATATAGGAAAATAAACATCTGACTTGAAAGGTTTAATCCTTAACCCCTTTACATTTTGCAAGGGAAGCTGCTTATAGTTGGACATTTTGCATTTCCACTCAACAGGCCACCATGCTGGCATACAGTGTCTGAATCAGAAATATGGATTCTAACCAAAATGTACTGCTGAACATGAGGATCCTCGATTCTGCTCAGGTTATCAATTTCTTTTCAGCTTATTTGTTACATCTATGGAAACAATAACCTATTGTGTCAATAATTTTATTCTAATGATGGAACAATTGAACAATTATCAGGAAAATAAACATTTTCAAAACAGACTGGCTACAGGGAAGGAAATAAAACATCATATAAATAATGATTACATAATATCTTCCGTTTGATAGTCTGAGTTACTGCTCTTCCTTCACTTGTAAAATGTTCTCTCCAGTTTTGTTCCTTCGTACAAAATATCCTAAGTCTGTTTACAGGAAAAATAATTCAACTTACATTGTAACTGCCAGCTTCTTTTAAAAGTGTCTATAATGCACATATTTGCATAACTCTGCATGTTTTCAGGTGCAAAACATTATGGCTTCTGAATCAAAACACCCCCTAAAAAATGCTTAAGACTATCCTTACCCAAGAAATATCTTCACTGAGGTTTAAATAAAAGCAAAAGGAGATGATTTTGTGAATTGAAGCATGACACATAGGCATTTTTTAAAATATTCTGTAACAAATAAGAGTGCAAATAAAAAATTAGGACATTTTCTTATTGACATAACTTGTGCTGTCATAATTTCAAAATGCCTCATTGAACTGAGGAGCCTGTTGCTACAGATAATATGCAGATGAAGTAGGAAGCAGACATATCTCATGTCTGCTTAAGCAAAGCAGACTGTACCAAAATATACAGAAATAGCTGCATGGAAGCATTAAGTACCTTACCAGCATGTCAGTGAAAGAGTAAGCTTAAATTGGTGGGTTACATGATGAGAATTTTGAAGTTCTGAAGACCTCAGACCTAGCTAGATGTATGCTTTTTCTGTCCATTCAATAATTTTCTCTGCTTTTATCTGTTCTGCTCATACAGCACACATCCACATGGCAAACGATGGCTCCATTCTGGTCAACAGAAAAATGAAATATCTGCTGTATAGGTAAAATAAATGTTTCTCCAAAGAAAAGGATGTGGCTTTTATGGTTGCATCTATTCATTCAGAGTCACCGTTAAGGTCATAAAATTGACAACTCTCTTTTGTCAAGATTTGCAAATGAAAGATTAGCAATGTGAGTGCCCAGACTCTTTTACAGAGTGCAGAGTTTCCTCAGTATTATTGACACAACTAATAAAAAATATTAGTAAAAGACTAATGATTGGAAGGTACTAAACACCTGCTTCTGTAAAACAAGCTTATTCAAGACAAGGAAAAATCTGACACTTTCCAAATAATTTCTTAAATCTTATCAAAACTATATCTCTAACACAAATCACAAAACAGAAGTTAAAAACTCTGATTGTATAAGAGCAAGAGATGCTTAACAAAGTCACATGAAAGCTACTTTTCACAAACTAAATTTAACTAAGTGCAGAAAATCTGGAGTGGTTCCTCTCCAGCGACACAGTGGGTGTTAATTTATTAATCACTCTTCTTTTGCTAACATCATCCCTAGGACATTATACCCCCCATATTCTTAAACAGGCAAGGGAGACTAACTGGACATTATACGTGGCAGCTAACAAAATAAGTCATTAAATGCCTAGGAAAAAACAGACTTGAATAGATGGTATGCAACAGAGAAAGACAGTTGACAAAATATGGATTTTGCAAACATCCATTAATCAAATAAATTCAAATATTTGTTTAGAAAATTGTCTTTCACAGATCAAAATGAGTGAACTAGTATTGTCAAACAACACAAATTGAGCATTTGGCTTGACATCAAAACAATTACTGAGAAACAGTCAGTGTAGTCTTTATTCAGATTCAGGGCATCTTCCTTTTTCAGGACTCCCATTCCTGTTTCTAGGGCCATCCAGAGAGGCAGATGCAGAGCAAAGGAAATGGGTACAGTTCAGTTTGCTCCTTGCTATCTTAGCTGGTATTTGGTGTGCCATTACCTTATGCTAGGAAAAACAAATCAAAACAGGACATGTTGCCAGCAGATGAATTCATAGTTAAAGGAACAGCTAACAGTTGTAAGATGTTTATCAGCTCTGCTTGCTCGTTTTGCAGATGTATCCATACTTTCTGTCATATTATGTTCTTTTTTTTTTTTTTCACTGTAATGTGGTAGAGACATCCCAATGGTCAGGATTCTCTGTGCCAGCAAATTCTAAAAGATATTCTTAAAACAAATTCACGATGAATGACAAGTGGCAGTAGAAATCCATATGCTACCCAGAGGATAATGCAGCAGTGTTTCCTGAACAGCCTCCATGCTCCTTTATGATAGAGATTAGATGGAACCAGAATTTAATCTGCCTGGCAGCAATCACAAATGAGGGATTCAGCAAAAATTCGGGTCTTCAAAATAGAGGATTATGCTCACACATGTGTGCATACTCTGGGAAAAAAGAACTTACAGTATGTAGTATATATGCTTTAAAAATTAATCATTCATTAAAATGTATTAGTCTTTCCTCCCCATAATTTCTTCTTTTCAATTGGTATTCCTTCTGTATAAAAGTACTAGAAAACTTGTAAAAAATCAAAAATAAATAACCTCTATTTTTTATATTTTGTCTTTCTGAAACTATCTTTACCTCAAAATGCCTCCACTGAAAGTTCCACAAAATATTTGCATAATCCATATAAATAAATCTTGATTTTAAAACCTGAAATATATGAAACAAATTTTATGTGTTTCTGCTTTTTTGCTTCACTGTGCTCAAAAAGTTAAGTATTTTTAAGTGTAAACTTAAAAAAAAATAGGCTGTTAATATAAATTTAGATTGATAAAACAAAATGCAATGTCCAAAACTTAGAAAAAAATATTTTTTGAAAACAAATTCATACTATTTCTTCAAAACCTGGGTCTTGTCTTACAATACATAAAATATAAAGCTGATAGAACCATTGAAGGTTGCTTTTAAAGAAGGGGGTTTTTAATTTAGTTATTTATTTCACTCTCTGTTTTTTATTCTTTATTATTTAAATTAACTATTTATTTATTGTTACCTCTATCAGTTGAGCAAATAAAATTTAAATCACGTACTCATATATTCTTTTGCTGTCATTGGCAGCAGGGAAAAGCAGGACTATGTTTTGTAGGGTGTCATTTTTTCTTACGCTGCACTGAATGAAAGTGCTGCTCTAAGAATAGAATAGAATAGAATAGAATAGAATAGAATAGGAATAGGAATAGGAATAGGAATAGGAATAGGAATAGGAATAGGAATAGGAATAGGAATAGGTCTTCCTTCAGTTGGAAGGGACTTAAAACAATCATCTAACCCATCTAATTAACCACTTCAGGGCTGACCAAGTCAGACCATGATAAGGGCCAAGGGGACCAACTGCCTTTCCAGGAATGTTCCAGTGTTTGACCAACTCTCCAGAGCTCCAGTCTGAACCTCCCCTGGTGCAGCTTTGAACCATTCCCACATATCCTCTCACTGGATACTAGAGAGAAGGGATCAGCACTGCCCTCTCCTCATTCTCTGTCCTCAGGGCTGTCCTCCAGACACTCCTCTCCTCATTTATACTTGTGCCCAGTATTACTCTGTGTTAGATACAGAATCCAGCACTTGGACTTGTTAAATTTCACCCCATTAATTATTCCCAGTGATTTAATCTGTGTCGATCCCTCTGTAGTGTTTCGTGTCCTTTAAGAGAACCAAAAGCACCTCTCAGTTTGGTGTCATCAGCAAACTTGCTAACAGTGCATTCAACTTCTGCATCCAGATTAGTGATAATTATATTGACCAGCATGGGCCCTATAACTGAACCCTGAGGAACACCCCTGATGACCAGTCACCACGTATTTGCAGCCCCATTCACCAGAACATTTTCAGCCCTACTGTTCAGCCAGCACACCACAAACCCACTCATCCCACAGCTGGCCAACTTATCCAGAAGGGACAGTTGTGTAAGAGGCCATATCAAAAGCCTTACTAAAATCCAGAAAAACTACATTCACCACCCTTCATCCATTAGGCAGGTGACCTTATTATAAAAGGATATCAGATTATTTAAACAGGAGTTACCTTTTGTGAACCCATGTTGTCTCTGCCTGACAACTGCATCATTCTTTAAATGCCTTTCCATGCTACCTAGTATAATCTCCAGTATAATTTTCACAGTGACTGTGGTTAGGCTAACATGTATGTCATTCCCAGGTCTTCCCTCAAATCCTTTTTTGTAAATTGGCTAGCTTCCAGTCAGCAGGGACATTCCCGGACTCCCAAGATATCTGGCAGATGATGAAGATGGGTATTACTGTAACATCTGCTAACTCCTTCATTGCTCTACGATGTATCTCTTAAGGATATGTGAACATTCAGCTGATAGAATCAGTCATAGAAGCACGGAATGGTTTGAGCTGGAAAGGATCTTAAGGATCATTTAATTCCATTTAATGCCATGGGCAGGGACATCTTTCCCTAGGACAGGTTGCTCAAAGTTACATCCAGCCTAGCCCAGAATAATTCAGTAATGGGGCATCCACAACTTCTCTGGGAAACATATTCCAGTGTCTCACCACTTTCACAGTAACAAATTTCTTCCTAACTTCTAATATAAACTTAGTCTTTTTCAGTTTAAGGCCATTACCTCTCGTCCTATCACTAAATGCAGGTGTTAAATGTCCTTTTCCAATTTTATTATAGGTCCCCTTCAGGTACTGGAAGTTGCTGTAAGGTCTCCCTGGAGCCTTCTCTTCTCGAGGCTGAACAACCTCTACTTTTTCAGCCTGTCTTCATAGGAGAGGTGCTCTAGTCCTGTGATCATCATTATATGAACTACTGGAATTTGACAGCAATAGATAATATTTTTATCTAATTCACAAAGACGATGAAACATGAATTATATCTTACCAAAAAAAATCCCCTTGTGTAGATGAAATTGTAGAAAAACAAAAAAAAACTTGACTTTCTGAAAACTATATCTAGATTTTTTTTTTAAACCTCTTTCTTCACTATTGCCTTCATATACAACCCTAAGAGCTCTGTAAATTTCAATGTGCATTGATTAATGTGTATGATGTATTATTTTGACCTGTACCAGCTCCTGTCAAGCATGCAACTGGAGCGTCTCTATATTCCATTTGTTAAAAAAAAAATAAAAAGCATTGGAATTTTTAGTTAACATAAAGAACCAACACTAGCTAATTAAAGGGACTGGTTAAAACCATATACAGGCCTGTTTGTTAGTCTAAGCTCAGTTTCTGCAAAAATATTCAGGACAGAAAAAATTGGAGAGGAGGCCTGCCTCAAACTCTTAAAGTTTGGAAGAGTTCAATAATTTTTAGATTATCTATCCCACATGTTAAATGAAGTTTCATAAGAACTCCATCTATAGATTACAGTTTATCAAAAGACAGAACTGGAGCTACACCTGCAGAGAGTGGAAGAGCTTTTTCTTCTTCATTTACTGCAGGAATTGGAGCACCAGCAGTAGAGGTGGGTGCTGAGCCCACAGTAGGTGTTTTCATGTGGCTTCTTCTCCCTCTCACCACTACTTCTGTAAAAGTACAGAAGCAAGCCAATGACAAGATCCAGCAGAAGAAAGTAGAAATGGCCAAAGAAGGTCATTTTTCTTTGGTTACAAATATGGTTAGATGTTTGGTTCTAACTTGTCCTTCCTCTATAGTGGTTTATCTCAGCTTTTCTTGACACCGATATCGGTCACCCTTTTCTCCATTTCTGCACCTTTCTAGTCCCCAAACAGAGCTGCAGGAGCAATTTGGAGGTGGGGAAGGAAGTGTGCAGCCATGAGGCTACACTGACCCCTTCCTCTTTGCTTCCAGCAAGAAATTATGGAACTATTGCAACGTTTGCTGCCATCATATTGTTGACACTACTGTTTTATGTTCTGCCTCGTCATTCACCCTGTTGATTTAGATTATAAATTCTGCAGAGGTGGGAGCATCTGGTATTCTCTCTTTGTAAAGAGCTTAGCACAATGAGACCTTGTTCTGGACTGGCACACGCAACCATAACAAAAAACCCCAATAATAAATAGTTATATCTCACCAGTTGATTATTTTTTTAATTCTCAGTGGACACTTTGCTGTAATAGGGATATTCAAAACAAAAGGGAAAATGAAAAGACAAGATGAGGAACAAATTCAGATTATCCTCTACCTAGTCACCTTTCATCCTATGAAGTCTCCCATTTTCTATTCACACAATAAATAACAGCTTTAATATATTGGTTGGATGCAATCAAATATGAGTTTATTTCCTCCATGTTTTACATTCAGAGGGGAAGATTCTACTAAAACACATAGAATCCACACTGAAAAATACAGTCATGAGTAATTAATTACAGCATAAGGTTAGACAATAATATAATTTTGCTAATTACAGCTCGGGGCCGATTTTTCAGTACAGCGGACAACAACATGTGTTTATTCCCCATAATAACAATAATGGGATACATCATTAACCCTATTTTATTCTTTCTTAATTTTTATAATACCAATAACAAAGATCATTAACCTCTGTTCTGTTTAACATCTAATCAGCCATTTTAGTTAAATAAATATAATATGAAACATCAAACATCGCTTTGTTTAGCTAGATTTCCTCTCAGGAGGCAAAATTCTCCTAATGTTATATTAATACCGGTTGACTCAACAAGTGTTAAAACTCCAGGGGCAACATGGTAAAAGATCCATTGCAACACTCAGTGTTTAAATGAAATCTGTTTAATCATAATTTCTTGATAAACATTTTCTTAAAAAAAGGACAACTTTTCTGTTAAATCATATATTGAATATATTTAATAAATTTGCCTTTTGATCATTCTGTTATGTTTTGGAATTCAAATATCACTTAAATTCAGGTATTTATAGATGTAAGGTTTTTGTTCAGTCCTATAAATCATCCTCTCATTACAATCATCTTTTCATTACAATCATCATTTTTTTACAAAGGTAAGAGTAAAATCTACCTCTGATAGTGAGAGTAATTAAGAAATTTAAAGAATTAAATTAAGAAGAGGAAAAAGACTATATTTCCACTTTGGAAAGTCCATTTTACATAAATGTCCCAAGGGGCAACACAATAATAGAAGTATACCCGTATAATCAATATTTCGAATCACTATTTCTAGTGATTATAAAAGATAAAAGAGGAAAATGGTGATAAATTAGTAACCAAGAGGTATGGTTTTGAATTTCAAGCTTTCTTATTGAAATGTATTTGTTTACAAGGTATAAGGGTAATATTGACTAAGACCTTAGTTTTTTAGGTGAGTAGCCACAACAAGGAAGTAGGGAGAAGTAAACTAAAACAGGATTAAATTATGTAATTTTGGAAATTCCAAAAATTTCATACTAAAAAAGATTAGAGTAATTCTGAATGTTGCTGTTGAAACTGGTGGACCCCAAGTCTTTTCTTGTATTTATTTATGTATGAGTGCTGCTAGCCAAGATCATCTTTTAGAGTGATGTCACGTACAGATCGATAATCAGTTGATTTGAAGAGAGCATCTGTGAAGCTTACACATTTAATATAAGGGTTATGGGATATTACTTATTTAGAAGTGATCCAACAGGAATACATAACCATTTGTCATTTTAAGGCCATAGAGAGTTCCCAAATGCTCAGATCTATGGGAACATGTTGACATTAAAATCCTATGTGATTTTTGATGAATATCTGTTGGGTCTGGATGTGGTACCTCTCTGCCTTAAATTAGATATATTGATTTTTTCCACACTTCTGCAGAACTTCTGTAATATTTATTCTGTATTAGGCACAAGCAGTCCTCCACAAATTAAGCATTCAGAAAATCAAAAATTGTTATAAGAGGTCACAATTAGAGAAGAATAGAAAAGGGCATCATGAATTACAAACCTCAATTTTGAGCTTCTTTCTGCTATATTTAAGAATGCTAAAGGCAGCACCTAAGTTTGAGTTAAGCTATGAATCACAAAATAAACATTTGCCTGTTTGTCTACATTTCTTGAATTTAATGAGATTTGAAACTAATTTCAGTCTAACATTTAAATACTTTCACTGCAAGTCTTGTATATTCTGAACAGTTTTAAGTAAGACTTCAGATTAAGAAGAACAACATTTGCAATTATATCAACATAAGAAGAGACTGCTTTAATTCTGTCACAAATGTTAGCTACAAATCTTATGAGAAAGGAAATAGAAGATGTTCTAACTCAAAGATACTATTTAGTTCAAGATGCCATTTAAATATTCCATCCAGCTGCCACTGAGTTAGAATTCTTTTCAAGGCGGTACTGCTTTACCCTTACATTAGGTTAAAAATATCCTATCCCTTTACTGCAATTCCTTGGTCCAAAATGTTTGTCCAAGCAAGCATGAAATCTGCATCCTTACTTCCACCAAACAATTGAAAATGCATACAGCATTCCTCAAAATTAACATGAAAAATACAGTTAGGTGATGCATTTAGAAAGAAGGAGGAATTAGAACTTTCAGTGTATTTCTAAAACTAGAGACACACGGTCAATGCGTATTTTTCCTGTGACTGAGATTCCTTTAACTGTAGATTGTTGGTTTTGCAAGGAAAAGGGACATACCAGTTTTTCTACAGCTCTACCATTTGATTCCTAATTATTCTAAACACAGCTATGGGGATGAATAATTGATCTTCTCCTATGTTATCTACAACATAATTTTATCCACAATTTATGTAAGCAGACGACTGACTTAGAAGTCATCAAATGTCTTGAAGATCATTGTACAAAATGACTGTAGCAAGCCAAACACAAGCTGATTTCTGAGGTTCTAAGGGTTCTTGGTTTTCTTAATTTTAATGGAATTTTATACAAATCCTAGGAGATAACTTCATGCAGAGCCATGACTCTATGCTAATCGTTTTCCATTCTCCCACTTCTCCACACAGCTACTACACTGGAAAAAAACATCAAGCTACAATAAAGCTAAGTTGTGTACCTGTCTTCTCCTCCTCCTTTTTCTTTCTTTAAAGAATAGGAGTGGCAATCTCCACCTTCAGCTGGACAGTTTTTCTTGCTGGTTTGATCTTTATGAACAGCTTGTGAGAAAAATACTAAACAGCATTTTATTACAGGTTAAAATACAGGTAAAGAAAATTATTGCAATTTCTGCTCTTCTTAGGAGGAATGCAAGAACAAGAGTTTCTGCTTAATAAAATGAAAATATAGACATCAAATGTTTTGTTATAGGAAACCAAATATTAACCAAGGATTATGGGTTTATTTGGTGGGTTGGAATTTTTTTCTGTTTTTTTTGTTCACTGATGATTCAGCACTCTTCTGTAACACCATACTCCCTCACCTTTGCATTATAAGAGAAGATTATGATTAGCTGTCTGATAAAAGAGTGGTTTAGAATGCTTTATTTCAAAAGAAAGAAGAAAGGATTAAGAGCTGGCTGTGATTTAATACAACCCCAAGCTCTATCAATCAATGTTACTCACTATTAATGTGAAAAACCAAAAGGCAACAAAGCCTTTACAATTGGTTTAATTTAATTAATCTGTCTCTTGTAAAAATACCTGTTGCAAGAAGTTTTCTGAAAAGTGAAACTTATGAATAAAAGGTAATTCTAAGTGTTCTTTAGACTTTATTTTTATCAAAAACTGAGAATTACATGTAGACATTACATATGCATAAAACAGAAGATTGTTTCAATCAAATGACCCCCAGAAAATTAAAAGCATTATGTAAATCTCATTTTATAAATAAAAATTCAAATCATCAAATTTTATAACAAAATAATTTTTATAACATTTTGATTGATTCTCATTGCTGAAAATCACACTTAAAAATTAAATTGTACATTAAGTTATTCAATATACCACCAAAAAAGGGGTAATTAAGTATGAAGACAATCTAAATGGTTCTCTGAATGAACCAGTACTCATTCATTTAGTTAACAAATGCGGATACATATCTCTGCACTTGCAAGCAGTTAATATTTTTGCTTTTATCCTGGGAAGTATCACTATTTGGATCAGTTCTCTCCAGGAAAAAAAGACAGTAAAGTGGGTATGTCTACACATCAAGTGCAATTTGCTTTGTTTACACATAGCCATCTGTCCTGTAGCGGAGACATACACACAGCATTTAGACTATTTTTTAACAAGAATTATAGGATGACATAAATGGCCAGTTTCTCAAGGGCCAGTCTCAACATCAAGGTCAAACCCAAAGCTTACATGATTCTCTCTGTAGAAGATAGTGCAAAAACTTGCAAGTACATACATTTCTTCTCAGTCCTGTTTGCCCAATTGTTTCAAAAAGGTGTGTAGCAACCACAAAATGTATTTCATATTATCTGAGAAGTCCAGTTAGGCATGAAGTGTGCTCCTCTATCTACAGTGCTCCACTCAGCTATGCTCTTTGTAATGAATGCTTATTTCTGCCTCTGCATTTCCATTCATTAACCTGGATGTGCCCTTTACACATACAACAAAGCTGACAAGCAGGTGCAATTGGATTTCCCACATAGCATCAAAACTGTACTCCTGGTTTTCAAAATAAGGGCAGATGAAAGGCAAGCAGCACCTCTGCATACTTTTTCTATTGTAAGCTAAAATACAAAATACTGAGAAGAAAACTGTGTACATCAATTTCCACTTTTTTTCCCTCAAATGCTAAACTACCACATCAATTATCATGGAAGATTCATAGAAGAACTATTGTGCAGCATCAGTATCTTGTGTTTATTTTAATGGGTGTATGTTTCATATTGAACAGGAAATTCACAAAAATGCAGTATTCATACTGATAAAGACAGTGTTTGTAAAAAATAAGCTAGTGTTAGCAAAAATCAGCTTCTTTGTTAAATGATTGCATACCTGCTGAGGAGAGAACTGAAAGTGGACACAAATGGGGGAGTAATAGAAGATGCACTAAACACCACTACCAGAAACTGCTGAAATAACTTTGCAGCAATGGCAGGAGTAGAGTTTTAGGGTTTATTGCAAGCACTATTACTATTATAATTCAATAGAAGAATATAAACAAAAGAAACCGTACATTCTAAACCCGTGAAAATACAACAAACCTAGCTGCCTATTTACACAGAAGAAATGAAATACTTTCTTGAACCCTTTTTGTTCAGTTTGTGTAAGAGCATAGGTATGTAATCAGGTGGTTTTAATGTGATACATTGTTCTATTTGTTTACTGTCTTTTTAAATCCTTAGCTTAGTTACTTGTGCATTTGACCTGAACAAGCCACAACTGCTGAGGCTTAGTATCTTCTTTCTAGGTGATAAATCCTTTTCCATTTATTTCACTAAGGACAACTCTCATGCATACCTTAGGAAGGATCACTTTCCAGAGCTCAGTGTACAATTATTCACTTTCCTCCAAAAATCTGTGTAGATTTATGAGTCTTTTGCATATGATTCAATCTCTTTCTGGTGTGTAGCTTTTTTAAACCTCCACATACAAAACTGTGTGTTTTGACATTCATTCTTTTTATGGTAGTTAAAAGTTTCATGCATAATACTAATCCTTCAAGATGAGCCTGTCTCCCATCTCTGACCTTTAAGAAAGAAAACAGTCCATAATTTGCAGTGTCTTCTCATGTGAAGACCTCCTATTTTTAATTGTAATAATGCATATGGAGTAAAGCAGGAAGTTCATGTTCCATTTTGCCTATGGAAGCTTGCTGTATTTGTTGCAGCCTTAATTTTGTCTATATGTGAATTAATATACACTAATTTTCTTTACATTTCCTATTCGTCACATTTGTATTCCTATCTTGAACGGGCTGCAGATGACTATGATGCACTTTGTAGTACTGAAATTTTTATTGAAATTTATAAACTTGGAAAATTACAGTTAACTTGACCTATAAATTGAAAATTCTTAGTACATTCCTCTAGGCAAATTTACTAAGGTCTCTCCAGAAGTTATTTTACTTCGTGGGAGGGGTTGTTAAGCAGTGCAGGAAACCTACATAGGGATTATTACATTGAACTCTCCTAAGGAGAGATTAGCATATTTTATAAATTATTTTCTTCTTTTTTTTTTTTTAATTTATTGCTATTTTCAATTTTATTAATAATATTCTCTACTATGAAATAAAAGAAATTTCCTAGAAATTGTGTGTCTTTGCCTGAAGTTCCCCATCAGTAACCTGCATTAATTCTGTACTGCTGAACAATGTGGACAGAGATTGAGATCTACCTTATCATTGTATCCAGAAGTAAAGTGACCAGAAACAAAAATGTTTGTAAATTAATGAGATATTATAGATGTTAAAAATGAAGATGTGAAAAATAAAAATATTTCTCTGTTCTTGATAGGAAAACAAACACAAGTAACTCACAGTCACACAGATAGTAAATAGTTTATGAAAAAAATTCAAAATGCAAGTATGTAAATCCAAGGACATAAAATTACAAAAGAATGTTCTTAAAAATATCACTGTAGATCAGATTTTCCTCTAATTCTTAAAGTGAGTTGATTGTTTCATATCACGGGAGAAGATATTTCATTGCTTAGCATTTCCATCCTTACTATTTTTATTATCATTCTGGTCCTGAAATAACAGATAAGCAATAGTCAATTAACAATAGTTCACAAAGAGTTCTTTCAAATCTTGGGCAAAGTCTATAAATAGACACAAATAACAGAAAAAGCTCCTTCTTTTTCTTTGAAATGCTGTACATAATGACCTAAATAGCACATGTGGAAGTAATTTCAGTATTTTATACTTGTAGCTCTTTATAGATGCGCCCTTTGGGCGCAATCCAGCAAAGCTTTGCACATATGCTTAAGTTTATGCATTTTGAGTAGTCCCAAGGCTTTTGTTTGTACTGTTTGTACAAATGCCACATGATTGTTCTCTTTCATGTAATACCTTTAAGGAAAAAAAACACAAGGAAAGAAAGGAAAGAGGCTCCCTTATTCTTGGTCCATAGTAGTTTGAAACCTCTAACACTCATAGTCACTCAAGTCATTGTAGAATTTGGGGGGTTTTAAGAAAATGAGAGGAACTGTTTTAGGTCCAATTATGGGAAAAATCAGACTTGATATTGATGAATTTTCTGTGTCTTGTTCAAACTAGTTTAATTAACTGCAGTATTTACCTAGCAGCTCTATGAGAACAGACTTTGTGTGAGATTTCTTATGCTCTTTAAGCCAATGTGTGTACAAGAATGCAAGACCAACACTTTTAATTTTACCTTGGCCCTTGACTCAGAGAACCAAATACAACTAGGAAGTGCAGAGGAACAAGAAAATAGGAAATATTTTTTGAAGCCTTTGACAAGTTCACTTCTGCTTTAGTTTGAATTCTGGGCACTAATTCAGGTTACCTCTTATTTTAGCCAAATCTGGAGGCCAAACCTTTGCTGGTTTTGTTCAACCTCTGCCCTTTCTTCCTGTCCCACAGTCCCCAGTTAACAGGCTACCTGTGAATCTATTTTGACAGCTGTATTTTTCCAGCAGGAAAACACTTTACACATATGTGGTAATTTCAGACTCAGAACATGCATCTCCCTCTCTTACCTCAATATGCCTCCCCTTCTACTCAGCTGTGCCTGTGCAGGCTCAGCCTAGCACACAGCAGATAATCTCACCAGTGTAAAGACACACCAAAGACAAAGAGTGTATCTAATTATTTTTGTATATTGCCTAAACTTGTAATATATTGCCTTGGGTGCATCTTGGAGTCAGGGAAAGGAAGCTAAAAAAACAGGCTTTTCCGCTTGGAAATCTCTTCCAAAGGTTTTAGACAGCTTTTGGTGTAAAGTAAAAAGATGTTATTGCAAAAGTGGTGGGAAATGAGCAGTGATTTTAATTTACTTTCATGTTGTTTCCCCACTAAGTTCAATCTAAGGTGAAACATCGTGTTGATGTCAAATTTTGCTTCAAGCAAAACAATAGAAGAGCTCTAAAATTAATGTAGGTGTCCAGTCAGAGGCCTTATACAGCCATTAACGGCAGTACCAGCTTGAGATAATGCATTATAAGCATGAAAAATTCAACAGTCATTGCTGTGTTCTGATCTCTCTCCCTTTCTCTTACTTTGTTTCCTACAGAATCTGCTGCACATTCCCAAACTGGTCTTTCTGCTAGTTTACCCCAAAGAAATGCACTGGATCTGGATCATTATGACTAATGAAATTGCTGAGAAGTGATTTTTTTTTTTTTGTCAAAATATAATGCCACTCTAGAACTTTCACCATACATTAGGACTCTGTAACAAGGGCTTATGGTTGCCTGAGGCATAACTTTGATACAGCTTCACTCCATCTTTAACCACCCAGTTCAATGCACTATTGTAAGATGAGCTGAATACTGAAATTCAGTGCAACTGGGAGACGAATGCGATTTTATAGCTATATACTGTAAAATTGTTAGGTCTTTTGTTATCATCTATTGACTTTCAAAAAATATGAAAAAGGTCTCCAAGCCCATTTAGAGCATAAAACCAAATTATAACAGCATTAAGGCACAGGGTGCTGAGTTAAAATGAGTCATTGTGGACGCTTTTCCCCAAATTCCACTGTAAATTTGCAATCCACATGTTGTGGTTTAAGATTCAAACCTGTGGATGCAATTACTGTTGGCCAGTATTCCTTTTATGTGACAAATGACTTGGCTGACTTAAAAATCAGATCTTATAATCTCCAGAGGACAAGATGCTCTTATCCATGAGCTTTAGGCTCTTGGATATTTCACATACAGTTTTCAAAAAAGAAACACCTGAGGTGTATTGATGCTTCATGTAATGAAATCTTTCATAAGAGAGAGAAAAAAAAAAAGTAACTCTTTTGTTCCGGACACAGGTGTACATAAAAACATTTAATTTCAAGTCAATAAGTTTCCCTCACATTAGCATTTACAGGACTAAAGACAGGAATAATTTGGTTTTCCTGAATGTGTTGTTATCATTATCAATTCCTGCAGCCTCACAATAAGTTTTCCATAAATTTAAGATTAACTATTATTTTCTCACCTATAAATAAAATATAATCATCTTAAAAATCAATGAAGGGAAAACCATCAAATCCATTAACCTGACTAAGAATTCCTTCAGGCCAATAATATGAACTGCACTGCACTGGATCTTTCATTTTATTGAGCTATATCTCTTTGTATGGCAACCAGCAGGGGAAAAAAAAAAAAATAATCAAATCTAAAATCAAAGACTAAGGGGTTTTGTTCTGGAAACCAGTGAGGTAAGGATTGAATATTTTTTTTTATGCCTGGAGTTAATTTTTTTCACCTTAATTTGCAATCAGACACAATAAAAAAAAGATATTGCCCCTGGAAGGAAGCAACTTTATTACCATTCCAACTATTTTCTGTACTTTTTATCACTTCTAAATCCTTTGTTTTTGAATTCACCTCCATAACCTTGCAACAGTAAACACGTTTACTTGTCTTTGCTGACTGTCAACCAATACCATCTGCTCTTTGGAGCCTTAAAAATAGTAACACATATATGGGTCACAACTGTAGTCTCTAGATAACCATGTAGCAGATCCAGGTGATTAATTTTTCCACAACCTTTATCTTACCCAGGGGCAGACTTTCGCTATGTCTTTCCCTAGTGAATGTTTCTCATAAAAAGTGAAATTAACAAAAATGCAATCTTCCAAAAAAACAGTATTTCATAGAGGACCCATGTCAACTAACAGAAGGGGTTGTTAGTCAGCTGCCTTGTTTGAACTTGATCCAAAGGCATTTCTACTCTCTTTCATAAACAGAAGTGGTTCAAGCCATAAAACTGTGAAACTGGGACAAATCAACAGGGGTCTTTTTTCTGTAAAAGAAAAGAAAAATAGTGGCATTAGCTGCTGCTTTCAGGATGTCCTGGCAGTGTTGCTTCTCTTAAATACCACTTTTTCTGTCTGTGAGATGGAATTCTGCTTATACTGTTTCTAATGATGCACACATTCAAGCTTTTAAATCCCTGACCATACAGGACAGTTTGATGAGCTAATTAACAAGATTGATATGATATGATATGATATGATATGATATGATATGCCAGATTGATCTATTTCAAACTCAGATTAGATGGAAAACATCAATGATAGAATGGCTAGTAAAATTATCCAAAGAAGCACTGATTTCTTCTTGGACTTTGTATGCATAAATTACATATACATATGCACTATCATAATCCCTTAAACATTCTTTTAAAGAAACAGCAGAAAATATTTGCTTAATAATAAAAGGAATCCTCATTTTCTTCTGTTATTATTTCATGTGTCACAGAGGTCTTGTTTAAGAACACTATCAAAGTTCTACTTTAAAGATAGAATTACTTCCTTTGCTATTTATTCCCATAATCTCAAATTATTTTCTTATAATAAAAAAATCATTTATTTTTTGGTTCATCATTCTTAATTTGGAAGGAAAAAGTCGTATAAAGGTTGAATTACACCCATAAAATCCTTTAGACACAAGCAGTTGACACAGTCTGGGGTGAAGATTGGATCCAGCCACACTCAAACTCCTCTCTGAGGACTTCAGAAAGCAAGGGGGTCCTTTCTGCACCTTGTGACTTAACGGGAGGGATTCACTTATAAACTTGTCTGAAGCTCCCACTCTGCCCACAACAAAGTGAAAATAATCTGTTTAGGAAATAGATTTTAATATGATTTTAGTTTTAATTCTTTCAAATGCTTCTACTTTTTTCAAATTAAAGTTCTGCAGTCTAAGAAGGATTAATTCATGGCAAGGGGAATGTAAGCTGGGAATTTGAATTGTCATACTCATTAACAGTTATATACTAATATATTGAAAACTTAAACCCAAAAACAAATGATAGAACAGAAACAGGATTTATACAACGAGTAAAAAATCCCTATAAATAATAGGAATCCCTATAAATAGAGTCTTTTTAACCACTCATTTTGTAAATATTCATTTTCCATTAAAGATTTAAAATCTTTACAGCAGGTATGTTTTGTAATGGACTGTAGATATTTTTCTGGTCAGAAAGATCCCATGAAAATATTGAATATTCTCAATCCCTGGGCTGTTTGAGGATCACCAAGAATGAGACTTATACCTTGATGGTAGAAGGGAAGAGTAGCTGGATTTTTGGATTTTGAGCTTGATAGAAGCTGGATTTCAGACAAAATTAAGGGAGCAATGGCCACAGAGCTTCAGACAAGTTTATTAGTGAATCCCTCTCATTGAGTCACAAGATACAGAAAGAACCCCTTTGCTTTCTGAAGTCCTTCTCAGAGAGGACTCTGGGTGCAGCTGGATCCGATCTTAGTCCCAGATTTTGTCAATCATTTATGTTTGTCTTGGTTTTGGCTGGGGTGGAATGAATTTCCTTCAAAGTGGCTGATACAGGGAGAAGCTTTAGATTTGTGCTGAACATGGGGCTGATAACACAGAGGTGTTTTTGCTATTGCTGAGCACAGAACCAAGGCCTTTTCTGCTTTTTTATGGCCATGCTGGCAGGGAACTTGGGGCTGCATGGGCAGGTGGGAAGAGACACAGCAGAGACAGGTGACCCCAACTGACCAAAGGGACAAGCCTCCATCAATATACACCTCATTCAATTCTTGTTACATTTACTTCTGATCTTGCAGCATGTTTCCCCTTCACATAATAGACATTGCCTAAACTGTTCATCACTACTATTATTATTATTATTATTATTATTATTATTATTATTATTATTATTATTATTATTATATTATTTTGACACCACCATACATAGATTTTATTTTCTGAGATGAAAGAGATGTTTGAAATAAAAATAAGGCAAGGCAGTGCAAAAGACAGACAGGAGTGTAAACAGATGAGAAGAATGCCTGCAAATTAAATAAACCTATAAATGCTTTAGATTGCAGGTTCTGTCTACAATTTGTTTGGTGTTTTCCTCAGACTGGTCAATAGTTTGTAATGACAAATACATGTGTTCTGACACAGAGTAGTGGGAAAGTTGCTTACTTTTGCAAAATAGGGTTTAAAACTGTCTCAGGAGGTAATTTCATAACCATGTATATCAAAATATATGCCATGATTAGAAAACCATTAAAAAACAATAATAAAGCTAGCAGAAAGAAATTGATACTGGAATAACTGCAAGAGTAATATCAAGGGTCTTTTAAGATTAATGTCTTTAGGGGTAAACATGTCTTTCATAATTTCTAAAGCAGCATTTTCAAGTAGTCCAGTAACATAATAATAATAAGACAACTTCATTAAATTCCTATGGAAGTTTTGTCATCAACCTATTTTGTTACTAAAACTAGTTGCATTGGTGCAAAAATACAAAAATTTTAATTACCATTCCTCTACCATCTATCTTTTCTTAATGTGTCCCAAATAATGTAGAAATTTATCATGCTACTCTTGCCTTTTACTGGATATTTTCCATATAAACATTAATGTTCAAACACTAATTCAGATATAAAGCAATGAGAATTTTTAAAAATCTTACTTTCTCAACTCAAATAAATAAATTTCATTTTAATAAATTTAATTTAAATAAGTTTATGTCTTGATTAAATATAGCACATGAACCATTGTATCTGAGATCAAAATTTGGCATGGCTTTATAATTCTTTAAAAAGGACAGTGAAAACGCTCTCAAAACCAGGATTGGTGGGTTTAGTTTAAGATCTAGAAAAAATTAGAAAAAATTATCAGGGGTACAAAAGACTACAAACTGAGCAGGAAGTGCCATTCAAAGCCACATCCACCTGTGTGACTATAAAACTGTGATATCCCTTCAGCTCCAAAGGCTATGTTGCACCTCTTACAGAAACCTTAGTACCTAGCAATAATGGAGGGAAGTAGGGTCTTCTTTTCAGTTGAGTTTTAGTGGAAATGATCCAATCAAAAAAAATCAAAACTGAACAATCTACAGGCTCTTTTTTTCTGGGTACCATGATGTTCTAACAAAAAACCCCCAGATTTTAGCTTTCTAACCATACCAGACATGAAACTGCTTTGATTTACTTGCTACTAAAGATTACCAACTATGTTTTAATATAAGCCATTAATCAAAAGGAATTATAATTAAGTACTCCAAATTTTATCTTTTGAGGAAATCTAAATTATGTAGATTTGGTATTAGATGTGAAATGCAGGACATTCAAAAATTTTTCATCTGTTTACACGGTTGGAATATAAGATCTGCTCATATAAAAAAAAATCATAACAGATTGTAGGGTTTTTTCTATTTTCTTCATAATTTCATGTTGGCACATCCATGAAATATGACACAATAATTAATTAAGTTCCAGGATAAAATAAGAGCACAAGCTTTCTACACTGAATGCACATGCAGAAAATGCAAAGCTATTATCAGTAGCAGAATTCTAGCAAAATGTGTGGCATTAAATAATGAAATAAACTTCAAAATTGTGCCATAAATGTATTTTAAATTATTACTTGCCAGCGTAAAATGATATAAGTTTCATTACAAGTGCTGTTATATTATTGTGTTGCTATGTATATTGACAGAGTATAATTTTATCATTAACAGTACTAAGCCAAAATTTAATTTTATAACATCATTCCTTATTGGCAAGAATAAGAAAATTTTACTGCAGAACAAATTCTAGCATGTGACATCCATTCAGTGAATACTCTATCATTACTGTTCCTTTTTATCCTTTCTGTGTGCAAAACTTTATGGATGTTTATAAAACTATACTGACAAGGCATGATGGAAACAAGACAATGTCAAATATTTGTTTCTGATGTGACACCCAGCTCTTCATGCCAGAAACAATTTTCTTCAGAGCTGCTGAAACAACGTATTACAGTCAAATAATGTCTTTGGTAAATGCTTAATAGCGACTGTAGCATTGCTGTGTGATACACTTCTGGCTCACTTGTGGAAGAACTGCTATATCTATCATTTTGAGATTTGTCTAGAAGTACTGTGAAAGATAAAATGGCAACTTACACAGGCCTGAAAGGAGAGAAAAAAATCTCAGTAATACAAATGATGGAACAAGTGGGCCTCTATAATGACCTGTAATTTGGTGGGTTGGTTGGTTGGTTGTTTTTTTCTCCCCTAATCCATGTAACAACCTCTTTTCCAAATCTTTGTTACTCTTTTCAGAAATTTTAGTTGTGCAAATTGTGAATGTGTGGTTTTGGTGTCGGTCATATTTTGAATAAATAAGTTTTATGGGGTAACTAAAAATGGCCTTCAATTTGTTCTAAATATAAAGCCTGTAAAATCCATTTCCCTATTTACTCTCCTACAATTCATCCTTTCACTGAGTTCATTTAGAGCAGGACTAGCTCCAAAGTTTTAGATCTCATACCTTTTCACTGAACAGTTCTGCATCAGATTCTGGATTGAGAGCAGTAGTTCCTAGTCCATAACAGACCAGGAAAATACTTGAAGGTACATGTGTTAAAGCTGTTCCTAACTCAACAGTGAAAAGAAAAAAAAACCACCTCATTCTCCACATTTCCATGTAGTATAGTTACTGATTTGAATTAATGCAGAGAAAACAGGCCATTGGAACATTTACCTGTTTGAAATTATTTTATCTTCCATTAGCCAGAAAAACCAGGAAAGGCAGGGGAAGGTGTGTGTTGGAGGAATATGGATGGGACACTAATGGAAAACTCTGAAAGATCAAGATACACTTTCCTTAAATGACAAAGATTGATTTGGTTGTCATTTTGCTTCTTCCCTTACTGGCACCAGAAGGTCTCAACAGAGGAGATGGTGCAAGGCTTGACAACTCCAATCATGATCACAGGGGATGACTGACTATGTTGGGAGCTAACTTTCAGTAAGTGTGGGCTGTGTTGAGATTTTCATGGTACATCAAAGAAAACCATATAAAATTTGTGTGTGACAATTCTGATTTTAGACAGATCTGGAGGAAAAATCTATTTCTTTTATTTTATGTATTGGAATGCATACATGCATATCACACAATAAAAAACCCAAAGCCAACCTGAAATATTTCTGTTATAGAAGAAAAGTTGTGAACAATGGCAATGGAAGCCGGTCTAGTCAGAGATACATGAATGTATTTTCAATAAAGAAGATAGAAAATCTTTCATGCAAATAATTACAGTGATAAATAACAGTGTACATGTTATTGTTTGTATATGTTTCATATAAAGCTTTCTATCTGATACAGTCTGCTAGCAAAAGGTGGCTCTGGAACAAGCACAGGCAGTTTTTCAAAGCTGCACTGTCAACAGTAAGAATTCTATATGTAATTAATTTTGTATTAGAATTCTTCCTATGCAAATTTACACCATTACTATTTAAAAGAACACAAAATCCTAACAAATAGCAGTATACTTTAATGTAATTTAAAATTTCCATTGATATAAGCAAGGATTCAATATTCTTCATTCTAGTGGTAGTGTTGGATGAAAGTTTTTCCATATTTATTTATAATTAGGTGTCCTCCTTTGCAGCAAGAAAACAAAGAAGGTTAATATATAGGTGCAATTTAGCAGATTCTTACAGCTTCCTGTAATTCCCTGAGCTTGTTAGTTGCATGTTTGCATTTTTTATTTCCTTTCCCTCTTCCTGCTGCTGCTGCTGCTGCAGTTAGCAGAACAGGGCCCAGTTGTCAGTCCCAGTAGTGAACCAATCTTTGCCATATGCCTCTGTTTAAACTTTAAAGTGAATAAACAATCTCTGCCTGGCTTAATTAAGAATCTTGGTATTCTTTTCTCCAAAGCTCTTTACTTTTCTTATTCCTTTCTTTTCTTTTTTTTTTTTTTTTTTTTTTTCCTGATGTATCAGCCAAATTATACCGAGAAAACATAGAAACATCCTTTGAAGAAAATTGAACATTTTTTTGGTAGGCTCAATCTTAGCTTTCTGTTTTCATGTAGCAATCATTCATTGTCTTCATTCAAAAACTGCTCTGAACAGCTTTCTATAAAGCCCATCAACATTAATCTATCATATAAAGTGTTACACGTGCAGAAGCATGAAAGCAAAGGGGTGAAGGGGTATGGTGCACCATAGGACAAATTCACTTTGCAGTGATATAATGCAATAATGTGTCCTGACTGCATTGCTTGTTTTATGGCAGCTCTCTACATGGGCTGCAAAGAGCAGGGAATGAAAGGCATCCTGCCATCCAGTGCACCTGTTCAGGCCACTGAGCTTTCTCCCATCCTTCACTGAGGGGCTGTATGCCTTTGAGGTGTTCAAGGCAAAGTTGGAGAGTGTTTCCTTTGTGTTTATACAGCACTCTGCAACCTATCCAGGTTCATAAAACAACAGGGTTAAGCATAATCTATTTTTCTGATACAACATTCTTGATTGCAGAATTTTAAACATTGAATTTACAGCAAAAGTCTCCATTCTGCTGCCTGACAAACATCACACCAGTTTCCACACTGTTTGCAATTGAAGTTTTCATCACCACTTAAGAACATTGATACTATTTGACCTTCCCTGAACCATCTTATTTACTTAATTCTGACCTGGTATCCATGATGATTTTCAATTCCACTAATCTGGTTTTCACACAGGTGTTTCTCATTGCATTTCCATTTAGGAATATCAGCAGTGCTTTAGTAACAGTGACTTTGTTCAGCTAAACAGTTTATGACAGCTCATGCACAGAATTTTTATCTCTTTACATAAAACCCCATCAGTGGTGCTGGCTCACAAGCACACCTGGTAAAGCATATGTTTTTGATCTTTAAGTATATCTAGGCAAGCCAAATGAAAGAAAAGGATAAGTTGGAATCTATGACAGCACATCCAGGGACCAAGAATCTCAGTTTTGAACTTTCAAAAAGCATCCAGTTTTTGAGATACTTTTAGTGATTATAAATAAGGAAAACAAACCCTATCACTGACTTTTTTTTTAAGAAATACAAAAATTAAATTCCATGTTAAACTTTCTGCCTCTATTATACTGTTAATATACTATTAACAAATATTTTAGAAAAACTGAATCTAGATGCTATTTAAAGTTCTTTAAATGAAGATGTTTTGGAACAATATATTATACAGAGCACCACCAACACACACACAAACCCCACAAACATGCAAACTTCAAAGCTCATAGATTAATTGGTTTTTTCCACCATGTAATTTTAGAGTTTAACATAAATTGAATTTTTCCACATTACTAATAGTGGTGACTGGTTCAATCCAAGAAAGTGGAATCATGGAAATTTCAAAGCAAATGTAACAGGAAGTTTCCAGATTACTTCTAAGTCTTGCCAAGTTTTTGCATAACAAAGAAAAGAGAGGACTCTTTCCCTATGGAAATTCCTTTTTTAGAGGTTTTATCCTTAACCAGATGTTATTGGTATAATTTCCAGAATGATAAGCCAGCTGTCCGACAATAAACCATATAACATGAATGGATGAAGTAAAAAAAAAAAGTCTAAAATTAAGCAGCATTTGTTTCAGATAACAGCAATTAGTAGAAATTGGGCCTATGCAAACCACTTTGAGTTTTCTGTGACTTAGAGATTTTTCAGCTCAAAGCACACATTTAAACATATTCTTACAAATTTGTGGTACATCATATTAACAGCCCAAGCCTATACATAAGTTCAAATTGAAAGTGTTTGAGATTATGAAAGTTAATGAAACTTTAAAGTACAAGAGAATTTAGGCTGAAGTCAACAGCTGGTAAGTCTGAAATTTATTGACAAAAGTTTATGATTTTGCTGTTCTTGAGTCTGAACCTCAACTCTAATTCTCCCTGAAATCATACAGCATGTTTAAAGATAATGAGATTGTATTGTTCTGGTTTGCATGGCAATTGACAGATTCTGAAGCATTGATGCAGGCCATATTCCAAAATCTCGATGTCACCTGCCTGTTTTTAGCATCAGCCTCCCACTGTGATTTTAAACATCCCCTCACCCCTTAATCTTCACATGTCTTTGGTATGAAAGTGAGGTCAGACTGTAATTTTCTGGATTTATTTTCAATCAAATCAAATCAATCAAATAACAATTTGCACTGCAACAAGATTTTTTTGTTCTACGAGCATTTCAAAGGGCTTTGCAAGACTTAGTAGAGCATCCCTACTCTTTCTAAGAAAAGAGGAAATAAAGGTAGTAGGTAAGTAAGTACACTAGACTCATAGTAAGTCAGAGGCAAAGGATAGAACACGATCTAGATTTTTCTGTATATTAATCCTCTTATTTTCAGAAAATAAACATTCTCTGTCTCTGTCTTTTCTTTTTTATCTTTCTATGTCATGTCACAAGTATTGATGAACATTGTACAACCTGAGTATGACAGCCCTTCTTTTAGAGACACAGATACCAAATACTACTTTATATTACTGTCAGAATTTATCAAAATAGCTCTTCTTATTAAAGTGGAAAAAAGATGTGGGTAAGTTTTAAACAACTAACTTCCTGTACATGGAATCTTATGCTGTCACTTAATGATGGCTGCTTGAAGATGCAGTCCAGTGAAAGTCACACTGCATTCAGGGTCAGAAAGGGAACTGATGGCAGAGAGATGCCATTTTGGAAAACATCTACTCAGCTTTCTAAAGTTTCAAAAGCTCTATCTTCTAACTACAATAGCAACCTAAAAACATATGTTTCTTCCACTTTACATATACCAGTTAACTTTGGTAAAGGAAAATCAAACTTGAAGTTCCTACAGTTCGACCACAAAAGTGCAAGGGGAGAAAAGAGTTACAGGAAATTAATTTGGATTAGCCAGATTTCACAACCCCTGTGTGAACTCATTTCAAGCATGCAGAGTACTTCCCCAGATGACTTCAGAGAAAGATAAAGATAGCCCTTGAGACAATGAGATCCAAAGAGAACGCTATTTACATACAGACCTTCAGGAATATTCTTTTATTTCTTTAAAAAATACATCCTTCTGCCACATTTTTAATTTTTGAGGCAACATAAATTGCCTCAAATATTTAAGTCAGAAAGCGCAAAAGATTAATGACCTAGTTAACAAAATCCATAGATATCCCCATACTAATGTGCTACACAGGTAAGACCAAGCAGGAACAGTAGAGAGTCCTTTTTGCATCACAACACATACCCACAAAGCACTGGCAAATGTGTTCTTTTCCCTTGGTTTAAGAAAAGCAGCTCTATTCATTAACAGCTTTTCACTTAGTATGACTTGTGTGTATTACACTCAAACACTCAGCTGTCATATGAAATGATGGGAGCTGACAGTTTGGAATTTGAAAGGTTTGACTCCTTTTGAATGTACTAAATGAACAAGTGCTGTCTAGTTTTTGTTGAACTGAGCCCAACAAAAATCCCCTACAAAAATGTAAGATTCTATTATACCTTTTCTAGTTTAATATGCACAGTGAATATTCAGAGATTTTCAGCTAGATATTCAGTTAATTCTATGACTAAGAAAGATGTCATTAGGTAGGCTTCAGGCAACAGTGAGCTACAAATGAAATTCCTTCCTTATTTTCTGAAACTCAGAGTTTATGATCCATATCCAATGATGAATGGTCTATAAACTCTCTTATGGTCTTTAATTGCATAAACTTTACATTATATACTTACATTAGCTTGTGAACATTTTTTGCTACAAGATGTAAAAAACCAGTAAAACCAGAAGTTCCCTCAGCTCTTACACAAATAGAGTATGTAATTCTTCAGTATAATTTGTTCAGTACTTATGTTCTTTGTTTGAATTTGTACTTTTCTACAAATGCAGAGAAATAAGGCTTACTTTTTAAATCTTAAAAGGTTTTTTAAAAAACATTTTTTAATACTTAATTCCTGAAACTGATGCTGTCTAGTTAGCATTCTGTGTTCTAACAGCATGAATTGGTCCTAACCCTGTCAAACTATTTCACCTCATAGCTGCTGCTTAAATTAATATGCATTAATATAATGTATAATAAAAGTTATTAAGATAATTAATAATTAACATAATAAAGTATTAATAAATGTATTCCCATACCCTATGAGCAGCATGCATGTTTCCTGAGCAGTGCACTCCTCCACTGGCTTCTGCTGACATTTTGACTTGTTTTAGAAAGCATTAAATAAATAAGGAATAAAAGTTGGCATAATGTATTTGATAAGTATTATAGAGAAAAGAGCCTCAGATAGATTGCCTATATATACCCTCTGTGAAGATAAAACACAACCACTAAAAATTTAAATTTTGGACAGCAATTTATATGAAAATAAACAGAGACTTGTCAACCCAGGTCATTAGCAGAACTACAGGCTTTGTCTCCTAGTGATGTGTGTTTTGCCCCTAAATTAGTGTCTCCTAGCAGGGCAACCAGTTGAACTATACACTATACATCACACACATCTCCTGCTATAAGGAATACTGATAACCCTGCTTCAGTCCTTGGCTCAGCCACTAATCAAGCAGCAAAGTGTAAGGAAAAAAGGAAAATACATGATTTCAAACCTGAAATGGCTATATTTGGTACTGCAGATGCTTTCAGCTGGGAGCAGAGAGGGGTCTGAGGAGCCCTTTACCACAGCCTTCCAGTAGCTAAAGAGGGCCACAAGCAAGCCAGAGAGGGACTTTTCACAGAACATATAGTGATATATGACAAGTGGGAACAGCTTTGAACTGAATCTTTGAATGACAATTTGTAGACAAACATAATGGTATCAGGAAATTAATTGTGTGAAGTGTAATGATGTTACTTGTTTTCCTCAACTGAAAAATCCACATAAATCACAGTTATTGAAATTAAACAGAACTATTTCATACGGAGAAATGGCTGCTGGGATTTTTTTTTCTGTCATGTTTTGCAGTTCTGCTTAATCTGACTAACAGCATATCTTTAATTCCACATCCATTACCAAAAAATGGTGTCCATATCAAATAGATTTGAGACTCACAAAATTCTGAGTTTTGCAAATAATTTTGCAAAAGAAGATATTATTTAAACTTTAATAAACTCAAAAAATATCATTAATTTTACTCCTATACATACACTTTCAGCTAAGGGTATTAAGCAGGCCAAACAAACGAACTCCATCTCATAAAAGATCTCTTCAGTATCAACTATCATAATAGTACACATGACAGTAAAAACATGCTTGGAGTATTAATTGAAATAAACATGCTCCAGCATGTCATACTCATGATTTAATTATCATGTTGCATTAGAAAACTTGAATGTTTTGCTTAGCTACAAAATCATTTCAATCTTTTCAGCATGTTAACAAATTGTTATTTGCAACTCTGACTTAATCTTCACCTAGAGGATCATGTAGTCTGATATTAGGACTGGTTATTGACTGTCTTATTAAATTTCTGCCAATAAAAACGTTTTTAAATACTCGTATATATGAATGTAAGCATTTTAACAATTCTTGGTTTCTCTTCTCAGTATTTAGCAAATGGAGATGGCTTGCCTGCTAAATCATTTTCATTTAGTTAATCATTTTCTGTAATTAAATGATCTCCAATGATTCAGGAAATGAAGATGTGTAATAAACTTAAGGAAATTGAACAGTCAATAACTGGGATAGATGACAGCAGTTAACTACTGTATGGGGAGTTAAAAATTCCCATGCTCTATCTAATTGCATGCCTCCAGCCTCTGTCTCATCTAACACAGTGAGAATCTAAAATGTGTTGAGTACAAATAGGTCCATAAAAGCAGCTGCAGTTTGGGCATCTCTAGCCCATGGTAGGCTCAAGTAGAAGAAGGATGAAATTATTATTGTAGAATTTATTTAGGCCCTGAAATCCTTCCCTGCATACACTATTTATAAACATGGGTCATGAGGGGGCATTCCCATTCCCACATTCCCATCCTAAATTGCTGTCGCCATCCACATCCTTTCCCCAGAAAAGAGGAGGGCTGCTGAAGCACTGTACTGCAGGATTTCCTGTAGACCATGTATAGTATGGAAGGAATTGGAAGAAGATGAAAGAATAACATCAATGGAACACGAGGGAACTACTCCAGGTCTCCCAGGCATTTCCACAAAATGTCATAAATCAAACAAATGTAAATGATTGGAAGGAACATGCTTTAGTCAAGGAGCTATTTAAGAATAAAGTGTCACACATTTTCCTATACATGCTCTTACAGACTCCAGCCTGGGACCAATCCCATTTTCTCATGATTTCTGTTTTGGAAAATAACAATACAAAATTGAATAGGCACTTGTGTTCAAATGTTCTTTATGCTAATGACTCCTCAATGTTTTGCACAGTTGCGTGACATTAAAACAAATTATTTCATTCCTAATATAATGTGTTTGTAGTAGGACTAATAGTAGGCTTTCCATGGACTATTATAAGTTTGCAGTGAGGCACAAGGTTTATGAAAGTTGTCTCTTTTTAGTTTTTTCCTAAATTTTAAGATCCTAATGTTCTCTGGACAATATTGGTTTTACCAGTCCTTTCATTCCTTTCTGCTTTGACAATGTCTACCTACTATAGAAGACAACCAAAAAAATTCAATTCTAATTGTTAGTAATGTTAAATATTGCCATTTATACAAGTAATATTTACTATATACTGGAAGAGATGTGATGATACTAAAGAAATTAATTCCCAGTAACAAACAGGTGAAGAACAGGTGAACTTCACTGTTATCTTTACCATAGATATATTCTGTTGATAATTATACCCTTTGTATAAGCAAATCATTCATTTAATTACTATATATGTCAAAAAGACACTGCTACACTGTCTCAGGAATTCCAGAGTCCCTAAATAATATAGAAATCTGCCTAGAACTCAGAAGATGCCCCTTTCCTTCCTGAACACCATTCAGTTCTGCCAGCTTACATTCTCACAGGAGGTACAACAAGAAGCTGGTAGCCAGTTGTAAAATTGCCAGAGAAGTATTATCTTACACTGAGAAGGGCCAATTCATTAAACTGAGTAATTAATTAAATAAAATTCTTAAGATCTATACAGCATGTATTTAGGCCTCAGAAATATTAACAGTAGAAATAGTTTGTTTTGTAGGACACTTTCTTCCGGAAACATGAAAATATAGGAAGTGTGAAAATGTAAAACAGTTCAGTGTTCCAAAGCTTATTTGTGATCTAATTGGACACCAAAACATATCTTGAAACACTAAATTTCTTACAAATCCACATTTCAAATACACTTAACAGATAGAAGAATAACAGCAAGAAATAACTCCACCTTAATGCTCTCTTCCCTCTTTATCCATCAAGAATATTCAGAGAAGACATTCTGTGTGTACACACTGCTTTGGAAGAAAGGCCATTACTCCATGCCAAGCTAACACATGAGTGTTTCATCTGGGTTTATAAACAATACATCCCTTTCAATAGTTATAAAAAGAAAATTCTGTATTTCTTCTATTTTCATCTTTACACTATTTTTCTTTAGCAATCCAGTGTAACTGCTTACACAAATGTACAGGCTCTGGCCTCTTTAGCTTCCATGCTTAGACCTGAAAAGATCTGGGAGTAATTTGGCTTCATTTTGGATATCCTGTTAAGGGATTAAAAATGGATCAACTCCCCAGTTGCCTTGCTGCTTTTATGTGCTCTTCATAAAAGGTTTCAAAAGTAGAAGAACAGTATATTTGTTATTTCTGGCTCCGTTAAACACAATAGTAATGAACATTAGCTATTTAGCTCTTAAAAAGCACGCAAAACACAATATGCTTATGATGTATGGCACTTTAAACATATGCTTACAGCTATACACTGCCACCTAATCACCTGCATGAGAGCACTGGCACAGAATGCCAAGATCATACAGCCGTGCTTCCAAATGGCCCCTAAGTTGTTTAAAGTTGTCTACTCATCTAGCAAATATTGTGATTTGAAAACTCTTCAAGTATTACATTGTGAAGAGAATAATTTTCAAGAAAAGAGGATGGATTGTAGATGAACAACCTGTGTCTAAGGTTGTAAGTACAAAATAAAGTTGTTTTCCAAAGGGTACAAAAAGAAACAAAAAACTGAGTGCCCAGTGGGCATATTCACTTGGCAATTTTATTTCTGTATAAAAGCTGCTATTAATTACAAACTAGTTTTTATGCAATTCTGCTTTCTTTAAATGTGGAGTGAATTCTCCCCATAAACTAATGAACTGAAGTGAAGCCAAATAGAGACCAGCTGGCTGAATTGCTAAGTAATTTTATCCACATGATTGACTTTATGATCCTTTCACTACAGTAACTAGTCTTTATTCTTACAATCATCATCAACCATAATTCCAGAGGGAGAGATGATTAAAAATCAAGAGAATAGAGAGGAGAGGTTTGTTTGATGTGGCACAGTGCATTCTTGCACACACTTCTTCTGTATAATAGGTGCAGAATTACAGGTCTTTATAGCCTCCAAAGCAGTGCACTGAATAGCTGCCTCAAAGACATAATAAGCAACCAATGCCTAAATAATCATTACAGATACTCCATTAACAGCATCTATCTGTGTGGCTTTTAACCATACAAATTGTTTTTTGACAGCTTGTAACCTTTCTGAACAGTTTCCTTTGGGCATTACACCACATTCAGATCTAATTTTAACTTTTGCTTTGTCTATAATTTATTACTTTCTTTGGAGACACATAATGTATTTCAGTGCAATGGATAAATTCAAATAAAAGACTTAAAAAAAATCAATTGCTGTTTTAATCTATTAAATCCTTGCTCTCTAGGAGATAACTAAAATCTGATGAAACATAACAGGGGAAAAAGGCTAAATGGTCTAGAATTCCTGAGGGTATCTGTTTTACAACAAGCGATATTTTTTTCCCTCAAATTATTTAAAATAGGGCATAACCAACTGAAAAAAAAAAAAAAGAATAAAAGTAAAAACATATATAAATAAAACATAAATCCTTTAAGGCTGTTCCTAAGAGCCACAGACTTTAAATGACATAATAAATAACATGTTATAAAATAGTTTAATGATGTATTGCAATGGGATAAAGAGCTAAGAAAGATGTACAATTGTATCTTTTTTTCCAAAGAGAGCCCATAATTACAAATCAGCAAAGATAAGTGACTTATGAAGAGCTAGAGGGCAAGCATGATTTTCAGCAACTGGTGGAAATGTGTAAAATGAATGTGGGGGATGATGTCACAGTATTAGGTGATTTGTATTGGCTGCCATGGCCATTATCTCACTTCTGGGGACACCATTTTCAGGAATAATGTCCAGTAAATCAACATGCAGTAGCAATCAACATAGAAATCCCACAATTCTGGCAGCCAAAATTCCTGATTTCTTTCAAGACATTCAGCTCCTTTTCAACAGATTCAAGTACTTTTCACAAAGTTTTCAAATCTATGTAGCAGGTAAACATGCATGTCCAATTGACAGAGAAGAGTGATTAGAAATTACCTCAGTGTTCACTGCTCACAAAGGTTCCTGCTCTTCACAGACAGTATGCAGTGGCTAGTCACATCAAAATTAACCATCATCATTGCAAAAAGTATGAATTGGATAGGCATAAAAATCTACTACTTAGAATCAAGGCTTTTTTCCCCATCTCCCGAATCTTAAAATGGGTCACTAAATCTAGTACAGTTTTCATAAATGACAGGGAAGGCAGAGTAAATCTTTAAATAAAATGTGAAAATATCCCTCTCAGTATGAATTTAATTCATCATGCTAAACTCAGTGAAGGTACATCAGCATAAAATTAGAATGAGGCTGTTATGAATCAAGGAGATTCATGTCTAAATTGCATATTACAGCTGAGATATACTACAGCTTGTATATCTGAGGAGCTGAAAAGAAAATGGCATGCTTCTTGGTTATATAGAAGATAATCAATAAGCAGATTTTTAGTATAAATGTTGATAGGGAAAAGCAGTGTCAATGGAAGAAATTATTAGGAAAGGGTAATGAAAGTGTGAAATAAAAAGATCTAAAAAACTTATGAGAAAATCTCAACTATTCAGTTATTTTTTTGAGCTTCATTCAGTGTCATATTAATGCTCAAGACTGTTTTGTTGGTTTGGAGTTTTGTTGGGGTTTTTTGCATTGTCGGTGGCGCTGTTTTAATTTGCTACCAAGAACATTACTTGTAAATTATGGTACTGAAAGCAGAAAGATCATAGAGTACTCTGGAAGATTCTAAAAGACTTCAAGATTTCTTATTGTTTAATTGATAGATATTTAGTATCTCAACACGCCCAATGCACAGCTGCTGTAAGTATCATGGGCCAAACAGTAAAATGAGCTCTCTGTAATTTGATCAGTCAGTGTCAACCTCATGAAAATAATAAAAACATCCATGTCTTAGGTATCTTCCAATTTGGAGAGGATGGGGGAGGGAAGGAGGACTCATTAAATTCTGACCCATTTCATTACATAAGACAGTGCTAATGACTGTAGACCTTTTCTAATTGACTTGCTCACCAATTTAGAGTACCATGTTATATACCATTCATCATTATCACCAACAGTAGTTCAGGACATTTCAAAATTGTCAGTATAACACAATTATCTCTCAAATATTTCTTCTTCTAGTCCTTTCCCAATCTTTCAACCTTGTCATGGAAGGATACCCAACTGTGTGAACATTTAATTCCAAGAAATATTGGAGTGATATAATCTGTCTGAGAAGCAACAAAATTGAAGAAAGGCTGAGTCAACCAACCTTCTATCTGATGTGAATTAATAGAAAGCAGTATTCTGAGATGCTACCTATGGAAGAATTGCATCTGTGTTACATAAAGCAATCACAGAATGAAATGACCAATTGAGAATATGGATTTAAACAAGAAAAAAATGAGGCTGAGGTGGGGTGGGGTGGAGTAAGTAATTCTAAGTGCCCTTAATTTATTACTTCCATCTTCATCTGGTTTGAGTGGAATTATCTGGTTGTCTTCAATTATGAAGGATCAACCTTTTGAATAGTTCATGCAGTTAAATGTTATAAGGACATTCAAAACTGTATTATCCGTGTTCTCTTCTACAGAGCTGGAATTCCCCAGTCAATCAGCCCATTGCTGCAAGATCTTGTATTTGTCCTTGTTGCTGTCAGCCCATTTCTTCAAGTCTGCTTAGGTCCTTCTTGATGGAAAGCTTGCCATTGACTTTAATAACAAGTCCTCAGTCTAGGGCCAGTGCAAACTTGATGAGAGTGAGCTCCATCTGTCCATCTCAGCTCAGTGATAGAGAGGATGGGTGCCAGTGTAAACCCCTGAATACTCTTGCCACAGGCACCTAGGAAGATGACAACCAAGAAATCACCACTTCTGTACCCAGTCATCCACTGGTATTGTAAATAGTTATTGGTCACTCATCCAGACTGTAAGATATTAATATGGGTACAAGAATATTATGAGGACAGCACCAAAAACCTTGTTAAATTTAATGACATTCACATTTCTCCCCTCATCCAGAAATCAAGTAGTTTGATCACAGAGTCACTCACATTCATCAGACATGATTTATCTTTTGTAAAAACATGTTGGGAATTCCAGAAGCATTCTTTAGGAGACTCCATGGTTTTCTTGTGAATCACTGTGAGGCTGAGTGGTCTGCACTTTTTGGTGTTCTTTGAAGATGCATACAACATTCTCTTTCTTCCAGTTGTCAGGGACCTCAATAGATTTCTGCAGCCTTTCAAAGATGATAGAAAGTGACCTTGCAAGGGCACCAGGGAATGCTCTCAGCATGCTTTGCTGCAGTCTATCAGGTTCCATGGAATTATAAGGGTCATGCTCTCTTAAGTAATTCCTGAGTCTATTGTCATTCACCATGGGAGTTCAGCTCCTCCTCAACCCCCTTTACAAAACATAGGTATCTGGGACACCTGGGTCATGAAGACTGAAGCAAAGAAGACACTAGCTCATATTTTTCTGCATTTGTTGTCACTGGATTACCCACCCCATTCAGCAACAGGCACATGTTTTTTATTGTACAGCATTTTACTACTAAAGTAGCAGTGCATTTTGGTCCTTACTCATTGACAGCAATAATCAGGGCCTCAACAGTGCAAACACATCGCTTATATTTCAAATATTGTTTTTTTTTAAATAATAAACAAATGAAAAAAAAAGAAAAAAAAAGAAAACTAAAAACAATAATATTCCTTGTACCAAATAATTGTGGTAAAGTATTGAAGTTAAACTTCTGCCCTCAGGAGAATCACATGCAGTACTTCATCCAGATCTGGAGTCCTCAGCACAAGAAAGATGTGGACCTGTTTGAGTAGGTCCAAAGGAGGGCCATGAAGATGATGGGAGACCTGAAGCATCACTCCTTCAAAGACAGGTTGAGAGAGCTGGGGTTGTTCAGCCTGGAGAGGAGAAGGCTCCAAGGAGACCTTGTAGCACCTTCCAGTACCTTAAGGGGGCTTATAAAGAAGAGGGAGAGGGATGTTTTTACACAAGCAAATAGCAACAGGACAAGGGGCAGTAATTTTGAAACAAAAGAGGAGAAACGCAGATTAGACGCCAGGAAGACACTCTTTACTCAGAGGGTGGAGAGGCACTGTACAGTTTGCCCAGAGAAGCTGTGAATATCCCATCCCTGGGAGTTCACAAAGGTGGGTTGGATGGTGCCCTGAGCAAGCTGATCTAGGAATGTCATCCCTGCTCAGAGCAGGGTGCTTGGAATGAGATTATCCTTAAGGTCTCTTCCAACCCAAACCATTCTACAATTCTGTGATTTTGCTCTTGAGATAGTGTATCATGTGTGCACTAACTAGCAGGAGCTGGCATGATCCTGATTCAGTTCTGTATCTAAACTGAAATTCTTTGATGACAATGCTGGGCCTCAGAATTTTTGAAATATGTCCTAAAGAGATCTGAAAACAGCTGGAACACTGCTTGACGAGAGCCCAATTATCTCCAAACCATTAAGTTTTGTTTAATTTACTTCTAAATATTTTATTGAAGACAGTGATCACCAATATATTCCAATGGCTAGCAACCCTCACTGTAAAGAAGGAACTTTTTACTTGATTTTTATCCACTAAGGCACCTCACACAAAGAAGAGAAGAAAAATCATCTATATAACTGTTATTCCATTCCAGGTAAAACTTAGCTTTTGTTAAGACAGACTAGATTTCAATCTGACCACAGCTGTGAAATAATGAATTATATTTTCTTTGATAAAACCAGCCACTTCCCACATATTACAAAGAGAAGTTACTGTAGCAAATGCAGAACAAATGCTGAGCTCATTTTAGCTCTGATCAAAACTCAATCTGGATGCCAAAACAGTGATGAATGGCATGATTTCTCCTTTGCTTCTCTGTTATATGTGATTTTCTGTTGGCACACTATGCACTAATTAAAATGGCTGTAATACACTCAAACTAAATTACGTTAAAAGATAATTGAGATATACCAACTTTATACATTTTATCATATATTTGTGTACATGTACATATAAATATTGCAGCCTGGCTTCTCAAATGATGGAAAACACCAGTCTTCCACTGAAGTATGAAAGCCTACATCACTAAAATATCTGGCCCCATTTTACCTAGATACAAATATTTACATATTTGTATGTATTTATCTCCTAATTACTGCAATTTGAAGAGATTCACTGACAATAGGAAGACATCTAACTATGTCAACACATTCAGATTTCAGTTTCTAAGAGTCAAATACCTACACCTACAATGTAAATCTAAATAAGTTTTGAAATTTCAGATTTCAGGAATAATACCATGTGTTCAGGAATAATTTCTTCATGGAAAAGGTTGTCAAACATTGGAATGGTCTGCCCAGGGAAGTGGTGGAGTCACCATTCCTGGAGGTGTTTGAGAAATGATTGGATGTGGCACTTAGTGAAATGGCTTTATTCACAAGGTCATGTTCAGTCAAAGGTTGGACTAGAAGTTTGAGGTCTTTTCCAACCTTAATGTTCCTATGATTCTATCTGGGAGCTGAAAATAGGACTCATAACTATTTGGTATCAGCATTATATTATTTTAAAAAACCCATATATTTCAAGGCCATCCTAGAATAAGATCTGTGTAATTTCTTTTCCAATTTCTTTCTGACAACTCCTCTGATTTTATATCCTATCCAGTGGACTGTAATATGCTTACATTGAAATTATTTAAAACAAAACAGACACAAATTCATTTTACAACTCTTCTGAAAGTTTTCTGGGAATTTTCCAGACAAAAAGAGAAGAATTAAACATAGGACAAAAATAGTCACTTACAGATTACCTTGAGTTTTGTCTACACATAATTTTCATTTAAAAAAAATAAAATTAGATGACTGTTAGATCATCTAGAGGATAGTAAATTAAAGAGTGAATAAACAAAGTCTTTCACAATAAAGGAAATGATGGAACACAGATTTTCTTAGGTTAACAAGGTATGGGATCTGGCCTCAGAACTCCACCACAATAGACTAAATTAAGAATAGCAGAGAACAAGTTAGAATCATACATGGTTAGGAAAAAAGGGTTTGTTTATAAGCCATAAAAAGAGTATGCTATCAGTTGGAACGTTACAGTATTTTGAGAACAGTTTAAACAAACTTTCTCTCAAAAAGCTTTTCCTTTCTCCATATGTCAACAACATATGTCTTTTAAAACCATTTTACTGTCACTTTAACCTACAGGAATTTCTCCTCCACACACAAAGTAGAACAAAATATTAGGGGTCTTTAAAACTGAAACAGTATGAGAAGAAATGTATACTGGATTGCACTTGTATACCGGACCAGAGGATGTGCAAATTCCAAATCTTGATTGCAATTTGACTTAATCTTTAATTTAATTAAAAAGAAATACAAATAAACACACCTAGCTTCAAAAAACTAAAGCCAGCCAAAAAACCCACCAAAAAAACCCACACAGCAAAAGCCAATCAAAAAAATGTGGAAAATTTTCAGAAGTCAGTTTAGTTTCTCCAATTCCCATTGAAGGCTGTCTGAGTACAACCACACATTCAGGCCTTTACCAGAGCACTTGTGCAGATTCACAATTAGTAAGCAGTGATTTTTAATTAATTATAATATTCTACTTCCAGCAGACATCCTACCTTCTGAATTTTGCTAGTAAAATCAGTTCTTCCATGCATCATTTAATTCCTAACTTCTCTGAGCCAAAAGCATTGTCTCTTCTTTTATTTGTTATAATTTGTTAAATTATAACAAAATTTTAATCCTGGAGATTAATAGAACCTAACTGCCCTCAAGCCACTATTCACAAGAATAAAAAAAAAATAGAGCAGAGTAGAAAGAACTGCAGAAAGCAGTAGAATTAGCAGTCTGCAGGCCATAGGTGAATTTCAACATATTTACCTTCAACTTAAACATGTAGACTGATTTCTAATTGTAGTTCTAAGGAGAATGTTTGATTTAAGACAATCCACCTGCACTTGTAACTTTATGATTTTAGAAAATAATAAAAGTGTTTCCAAAACAGAAAGAAGAATACTGAGAATTATAACCCAAAATCAAACAACACCACAGTGAAACATCTTCCAGTTGTATGGCATTTGTCAGCAACCTGCTTTGCTACTATAGACTTTCTATTATTTAATATTATAATATTATAGAATGAATTTATTTATTATAGGTAAATTCTCCAAGGACCTCAGGACCTTTGAGAATGCATGAAATCCATCCTTTTTCTTTTTTTTTTAACTCACAATTTTATAAAACTGCTGACAGACTTTCTACCCTTTTAAATATCCCCTATCAGCGGGCCAATTTCAGACTTACAACAATTGCTAACAAATCTCTCCATTTAGCAGTTAAGATAATTTACACAGTAACCAGAAACCATCTGTAAATACCTGTAAAAATCACTGAGTCTGCTCAGATTAAAAAAGATTTTTTTGAATTTAATCTTAAAACTCAAAAGACACCTATAGAATACAATGAGTTATACTTTAAAATTGTATAAAAAACATATATTCAAACTTTTGTAAGAGTAGCAATAGTGAAAATATGATAAAAGTAAAGGTAGGATGCATATAAGAATCAACCACAGTCAGAAATGAAAATAACTTCTCTTGCTATACTGGAATAGAATCTGGGAATTTGATACAAAACATTTATTGTACAAGATAATTATATTTACAATGGAGAAAAATATAACAAAACTGTCTCCCCATTCAATTACTGAATTTTTAAATTCCCCAAATCAGTTAAAATGATAGAATAATTTGTGAAGGCATGTATGTTACAAAATCCAAAGACATGGGAATTGGGGCTTATAGGTTTCCCAAATGCTTCTAAATTTAAAACTCTCTCAAAAGTAAATGATATTACAGCATGCTGAAAGTTGTGTTGACCCAAATAACCCAGTCTTAGAACTGGGAGCAAAATGGCCATCACTGGTTTCATGCAAGCTAAGCATGATGCCAGATGTGTCATGATGCAAGAGGACCAACACTGGAACAGGCTCCCTAGAGAGGTGGTTGATGCCCCCAGCCTGTCAGAGGCTGAGAGGGATTTGGATAATGCTCATAATAACATGCTTTAGTTTTTGGTCAGTCCTCAAGTTGCCAGGTAGCTGGACTGGAGGATCATTACAGATCCTTTCCAACAGAAAATACTCTGTTCTATTCCAGAAATAGCACCTCTGCAGAGCTAAGCTCTCGTGACTGAATCCACTCCTTGTGTGCTGTGTCCGTCACTTCACACAGCTAGCACTTCCCTGCTACTTAAGGACATAGATGCACTTTTGGAAAGGACGGTCAGAACATGTGATGGCAATCAGTGGGACCATCTGTTGACAGGCTGAGGGTCCTGAATCACAGCTTCAATTGATTGGCATCATTGGTGTACTCTGAAACCCAAGCAGACCTCAACCTATACTTAACAAGTATAAATTTTGGTCTTCACTGATCTCAGAACTACTGAAATTCTACAGCCTCAATCATGCAGAAGCAGATGTTCTTGGCTGCCAGCTCCTCCTGACTCTAACAGAAGCTGGAGCCCAGCTAGCACTGAACTGTACTTGACTTTTGCAGCTTCAAGCTCAGCATTGTGTTGATGAAGACCAGGGTAAAGATCATTTTTAGATGTCTTTTTGTTTACACTGTATTGCCATCCTTTGCTGATTTCCAAGCTCAGCATCTTTACTATCTGCAATGTAAACATTCTTAATATGACTGTGTAAACAAGTATATGAATGGCCCTAACAACTACAGCTCAAGCAGCACTGTAAACATGCACAAAACTATTTAGTGGAGAGATGTCTCTAGTGTACCTGTACTGCTCTGCTACTGTGGAGAGTTTAAGTACCATTTGACTCCACCACAAGCAGGAACTAGACTGTTATCTAGCAAAGTGGCTACACTGATGTAAAAGATCTAACATCTCAGGATACAAAAGAAAAAGACCATTCAGTGCGTAAACCAGCTGAAGTTTATATCCAACTTACCGCCTTCAATTGAAAAAGTAGAGAAAAATACTGGAAGCTTAAGAACAGAAATAGCAATTCCTTTCTTTTATCTTTTCAAGGTCTTCTATTTTACTACCTGGAAATACTACCTGCCTGCCTGCAATTATATTTCAAATTCTACTTGAATGCAGTAAGCATCACATTCCCACAGTGATTGATGACAGATGTCCAATCATGTTCTTGTTACTGGGTGGGATCAGCAAAGCAACTGCCAAAGGCCATAGGCAAAACCAAAGGAAAGAACAATGCAAATTCACAATTAGGGAGTCTCTGGGGTGTGGGAGGAGAATGATTTGGGCATCTGCAGATTATTGCAAACCTGGTTTTATTTTGGAGAGAAAATAAGCCTTGTGCACTTTCAAGTTCCTCACCAATTTCTTGTCCCATAACTATTCTTTAGAACTCATAGGTCACTGTATCAATTGTCATATGTTTCCCACATTAGACAACCTGGACCTTTTCCATCAGCTGCAAGAAATTTTCAACATATCTGGTATAGGCTTTTGTCATCAGCTGCTATGAGCCTCTGTGCATAATGACCATCAATCCTTTCCACTGGCTGCTATACTCTTTGCAAACCCTAGTGAATCTCTCTTAGCAACTACAGCAGCATTTCACAATAACTAATTGAAATAACATTTATAGCAAGCATAAACTGTGTAGCAAAGAAGAAGTTTTAGTTAGCCCTTCCCCATTTTTTTCTCACTCCCTTATGTGATGCTGTAGGAAAGACTGATCTGACTGAACACTAATCAGTAAAAAAAAAAAGGAAATCATCACTTCAGTCAGTCCCTAAACTGGCTTATTTTATACAGAAATAAAATGCTGATGAGAAAGCAGAATGCACCTGGAATGAGTGGCTAAGGTTAGGGTCAGGGTGCTTTTTATTTTCACAATGATTGCAGATCCTTCTCAAAATTCTAGCTGCACTATAGCCTCAGGCTGTGATTCCACAACAGTTAACATCAACCTGAAATGTCACCCTTGGAGTCCCTCTCCCTTGCTCTGTTTCAGGAAGTAAACTAGCAGGAGACTGTTCTTATAAGAGAAAACAAGACAAGTAAAAAACATTTGCTGATTTTCCCTGCCTGAGCTAGCTCATCACAAGATCAGATGAGCATCCATGTCAACAGAACAGATGAAGGGAAAGGGCTGCATCACAACGCTGGGGCCAAGGCAGGCAGGACCACAAAAGTGCTGACACAGCTTGGCTTCAGATGCAACAGAAGTGCTACTGCTTGTATTTTTATTTTTTTATTATTATTATTTTTTGTTATTGTTAGAAATTTTATATTGTCACTTCACTGAAGACCTACTCTGCTTTTGACTCTGACATCTGCAGAACTCTGAAGATACCTCAGGGGTATCACCACAAAGTTCTTGGTGAGGTCTACAAAACCAGTTTTAGTTGGTTGGCTTAGTTAGTTGGTTGGTTACCAATACAAACTAAAAAGAACTTTGAAAAAAAAGCCATTATCAAGGTCCCCTTTACTAATGAAAAGGCATTTTCACAGCTGAATTAAAAACTGTATGCGTAACTACATTAAAGGGGTATTTACAGAACAATTCATAAAAGAAACGTAATTTTCTTTATGAACAAGTAAAAAGTACATAGGTAGTCTTTGATAGTGTGACTAAAATAATGTTTTGTCAGAAGAGACATAAGTAGGAATGAAGAAAAAATGGAAGTGAGTAAAAATCAGAACTTTTCCATTTAACATAGAAGAATAATAGCTGAAAGATAAGAAAACTAAATATTCATAGAATTCTTTTAAAAATAAACTTATTCTTAAGAATAAAGAATAAACCATTTAATATTTTACACATCTGTGAAGCAATACTTGCTTCTTGCATCTAAGTTATAAAAAAACCCTGACTGATAACAATTAATTGTGAGATTTTTAACTACCACTTACCTTTTCCTAACATACAGTAAAAAGAAAATATCTACCTTGGGTAGTTTTCTAATGATGGTGAGGGAATAATTATTCTGCTTCACTGTGATGGTTCAAATCTCAGAGCTCAGGTAAAGATTTAAATTAATATAGGCTACCTTTTAGTTACATTTAAAATAATACAACTAGTAATTAAGATAACAAACCACTGTAGAATTACATAGAGACTATGATTCCTTTTGTTTAAGCTTTTAGCACTATATGGAAAAAAGATGGCATTGAAGACTTCTATAGAACAATCCTAAAATGCATCTGTTTTTATACTGCAGATTTATTAACACAGAATATTGCTTATTTACTAGAAAAAAATTAATAATCAATCTCTGAAGGTTTTAATGCTAAAGAAAAACATTTATAATGAGATTAGATAATTAAAAAAGACAGGAGTAGACAATTAGAAGACTTCAGGTGTTTACATATCCCTATCTACCTAAGCTGTTACACATTAATTGACTGTACCTCCAAAGAAGTAGTTCAGAATACTAACCAAGAAAGACTACTCTTAGGTAGGAAGGAGGGGGGAAGCCATACTCTATGAAAAACATAGGTTAATTTTACAATACTGGTCTCAAACTGGTCTAAGAAAACATAAACGGAAAGTAGATTAAAATCTTGAGAAAAATCAATTACCTTTAATTATCTTGAAACCTGAACTCCAAACTCCAGAGAAATAAAGATGTAAAAGCAGAAAATTATCTCAAAGCTCTTCAATGTCTACAGTTTTACACATTGTCTACAATGAGGGCAAAAGATTAACATTACCTTAAAATTTATCCATTTCTATGTTAAAATCAAAACAAAACTAAAACCATTGACAATAAGGTAATTACCAGGAAGCGACTGATTATAGCAGAAAGAATAAAGTCCTGTGAAAAACACTGAATTCAGTCAGAGCAGTACTTAGGATTCCCTTAGGTAAAGGTAGGTTTGAATGCACGTGCACCTTAAACAAAAGGCCTCATAGGAGCTGAGGCTGAGTCAACAGAGCATAAAGGTCTAATATTGTACATTTCATATTAAAAAAAATATACATAATAATAAATATAAAAGTTGGTGGGTTTATCCCACATGCTTAATAGTTGAATGATATCTGCAACACAACCAACCTGAAGAAACATTTTGATAACTTTAACATTAAAAGCTTTCTTCAGCAAAAGTGAAAATGACTCACTGTTCAAAGCAAAATGTAGGAACAAAGAGATCTAAAGCAATAAGGTAGTAATAGTTAACAGAAGACCTGTAAGAATAGAGGTCCAAGACTGAAGGTCCAAGAAGGGATAACCACATTCAGTATACATGCACCTAGAGCCTTGTTTTAACAAAAACATTCCAAAAAGTTTAGCTCAAAAAAACTCTAAAACAACCTCATTCAAAACTATCCAGGTTGTGATCTTGCCAATATTTTGTTTTACTAAGTAGAAAGTCTTCCACGATAGAATTAATATCCCACTGAGTATGTTGCAGGAGGATATTAATTTCAGAAATAATTTTCTGCTACTGCTTGTTTGACTACTAAGTTTGCAGATTAGTCTGCTTTATTTGCCTCTCTATTTCATTACTCTTTTAAGCATTCAAACTCATTTGCAAATGTAACCAAACACTAAAACAACTTTCACATGCTGCTGATGTTTGTGTTAACAAGTTAAAAAAACTGCATATAATTTCATAATCAAGCATAGACGCTGGTCCTGTATTGTATTTTGGAACTACATCCATTGTGTTACATCACTTTACAGCTGAAAAAATTGAAACTGAGATCTTTACAAGGTTGAGAAATAGCAAGATTATATATTTTTTTTTTTCAGTCAATGGTTTAAGGAAAGGGAAAGTTCCACATCATTATATCACAGTCTTTTTTGCTACTTGTACAAATTATTTTAATTAACAAGCCTGAATATTTTTTAGGGTTTTGTTGATACAATGTGCCTAAATTCCATAAGAGAACAGGTCAATTTTAATTTCAAAACTGCATTTTTAAAAAACACAAATCATCTCACTTAGAATAATCACTGTTGTAAAACATAGGCATTAAAATGCATACATAATATTAAACACACGACAAAATAAGGATGTTATACCAGCAATTCTACCATTTATTACATAGTTGCAATGAAGCTGTGAACTCCTTTATTAATAAATCATTGATAAGAACAAGTAGTTAATGTAATAAATTTTAGAAAAGCCAGCTTTCTACTCCTCCTGAAAACTTCAGCCCAGTCACCTAGTTCACAATAAAATACACTGAAAAAGGGGACAGAAGAGTGAGAATTAATCTTCTGTGTCCCTTCCTTTCCTCTCATACTCCTTATAAGCTTTTGTTTCCACACTGGGTATGAACATCTATTAATAACCTCCAACAAAGAGTACTATGCATTTGCCACCTCAGTATCCAGGTTCCTTGTATGCATAAAATGCACATGAATAATATGGTAAATAATTATTTAAATTTTTCAAAAATCATTTTTATTTTTCAGTGCTTCTTGGACATTATGATAATGTACTGTATTCACCCAGCTCAACACATAAATTGACAGACAAATCCCCTCAGACTATACATTTGCTAAGAAAATCTGCCTTTATCTGTTAATATTATACAACAGCAATGGTGTTGTTCCATTTTTTAATAAATTAAATATTTCAATTGATGGTTTGTAACCTCACAAATTCTATTTTGTCACATAAAAAGAAATTCAAATAAAATTAGTCTTCAGATATTAGTTTCTCTTCAAAATATTTCTTATTGCTTTTTTATACAGAAGCTTGTAGACAAATATATTACTCATCTCTCTGATGAAAGTAAGCACAGAAAAAATGTATTGCCCCTCATAAAGAAGCTTATATTTTATAATATCCTGTCTTATTTCAAAATCCCGTATTATTTTCTAGGAGAACAGAAGTTTTTTTTCATAAACAGAAGTTATATCAAAACATTAAATCATATATATACCATTTTACTAATTAAAAATGTATTCAATAAATAGTCTTGCATGTATTATTCAAAAGATGCAGTATGTTTACGTTCACTGCACAAAGGTCAAATAGAGAAAGTAAAGCATCTTTTTTTTTTGTCACTTTATTTTAATAAGCTTATTAGTATTTAGCTAGAGTGCTGAGAAAAATATGTAGATTTCCCCTGAAGCTGTTTGACGTGTTACTATCTTGCTTTAATCTATTTTTCTTACCTTCAATTTCTTTCTTAAGTTCGAAGGAGAAAAACCTGTGATTTGCATGTCACAGGATTTTCTAGCAAACTCAAGGAAACTGCATTTGATCTAGATTTCATTCTGGTTTTTCCTTACCTGACATGTAACGGGATTACCAAGCAAAAAAACCCCATCTAAATAGACTCCTGATAAAATGACAGTGAGACTTGTGTTCTGCCACGCAATCATTAAACTGACCCAAATGAAAAGTGTCACAAACACATCAACTCTTGCTTTTAAAGCATCTCTGGACCAAAACAGACAGAACATTTTAGCCAAGAGCAATTAATGAGAGCAGTAAGCAAATACCCAAGAAGTCCCTTAATGGTACATTTAGGCATCTCCAAATTCGGCACAATTTTGCTACTCTTAGTTTCCTTAAGAAAAGCTGCTTTGAATTCAACAGATATATTTGTTCTTGTTTTTCTTTATGAAATCACAAAACAAAATTGTTTCATATGGAACAAACAGTATTTTAAAAATATTTGGAATGGATTCTAAACCCTTAGAGTTATTAATTGGGTACAATTCTTCTCTGAAATGTTGGAGATTTGTTCCAAATTCTCTCCTCTGCAAGGGAGGGGGGGATGTAGTGCATATCACCTCAGATGTCTGAGATTCTCCCACACGTCTATGGGAAGAATTTTATGTGATGCAGTGTTCTCAGCTAATTTATACTGATTCTGGGTTTTTTTTCATACAGAGGCAAATGAAGATGTCTCCCTCATTAAGGGAGTACATACGTATCAAATCTCTTATATGCTTTTTTATTTATGAATAAATCTAAGCTAAGCTGCCTCAAGCAGTGAAACATGAGGAGACTCAGCTGGCTGGGAATTCTTTTTGGAACACAATTCTGAGTAAAAATGAGAAGGATCTGAGACCTCACTCACAGCATACATTTAAATGCTCCTTTCTTTCTTAAAGAGCATGCTAACATCCCTTGATTTTTAGTCGCAGTTTTACAAATCCATAGGAAGACTTGCATACAGTTATATCTACTTAGCAAATTCTGGTGTCTTCCTGAGAGGTGAGCTGAAATTCCTTAAAATAGGATGAAATCTCCAAGTTTCACATTTCAGTTGACAGCATCTATTTAGCCTCTGTTGCTAAAAGGAAAAGGGTAAACGCTCCCCAATAAATAACATTAAAAATGAAAATTCTGTTAACTGAATAATCTTGATAATACCAGAAGCAACTTTCTGGCAATTCCCAGCAGATCTATCATTCATTACAATATTCTTGCCCAGTTCTAATATTCAGCAGAGCTACATTCTCAGGCTTGCACTTCTTAGTATCTTGATCATCAATAATTGCATGAAGAAGTGACAGTTTTACATGATATCTTGCATATCCAACTACAAGCTTTTATGCAGTTTATACATAAATGCTTCCAAATCTAGCTGTTAACATTAAAGTCTTGTTTAATCACTCTATATCTTTGTTCTAGCTTTCATATAATATCATGCCAATTATTTTAAAATAGTGTTTAACAACTTATCTTCTGAATTCTATTTCAAACTGTTTAGCGTATCTAATATACTGTGTCAAATAGTTAACAGCAGCCGCAGGTAACACGCTCTGCTTCTATATAACATTAATGCCCTGGATGGGAAAGCAAAATAAAAATGTCCTTTTTTTCCTGAATAGGGTTCTATTTAGAAACCAGTCCATACCCATAAATGTGTACCTAGAAAAATGCAGAATTGATTTAATTTTCTTCATGTGTCGGTCTGTGAGCTCCAGATCTTGTCCTTGCCCACTGTTGTTTATGGCTCCTGCTTGGCAGTAGCAGACTGAAGCTACTTAGGTCTTCAGGTTGGAAATAGTGTTTTATATCAGCAGTCCATCAGCCTGTGGGGTCCTAATTATTCCTGAGACCCTGAGTAGGATATAGCACAGTATTAATAGCAATTCCTTACACACCTTTAAAAAAACCCCTTCCTCCTGGCAGATTTAAAAGAGAAGCAAAGAGTCAGTTGAGTATTAAAGTAAGAATAGTTCTTTTCAGGAGGACATTAAGACAATGAGAAGACTCTTAAACTCACCACAGTTTGAAATTATAGAAGGATGAAAATTTGAACTAGTTTTCACAGCATCAGCTTCTGACTCTCCATAAATATGCTTGAAAAGGGATTTATTATATTGCAGTTAATCTTCTAAGTGCTATATTTGCTCATAAGGCAATCTGATAAAATTTATGATAAGAGAGCAGTGCTAGGTTAACTGAAGGGAAGACATTAGATATTAAGACTCTGTATAAAACAATCTGTGAGATCATAGGGAAGTGGAGAAAAATAATCAAATTAAATTATTTATACCTAAGAATAATTTCTGATTGGAATTACCATCGACAACTCTCCTCCATATTCCAGGGTAATTTTGAGAGAAATAATGAGGGATTCATTGAGAGATACAAAAAACTTGCATTTTCTTTTAGACAGTTTTCTTCTCAGATATTCCTGTTTCTACACAAATTCAAAGTTGTGATGTTTTTGGCTGGGGTAGGGTTAACTTTCTTTACAGTATCTAGTGCAGAGCTTTTGTGAACAAGGGGTTGATATATAGAGATGTTTTGTTACAGCTGAGCAGGGCTTAGCAGAGCCAAGGCCTTTTCTGCTTCTCGTACTGCCAGGCTGGTGAGGAGACTGGGGGTGGGTGGGAGGCTGGGAGGAGCTGGGACAGGTGACCCCAAGTGACCACAGGGATATTCCAGACCACGTGACATTATGCTCTGTATATAAAGTGAGGGGAAGTAGGAGGAAAGGGGGAATATTTGGAGGGATGGTGCTTGTCTTCCCAAGTAATCATTATGTGTCAGGGGGGCCTGCTCTCCTGGAGATGGCTCAACATCTGCGTGCCCATGGGAAGCACTGAATTAATTCTTTGGTTTTCTTTGCTTATGTGTGCACTGTTTTTGCATTCCCTATTAAACTGTCTTCATCTCAATCCATAAGTTTTCTAGCTTTCACCCTTCTGATTCTCTCCCCAGGCCTGCCAGTGGGGGAGTGAGGACACACCCATGTGGGGCTTGGTTGCCAGCTGGTGCAAAACCAGGACAAAAGTAATAAAGGAATCATTGTCAGAAACAGGCAGCAATATTGGATGTATTAGAAAACCTTGTTCAAGAAGATTCAAGTTCAGTAAGTTAATTGAAATCAATACAGATTCAGTTTTCTACCAGAAATGAGCCCTACATGGACAATTATGAAATTAAGTGAAATTAATCCCTTGTCCTCTGGAACTACTGTTAATTGGGATCAAAGTTTGACCTATTGTCCAACAAGCAACTTTTCTATAAAATCTGTATTAAAATGCATTAATAAATCAGTAATACAGTTTAAAAACCAGCAGCATTAATAGAATAAATAGGATCATTAGTTAACAAATAGACAAGCTCACCTCATTTGAAGATTGACTTTATCACCTACAAGTGGTACTTGATACATATCCTGTAAGTACATAAACATACTGGGGTTTTTTTGCTTCTGTAATATATACAAAGCATCACATGATAGTAACTGCATTAATGATGGCATTATCACTTGATAATCTTGCACTTTCAATGAGATTTTTTGCTTATTAATGTTGCCTGTAGAAATTTTCCAGTGAAAAGAATATCTCACAACAATTTAATACAACAAAGCAGATGTTTTCAAGGATTGTCCATTTAAAACATAGCACCAGATTTCTATTAATGTCTTCAATAGAGAGATCAGTAAAGAAACCCAAACTGCAACACTGTTTTTGCATTAAAATAAACCTTCTACAGACAATATAAAATACATTTCATTCCAGTAGAAAAACTTGATTCAGAGACTTAACGAAAGCTTTCCTGCATGAGTACTATTATGTTTGAATGGTAATCGTACACAGCTAGTGTTTTCTTAATGTCCTGGGGAGCCTGATCATTGTAAATTACCTGTGACATCTCATTAATCCTCTTTTTCCTCACAAACGCATAATTAATGGTAACATTGACAATAATACACAAATTAGCTAAGTGACGCTTTATGGTGTTGGTTTTGATTAACGTCAGGAACCCAAAAATGACATTAATGTAATGCAGATCCCAAAAGGCAACCCGCACTTTGACCTCAGACATACATTTTGTTTGCACCATCACAAAGATTAATCCTTCCCTGGATGAAGACAAGACAAAACTCTGGCCACTGGCATTGCGTGCTGGGCTGTCGCTGAAAAACAAACTGCCTCAATTGCATTTGTTTAAGAAGGAAATCTTAATGCATAGAAAACAACGGCTTAGTGTCATTTCCTATTGTCTTGTTAGGACAAAGATAAATGAGCTACTGTCATGATTTAGATCAACTGCTTCTCTGCTAACTTCTATTATTTGCTTATTTATGGTAGTGTTTAATTAAAAGCATACCTAGATACATAAATGCACAATAAATTAAAAATGCATTTTCATTTAATATGTGCTTATTTAGGGGATCAACTCGTGTTTAAACTCTTCACTTGGTGTGGTAGATACAGTACTGATGTTACAGGTACTAACAGGTAGTGGAAGACTACTAAAATGAAACAATATCTTTATCCTAGCTTGAACAAACAGGATCAAAGGTACACCTTATCCCATTAAGTTAAAGAAAAAGAAGGCCAAGTCTTTTCAAAGTACATATTTATTGTTTCAGAAGATATATTTATGCATAATGTGTAACAAAAGGTATGTAGTTCAAAACAGTTAAAAGACCCATTGAGCAAATTAAAAGCACTGTTTGCAACTCCCTCACCACCTTAGATACTAAGGTTAATCATGATTATATATACAGATACTCCTTTCAATTATTTCATAAATTTTACTCACCGAATGTACAAAACCACAAAAAAAAGGCTGCTGCAATTTTGATAGGTATAACACCCTAGATTTCCCCTAAAAAGGGGTATTCTTTCATCACTTTTCTCTCATTATACATTTTGTTAAAAAACTTTATCTGCAAAAAGCAATGTCTGATTTAGTGAGAGTTAACATTTTTACATGCATCAGATTTTCTAAGTGAAAAAACCATAACCAGATTCCCCTAAAAAGTGTAGAACATGTTATATTTCCCATTGCAATAAAATACAAGTTTGTGTTCAATTAATGTGATAATTTTCTTTAATATCTCCGGTTTTGTACTGGTTCATTATAATGGGCAGATGAATAGGTGTAGGTTTATCTTGAACATTCCAGGAAGGAGGACATAAAAATCACACAATACTGATTGCAAAAAATAGTTTAATATTACAAATATGAAAAGCAAATTGTAGTTCAAAACTGAATAATAAATGATGTACTGGGTAGAGAAAACTTTTCAAATGCCTTTAATGTTCTGATTATAATAGATAATAGATAATAGATAATAGATAATAGATAATAGATAATAGATAGTTAATATATAATATATAGTATATAATATATAGTATAGAATATAGAATATAGAATATAGAATATAGAATATAGAATATAGAATATAGAATATAGAATATATAATGTAATTAACATAGGTTCTCAGCCTTTTAGCTTTCAAATGTCTTATCAGCTGATCTTAACTACTGTACTTAAAATTGCAAGGGATATTTGAAATAACTTGTGTAGCTTGTCAACATTATTTTTGAATTTAATTATTCACTAGGATAAATTTTAAAGCTTTGTTGATTTTGGGTTTTTTTGCAAAACATACTAAACTTTCTTTAACTCACAAATACATTTTAAAGCACTGTGGAATTTAAGGGGCAAAAGGGAATCCCATAGAGGCCATATATTTTCTCTAACTAACCAAGACATAAATCCAGATTACTGCAATAAATTATTTTATTATTTGAACAGAGTAAGTACAGTATCACATTTGAAAGACATTTGAGTTTAATTCATATCTTAAAATTGACAAAGATAGACAATCTCAGCTACACCAACTGAAATGTACTGATGAATATGGGATATACAAGCTAGACCCAGAAGCAGTGACAAATCTGTTCTTTATATCATCATTGTGGCATAAGGTCATTCAAAATGTAATTGTACTTCTTTGTAAAACATAAAAAATTGTCTGGTTGGAGCTGCAAATTTTAAATGGCTTTGTCTGTGCAATAATTCTTTATCAGCTAGTATGAACCTAGTAATTCTTTGTTTCATACGCAATTTGCTGGCAGACTACAGTAACCATTTGCTACTTTTATTTTGCTGACTTAATATTCAGGCAGATACAACAAAAACCTCCTAAAGATACATCTGGAAAGAAACCAGCCCACTTTTAACCCTTCCAAGTTATCTCAGTTTCCTCTTCACCACAGATATGATTAATATTAATCTGTTAGACTATCATTTTATTCTTTCAATTCCATGCCAGCCTTGTAGAAAGCAATCTGTCAAGAGATACATTTATAGAAATTATTTGTTTCAACATTTAAGTGCTTCATATTGACTATTAACATTTAAAAATAGTTACAGCAAACTTATTTATAAAAGCCTATAGAATTTTGTGCATATGTGTGCATGTGAAACGATGTCAGTGTGTAAGGAAACATAATTTTCTCACAATTCACCTTACAAAGGTACTTTATCAATTTCAAAAAGTCTTATTCCAACACGTAATCTTATCAAAATTGTCTAACTATCTAAAAATCCTGTTTGTTGATCATATCTTGAAATTCAAGATCTACTTGAATTCTACGGCTGACTGATATCTCTGGTTAAGGCATTTCCTTATTCCACAGTTTTACACTAACCTGATTAATAGGACAGGTCCAGAAGGCAGTGTCAGTTTAGGTTTCCTTTACAGTTTAACATCATCAAAATATTTCCATAAATATGAAAGAACACATAAAACACTTAAATATGGGTTCAGTTTTTTCTCTTCAATATTTTGCAGTTCATATAAATATGATTCATTAAAAATATATGCAAAAGCTATGGTGTGTTTAACATGCACATCAAGGCACATTTCCCCAGCTGGATTTAACATATACGTCTATAATTGTATTTCATCATAGAACACAACAATATATTTTCAGAAAAGATACTCAGAATATATGACTTTTTATATATAACTAATTCACAGAAAAAATGGTTTTCAGAAAACACAACATTCTACATTTCAAGAACTTAATATTTATTTCACCATCATAAACAAATGTTTCTTGCAGTGATGGAAGAAAATTAAAATTACCATTTTAGACATGTCAACATTTACCTGTTGCTCTCTGAAATACTGCACAGCGACAACATGCTTAGCTACTTAACCTGGCTGTGAATTGAGAAATTATTTATATAAAGATTCTTTACATTTTCATCTGCAGGTGTTTCAATTTGTTTTCTAAATACTAGTAAAAAAATTAACATAAAATCCAAGCAATATGATGCACATACAAATGGATTTGGGCAGTTTTCCACCATTTTTTGGGAGAGAGGTAACAGCCCTATTGAGACTGTATTTTATGAAGGACTTTAATGAGATATCTGGCTATATATTTTTACCAAGAATGTCAAATAAGCTTCAAAAGCAAAAGTAAACCGTAATGCAAGTGACACATACTAAAAATAACCCTATAAATCTGTTCATTCTGTTTAGATAGTCTCCTAAGTTGTAAAATGAGAGACTGCTTAGCTTTATTACATGTTATGGAGAAAACTAATTTTGGGGAAGTAGGCCACTGATAGTCTTATACTGCTCTCATGCAATACAGTGTATCCAGCTATTTTTAATCTTCTGTAGTATCTTAGTAATAATTAGGGAAAACCTTTTTCAGGGGATTTTTTTGAGCCATAAACATACAAACTCCAAGTAACATGGATATAGATAATTTCATCTTTTAAACAAAGGTTGTGAACAAGCTATGTTTTGCTAAAACAAAGCTACACATCTCAAAGAAAAATTTATAATTGGTTTTAGCCTGTCAAAGCAGTTCCAGTGTTTCCAACAAACAGCAGCTATATCTTAATATAAATCTGCTTACTGAAGGATTTTTGTAAAAAATGAACACTAAACTTTGCAAAAATAGAAGCTGTAAGTTTTACACTTCAATTTAAGATATTAATGCTTGAAAAAAATAAAATCAAGGAGGAATATGGAAAGCTCTACCACATCATATGAAAAAGTACAAATAAAGGGGAACGTATTTTAAGCCTTCTTGTATAATCTGAGACCTTTAAAATCTCTTTTTTCTACATCTGAAAAATGATACTAAGCAGAATGTTAAGATTGGTTGCATTTTCTGTGTTTGTGCCCAAAGCGACAGCACTCCAGGGCTTTGTTTTGGGATATCTTAATTAAACCTAAGGATGAATAAACAGATCTACACAAAATTGCACTATGACTACTGAAGACAGAAAAGGCTCAAAAACTAGCACAAATCCTTCTACTCTTTTCAAGAATATAAATTGTAAAAATTGTCATTCCTTCTTATTTTTAAACCAAGGCATATAGCATACAATGAACCATTTTAAGAAAATATGATGGCTGAAGGGTTTCTGCCTTTGCTCCAGTTCAAGATAAAAGTGTAAAAAAGCAGTTTTAGTGCGGTAGTTATTACAACCATAATACTCTAGTAGACAGTGCCAAGAAGTCATTAATGCAATATATATCTCTTTGATTCCTAAAATGCCGAGTTAATGGGCCAAATTTCACAATACCTTGTACTTGCAGTACTGTCATTTTTTATAGCTATCAACTAAAAATGGTATGGCAGATATTAAACAGGCATTTCTTGTACTGACCTCGATTTTGTTAATCTTATAGAAGGCTATAAAAGCCCCCAAAACCCAACAGCTTAAAGATGTTCTCATTCTTTTAATTTTGAATGTATGTGTCTGTGTGTGTGCATCTACAATTTTTGAAAATATCAAAGAAGGTTTTAGCACTTTCATTCAAAATGTAATTGGTTACACTAAATGAATCATAAATTAACTTGTTCAGATTTTCCAAATCTGGGAAGATCTTAATTCCTAAGTTAAATATGACTTATCTGTAAAAAAATTACATACAACTGTCTATATTATCCAGTCTTTTTCTACAAATATGTACACATATAAATTCAGATAAGGAAATATTCTTATATTTAGTATAAAATGAAATCTATTATCAGCACGGGAGCACTAATCACTGAAGCTCGTAACAGCAGGGACTGTAGTAGTTTGCTTCTGCTTGCATACAAAATAAATTTTTTAAAAAACCAAAAACCAAGCATACTCAAATCAAGAATCAGGTTATATTGAGAAAATGTATGTGACTCTCACTGTGAATAAAGAAAATGTACAGAAATACACCCACATGAAAAAAAAGGCAACTATGCATTTAAGAATAAATGTGTATATCTAAACAGAACATACAGAAAACTTAAGAAGTCCATTTTCAATAGCTATCAGTTGAGATAGTTACTAATGTGGTACTTCTCAGTAATATATTAATATTTTATGTAAAAGTGACACTGTGGTGTATATTAAATTTGCTAACAATCTAATGGAAATGCAGTGTGAGTTTAAAGGGAAGAAAATAAAAAGAATAGCTAGAATGCATGCTCATGCTAAGACTACTGACAATAATTCTCTAACCTCTCACAAATTACATTTTAGCTACTGTAGGGTATGTATAGGCTCGTCACAACTAATAACATTTTTCTTTCATCAGGTTTGTGTTAACATTCTGCAAAACTGAAATGTTTACTGTAACAAAGTAATGCATTATATAGATAGCATATGGTTGCTGGCTTTGTTTATATCATTTTTAAATATCTGAAAGGACCGGTTGGGCTAAAGAGCAATGTTATTGCTTCCACAGTCAGTTGATGGGTTGTTTAATAGTATTTTAAATGTTTGTTAATGATAGTCTCAGGGAAACAGAAAAGCACAGAAGCAATGCAGAATGGCAATACCACAATAGTTACAAAGATTAAAATGCCACTAGGGGACAGTAGAAAGTCACAAAATGAGGTTCTACTGAAGAAACCAGAACAAAAGGCCTTTCTTTGTCAAAAAAGAAATCACAAATAGGCATTTCTAAATAAAAATCATTTCACATGTGAGGGTTTTAAAATTCTGCATTAAATAGGAACGCAGAAACTAGGAGACACTTGCATGAGACTATTTTTAGGTCCTTTATATTTATATCCATGTATTTTAAAATATGCAGCACTTTCCCTTTAACAAAAATAAATTCACGTGTGAAAGAATTTATTTGCAGCACTTTTACAGTACTGTGATGTTCTTAAACTCCAAAAGGTATTCACCATTGCACATTAATTAATACAAACTGACCTTTGTAATACTGGTAGTTTACCTGGCAAAAAATGATTAGATAATGTATGATATTGTGATATTTATGAAGCAGTAGAAATACATGTCTAGAATTTGAGGACTTTAGAAAAAGGTTAGGAAAAATCTGCAGTTATGGCCTATGTACAGGCACACGCCCTTCACTCAAGAGCAAAGCCATGTTCTTCAAAAGCTCATAATCCATTCCAGTCTTCATATGCTGAATCCCTGCAAAGCAAAGCAAAGTACAGCATTACCTGTCCAGGGAAAAAACGGTATCAAGAGAGAAATGATACATTGTTTTTCTTCATTTAGATCAGCCATAGACTCCAAATTATATCTCACAGATTAGAAAGTTTGGTTCCGATACTTCTAGCTACAGAACTTTCACAGTTTGTATAAAAATATTTGAAGGTAATAATGTCAGAGAAATCTGCTGGGCTTATAGTTCCTTCAGCTCACATGAGTACAGAAAGTAAATGTCTATTTCAGAAATACTTAAAAATCTTTCATTTCCAAACTAGAGCATTTCAACCTAGAAATTATCTAGGTGTTGGGAGAATCTAATCCTCAGCCATGCATTTCACAATACATAGGAGATTATCCACTAGCTGTGGAAAATATTGTGACTTGTTTTTGCTTTCCTTAATTGCAAAAACACACAAAAAGGTTGCAATTGTTGAAAGATATCCCCATTCCAGAGTGCTAAAACACAGATTTAAAAGAGCAATGCAATTGTCTCCTCACAGCCTTATAACTGTAGTCATCTCACAGCAGCATCATGAGTTTGAGCACATAACAGACCTCAGACAATAATATAATTAAGCATTTGTCTGACAATAGTAAATCTAAGAAGTGTTATTCTATAATAAGGGATGGGACTGTTTTCAAATGGAAAATGTAACTAACATGTCTTTATGCGTGGGTAAGAGAGAGTGAGGAAGTCGAACGAAGCAATGTATGTGGAACAAATACAAAGGACAGGTAGACAAACGCCCTGTGCTTGAATAGACAACTCTTGTATTGTAACACTGCAAGGAGAGGGAGAGAGTGAGCATGGTGTGGGAGTTGCAGAGATGGAGGAGGAGAAGATGAAAGGGAGAGCATTTGCTAGGAGAGAAAGGAGGGGAGGAGACAGGGAAGGCAGAAGGGAGAGAGGAAGTGAGGAGAGAAAGTAAAAGAATCATCTAAATTAACTCTAAATGTCTAAGAATTTCTATCAGACACCCTATGCACAGAGAAGACAAAAACTTCAACACACACTAAAATTCATAGGTCAACAGCCTAGACAAGGGACAGTCCAGAACTACAAGCCTACTTCTCAGGCAGCACTGTAAAAGAAATTTTAATTGGTGTAGCACTTCAATACCTGGTTTCATGAAGCAACCCTCAAGGTAAATACACATACCACATGACTGAAAAACATGATACTGCCTTAATCTATGATATTTTTGTAATGTTTCTTGCAAGATGGGATGTTTTGCTTTTGAAAAAATGTTTTGAACTCCCTGGGTGACAGATGATTTAAAATTAGGCAGGGATGTATTCACTTGTATGAAAGCAATAAGAGTCATTATTATGTCCTTGGAAACTCAGCTAAGATGTTTACTCTCAGGAAAAAAAATTATTTAGAGGTCAAAAGGACCTCTAGAAAATGACCCAAGCAAAACACTTCAGCTAACAGTGTACTTCTTCAAGCACTTCCTCAAACTCGCTGAACAGTTGCATAACTCAACAAAAATACTCTTTAGTGATTTGCAGAACAGCACACTTAGGATGCATTCTCAAACTGTAATTAAACACACTTTTTACTAAATTAAAATCCAAATCCTAAAAGGCAAAATGTTCTCAGAAGTCACTGATGGTACTTAAATTAGTCAGTAAATACGTAAACCACAATAAATGGAATAAAGTCTAAAACTACAAGTCAGTCAATAGCAAATGACTGAAGTTTTTATAGTTTTGTGTTGAAGGTCTCAGAATTTTAGGGACACTACAGAAGTGATAACTTACCAGTACAAATGTTCAAAGTACTAGCATCTTGTAAAAGGAATTCATATTCAGGGGAAGAGTGAAATCATTAATTCAGGCTTAGTAAATATTATCATACTCAGTTTCTTTTTATAAAGAGTTAGGTTCAGATATTTTAGAAGGCTGATGCTTGGATCCTTCTTTAACACTACCTTTGCGCCTTACTGCATTTTCAGCTTCTTTTCACTGTATTTGACTTCATATCTTTAAGCAGTGAATGATTTGTACTCACTTTTCCCTTAGCTTCCCACAGCCACTTTTTTAAATGCTTTACTATTTCTTCCAATTGCCTCTCAAGCAAGACCATTCTTCTGCAATTCTTCCTTCCTGCTATTCTCAAAACTCATACTTCCACTCTTGTGTCCCTTCCCTACCTTCCTACCTCAAGATTCTCAGTGAATTGCTCTTTTTACTTTCAATGCTCATGTCTCTCTGATGTAAATTCTTTCCTTGCTCTTCATCTCTTGATTTTTAGTTCTTTCATAATCTCAGAAAGTCACAAAATAATGCAACAACTTGTGATTTGGTATTCCCCTATAGGTCAAATTTAGGTTTTCCTGTACCAGGACACACATTTGTAACAATTAAGAATCTTGTGCTTTGATATGTTTAGCTGTAATTCTCTGAGAAGGCTTATTCCTTTACACATTCTTTTTAAAGTAGGCTGTACTTGCTTTTAACTGAGTTCTGAAATTTCAGTATAGTTTGTAAAATATAATGGTCTGTTCCTGTAAGAGGCACATTAAATGAGATGCTTTTGCCCATCCTTGTATACAAAAAAAAAAAAAAACAAAAAAAAGGACTTGCACACAATAACAAAAGGACATTGTTTGCAAAAATATTTTGAAAACTGTGGCAATATCAGATTTTATAGAGAAATTAATATTTAATGTCCTGTAACAAATTAAGGAAACTAGAATACCTTTTTTAAAAATCTTTGTTAGCATTTTATTTCAGGCAAATCTATTTTTGAGATAATAACTTGTTTCTCTGTACTAAATACAGAAAGCAATCTGGAAAAAAAATAGTGTAAACATGCTAAAACTTAAATCTACTGACCTCCCATTTAATTCTTGGTACACGGAAAACAGTGGATAGTTCTGATACAGCACCTGATTGATATTTCCAGGGTGTGAAAACCTCCACTGTGAGATTAGGCTGATATTGCATATTCAAACACATACAATGATATATTTGTCATTGCTATTGACCTTTATCTCTCCAGTTTCCTGACAACCTTCTACAGTTATTGACATTACAAATACCAGCGACAACGTGCAGGGCAAAGTATAACCTTTCATTTACCTTCATGTCCCTCAAATGACTCACGTAGCTAGTTTCAACAAAAGCTGCAAACAATGATACTGTTGATTTTTTTTTCTTAACTTGCTAAAATGTTTTCCATTTTCCTCTTGTTCTCTGAAAATCATGCCAATAACTCACTACAAAGGAAACGATTTCAAATGAATACAGGTAATTAGAAGTGTCAAGAAATCAGCAGAGTAGGGTGTCTGCCATCATTTCTGGGAAAGAGTGCCAGATTCCCTTTCAAAAAGATCTTTGTCATTTTTTAATAGAAGGTAATTAATGTAGAATACAGTAAAGTGTACAGGATCCCAGTCACTTGTCTTTCTTTCCTTAGAAATGGGACCATAAAGATGTTTTGATTTCTAGAAACAATCTTCTGAGTTTATTTAAAAATTACTTTTAATTACAAGCATAGTCTTTTTAGAACTTTCATTATTCTAAAATCAAGAAGCAGAATTTGGAAAGGGCACATTTATAAGGGTGAAAAGATGTCTTGCTTTAAAAATTCCAGAGCTAAGTAGTTTGTTTAGAAAGTGACAGGATGATTTCACATAACAGATAGTATCCACTGAGAAGAACACTAAAACCAGACCTGAACATGGAAATCTATCCACTTGTAGCTCAACATTCAACCCATCCAAATACAGAAAGGCATTGAAACATCAGTGCTTTTGTAATGAAAATTACAGATATTCAACTTGCTGCATGTTATATACTAGTGGTAACAAAACAATTATTTTGTCATTTTTATAACCATACCTCTGACAGGCCAATGCAAATCATCTTAGAGGTGTAGAAAATTAAAGATTTCAAACAAAATTGTGCACCTTACTATTTCTTCTGAAATCTCAAAAAAACCCAGAGAATCATGGAATATGCTGAGTTGGAAGGGACCCACAAGGATCATAAAGGCCAGCTCCTGGCCCTGCACAGGACACCTCAAGAGTCATACTCTGTGCCTGAGAGCATTGTCCAAACACTTCTTGAACTCTGTCATGGTTGGTGCTGTGACCACTGCACTGGGGAGCCTGTTCCAGTACCTGACCACTCCTTGGTGAAAAATCTTTTCCTAATACCCAGCCTAAACTTCCCCTGACTCAACTCCATGCTGCTCTCTCGGGTACTGTCACTGTATGCCAGAGAGAAGAGATCAGGCTCTCCCCTTCCTCTTGCCCTCATGAGGAAGTTTTAGCTCCCCAGAGTCTGCTCTCCTCCAGGCTGAACAGACAAAGTGACCTCAGCTGCTCCTTGTATGGCTTCCTCTCAAGGCCCTTCAGCATCTTCTTAGCCCTGCTTCGGATGCTTTCTAGCACCTTGATATCCTTTTTTTACTGTGGCGTCCAAAACTGTACATGGGACTTGGGGTGACTCCACATTAATGCAGAGCAGGACAATCACATCCTTTGATCTGCTGGTGATGCTGTGTCTGCTGCATCCCAGGATGCAGCTGATTCCTGGCTGCCAGGACAAAATGTTTTTTAAAAAATTTGTACAGAAAAACAGAAAGTCAAATCATTATACTGCACTGAGATCAGTAACTTCGCCTCCTGAGGAGTTAAAGCCCCGTCACAAAACAACTCACCTTAATAAAAAGTATCTCACAATGCATCTAATCAGCTGCATAATCCTAGTATTCTACTAATATGAACAGATGTTCTTTGCTGTCACAAAATTATCCAGAACTTTTCCAATTCCAGTATTGTCCTTATTTCCCTTCATGTTTCTTGCAATACAATTGTTGTTCCTGATCCTTGATAACACAAAGAAATAACCCTTGAATTAAGAGAGTAAAATATTTCCTTTCTTTTCTGTTTCATTAAGATGAACATCTAGAGGGCCTCAAATTTATATTTGTATTGATACAATGAGGTATATCAATACAGACATTTTATCTTAGACAAAAGACCATGTGTACAGAATATGATTAAGCATTTTGAAATACAGACATCAGAACCTTTTTGATAATGAAAAAAGGTCTTAAAAATCTGGGAGACTGGTAACAAAGCACAGTGTATGTAAGAAGGAATATCACAAATTTTAACTTTGCATTTCCATCTGTATGTTCAGTAATAGAAGAAATTTATAATAACATTTACTAACACTATTTATTTGTGTTACAGTGAGGTCATCCATTTGGATTTTAAGGCAAATAGACATCTAAAAGGAAGATGCTGACAACCTTCTGATTTATGTAAATCAAGCCTAACACATTTCATAGTCTGCATGTCACTGCCAACAGGAATTAAAAACTAGTAACAAACATAAACAGCTCTCTGCTTTGTGGTTCAGAAAATAGTTGATAGATCTTCGGGCAGAAATTTCCAGTCTCCAGTTCACATCTTTTCTTCAAGCAATATTTCCTACTGCACACGTAGTTTCACAACTTTAGGTGCTCTCTCATTGGGAATCACTTGTGCTGTGTGCTAAAATCAATGGAAAGACGTTCACAAATTCCAATGGGCATGATACTATTTTCCACAGTAATAAAATTCAGAAGAGGTGCTACAAGAAATCATAAAGGTTTGTTGTCCACTCTAAAGCTCTGAAGAATGAGAGTTGGGGAACCAGTCTTCATCAGGTTTAATCTGTGTTTCTAACTCCCTTGAGCAAGAGTGGCAAAGGCTGGAAACAGTAGACCTGTAAATATATTTTAATGTTAAGAGGGAGTTAAACCTTTGATATCGGGACAAATCTGGCAAAGTAGCAAAACTGCTATTTCAGATCAAGGCATTGCAGAGAACTGTACTTGAGTATTATATTTGCTATATAGCAGAACACAATTAAAAATGCTGATCACAGTTAAGGCAAAACATTTGAAGCCTGTTAATAAAAAAAACAGCTTTGTCCTAAGAAGACATGAAATTACATAGAATAGCCAGACAATATTTCTGACAACTTAAAATTCATTATCTCCTATTTTTTTTTCTCAAAACAGGTGAAAAATTGCAGTTATCTTATTGCTGGACTAAATTCAATAACACAACAAAATTATCTTGGAAAATATGGTAAAAAGCAACTATCCATATATCACATAAATCTATGGATACCATGTAATTTCTTAAAAGCATCAAAATGAGCAGACAGCCTAGCAAGTTGTCTCTTACAGCCATAGCTTCGCAATGAGCCATAAAGTAATCCTAAACAGCATAGCCATCACAGGTGTTAATGGAAATCAATCAGTATTGGTCTGGTGTATAAATTAAGAACATTCCTCTAACATCTATAAAATCAGGTGCAAGTTCAGCTCACTATTTTGAAATGTCCTAAATGTGTGATCTAACACTAAGCAATTGCTTATCCTGAGCAATTGTTGCAAACACTCTGTGCTTGAACTATCCCACTGTGTGTAAGACAGCAGCTCTCGGAATTTAATGCATTAACAGCATTAAAACATCTCAAAATTAGACATAGCTGGACATGAGAGTTGGAAGTGTCTGTTTCAGGGAATGGGAATCACCACTGCCTTTGTAACAGGTAGCAATGGAACCTAGACAAATTCAGAGCTGGTTTCCTGACACATCAGGTGAATATCTCACTGCGGAATTCTTTAATCTGTCTGCTGGACTAATTAGCAGTCAAATAGCTCACAGAGGAGCAAGAAAAGCTACTCCCATTCATGGCACTAGCTACGAAGTTGAGCTTCCCACATTTGGGAAATGGCTGACACAGATTAAATACTCTTATTTAAACAGACAGCAGGAAAACACAAACCCCTGGTCAACAGGCAACTGAATATTTAAAGGCCTCTGTTATTTTGGTAGAAAATTCTGCCCTGGGCTTAAAAAAAATAATCTGTCATAAATTCCATTACAGTGGATATACTTGAGAAAAAGTTTCTGCTGAATTCCATTTCTGTTCCAATAGGTTGTTTTGGTTTACAAAAACACATTTAGTTCAAGCAAAAGAATAAGAAAATAACACAACAACAAGCCATGGGAGTCAAAATTAGCTCTATTCCTATTATTCTACTTATCTCTGTTTATAATGAAAACAGTAACTGGAGCTGGGCTGAAATTTATACACACACAATAGGCTCTGCACACATTGACATTCTCTCAAATTCTTGTCCATTCTTAGAGCAGAGAATACAAAAATATTTTTATTTGAATTAAGAAGTTTTTAATATAGGGAAACAATTTTATTTTGAAAATATGTAAGTAATGCAAGTCCAATAGTTTATATTATGGCAAAGTGTATGAATTTATGCTCTTTTTAGCTTACTAAGCTAAGTATTTAAAAGAAAACATTAATATTATATGGAATATGTACAACAAAGTTATGTAATCAATTATGTGGAATAGTATACTAGGATTTATACTTCAAGTAGGCTCTTTTTCACCCTAATAGATTTCTTTAATTACTAGTAAAAATACCAGTGGTTGTTTTTTTGCCATCTACAAGCATAGAGAAATAAACTGGACAGAGCTGGAATTGTGTGTTAAGCATGCAACTTTTGTTTTCAATTATAGTACACACTTGATAAACAGAAATGAAAAAGCCTGTATTTTATGATAAAAAATAAACACAGTGAACATTTAAGTATGATGATTTCCCTGCCATCTTAAAGAGTCTCATTCATGTGCAAAAATCAGTGAGTTTTGTAACAATAACTTTTTTTCTTTCACCAAAAAAACGGGCTTTTTAATGAAATCTGTATCAATATTTTATAGCTCAAGCATATTAAAATAACATCAATATTTAGAACCTGCATGACACAAAAAGAATGGTTGGTCACAATGATGTGAGTGTCCTGCACATTGTTTATACTCATGCATCCCACTGGGTCAGTTACTTGTTGAAGGATGACAAATAAATTAAACAGGAAGCTGTTTTAAATTGGCATTGGATTAAACTGGCACTGGATGTTGCCTCAAAAGTTTTCCTAATTTGCTTGCTAGATAAGAACAGATTTCACTGTAGCAGAGTTCAGCATAGTAGTAAATGGTTTCCTCTTCTGTGTAAGTGTGCACATGCATGCAGACAGCCCAATAGCATGTTGGTAGAACAAAAAACTGCAATATTAACAGCGATAAGGCAATGTAGCTCAGTAGTGGTTGTCCTATTTGCCCTTTGTGCAAGGTGCAGGAGCATTTGGAATATCAATATAGTTGAAAAACACCCTTTAACCTATCGTATGCCCGTTTTTATCAAAGCCAGTATTTTGAAGACAAGAGAAGGAAATAATCCCTGAAGTGACCAACAAGTTCTAGATTCACCTGATTTAAACCAATGTGGAACAATTCAAGCATTTTTACTTATTCAGTGAGGACACCTCTTTTTTGAAATTTACAATAAATTATGTGTGTACTGTCTCCTTTAATAAAAATATAATTATTAATATATAGCATGTAATAATAAGATTAATAGCTAATAAAATAATAAAATCTAAATGTAAGATTAAGCAATAATAAATAACATAAAAAACATAAGTTAATTTCTTAAAGTGAATTTTGAAAAGGAGTTACTGAAACTGTGTTAGCAATTTCAGTTGCTGAGGTACCTAACCAATTCACTATGAATACAAAACTATGTCAGAAGCATCTTCCCATTCACATCCGCAGCAAAACTGGTCCCTGCTATAATATTCTAAAAAATATCAATCATTACCTTGTTAATTCCAGAAAATGCAGGCACAAATTATTGCCACTTAGTATCACCAAGAAATTTTAGTTTCCCTAGGTATTGTATTTATTTCAAATTGAATAACTAATTTTGCAACTGCTCTTTGCTATAGCTTTCACATTTCCTCAAGCAACTGATGTGTAAATTCCTGGGAGAAGATATAAAATCTTTAACTAGGTAGGACTAGAGATATGAACACTGAATTTAGAATTAGCAGCAGAACAAGATTTAGAACAGTACTGGAATATCTGAATCAGTGTGGCATCTAGGAAGATCTTACCAGTGGTCTCCGCCTCTTCATGAGAAATAAGGAATTATCTCTCCCATTTACCTCAAACTGTGATAGAATTAATCACATGATTAAGGGAGATCTGTGAATTGCCTTGTACATGTACATTCTCAGGACCTTTTTGCAGGAAATTGGGAAGTTTGACTTCTTTCAGGTTTGCATTTTTGCTTTTATGAACTGAAATCTAAAGAATATTTTGGGGAACTGAAATAAAGAATATTTATTTTATTAAAACCAGAATAAATTCAAGCCCATCCACTTTCATATACCATTTTAACATACCTAGAAACACTCAAAATTAAACCAAACTTCTCAATGGTATTCCAATTTTATTATATTTTAGTCAGGATCTATGCTCACAGTTTTTCTCAGATTAAAAGAGGGTAAGGCTTCTTTTCAGCTGGATAACTGAAATACAGTGATACAGTCCAAAGCAATAGAATTATCAAAAGAAAAAATTAGTATTGTTAAGAAACAATTAATTAAAGTTTTAGCTCTATTTTGGCCTTAAATCTAAATGTTAAACTTATGCTAAATGTGAAACATATCCATGTCCCAACACAGATTTTTTGATTGCAAATAGACAGGCCAGATATATTTGTCTCTTCTCCCACATCCTCTTACACTAAAAAAACAATCTATTCAATGGAACAACAGACACTAAATACATGTAGAACAAAAGGGCCATGAAGAAAGAAGGAAGGAGTGTAAGATTTTCATTATGAACAAACACAATAGAAAAAAAGTCCTGGGAAATCCCATTATTCTTTTGGAAGTGTACAGCTTATAGCAATATAGCCTAATGGATGAGAAGGATCAAGTTCCCCAAACTTCATGTAAAAATAAATGTGGTAATAATTTGAAGAGTAGAAAAAGGAAACTGCCGCCTACAGAATTCATTACTCCAGGTAAGCAGACCATTGTGCTGTAACATTTGTGCAGCAAAGCCCATAAAAAATTTCATCCACATTCTATCAAAATTGTCAAATAACAAATTCTGGATCACATATCTTTTTTACCCACTTAAAATCTATGTAACATTGATATTTCTTGTATTAACATAATTGCTATGCAGTGTAGTAAATGTGACTCATTTTAATGTTATATCAATATGTCTGACCTCATAATAAATATTATGGTCCTGGTCTTTAAATGCAGAACTGTGATGCTTGGGTCAATGGCATATTAATTGGAGTCAACTACTTTCATGAATTGTTAATTAATTACTTTTGTTTTGTTTTGTGATGTAGCACATTATACTAGTTATCAAAGAAAAAGCAATAGAACTTTTCTTCCACAAGACAGAAGAATAACATTTAATTGCTGAGCCAAAATAGAGATAATCCACATTGTTGCAATTGCATAGATGCTAGTAGGAGCCTTCTTAAATATTATTATTCAGATACTTTAGGTAAGAATACTAAGAATGTTTTGTAGTATGGTTAGACAGCTTGAGAGTTGACACACAAATAAGTGAGTTCAAGCTCTTTTATTTCAGGACTTTTCATGTGAGCAGAGCTGTCTCCAGTAGCCAGGTTCTAGGTGCAGATCTACAAAACTTGTATTACTTAAAGATAAAATTGTATTTTACAAGTATGCAGGCTAAACTGTTGTAGAACTTGTTGACACTGAAGTTTACTTGATAATATATGTATCATACAAACAAGAAAAAAAGAATGCAGGCGGTGCTCCTGTATAAAAAGAATGATACTGTATAAAAAGAATGATACAAGATCTCAGAACCACTTAAGAAGAAAAGACTAATAAGATCATCAAATACAAGCATTATTCCAGCACTGCCAAGTCCACCACTAAACCATGTCCCTAAGTAGCATGTCTACACGTCTTCAATACCTTTGGGGATGGTGACTCAACCTGGACAAGCTGTTCCAATGCTTGATAATCCTTTCAGTAAAAGAATTGTTCCTAATTTCCAATCTAAATGTCCCTGGCACAACTTGAAGCTGTTTTCTCTGGTTCTGACACTTGTTACCTGGTAGAAGAGACTAATGCCCGCCTCACTACATTCCCCTTCAAGGCAGTCATAGAGAGCAATTAAGGGGGAGCCCTTGAGGCTTCTTTTCTCTGGCTAAACACCCGCAGCTCCCTCAGCTTCTCCTTATATGAACTCTGCTCCAGACCCTTTCCCAGATCTGTTGCCTTTCTCTGGACACACACCAGCCCCTCAATGTCCTTCTTGCAGTGAGGGGCCCAATACTGAACACAGGATTCAAGAAGTCACTTCACCAATGCAGAGTACAGGAGGACAATCACTTCCTCCACCAATGCTGGCCACCATTGTTGATACAGACCAGGATGTCATCGGCCTTCTTGGCTACCTGGGCACAGAACCGTGTCCAGCTGGCTGTTGACCAGCACCTCCAGGTTCTTCTCCATCAGGCAGCTTTCCAGATAAGCAGAGTGCTGTGCTTTAACATCTGTGCAGCTAAGCCCATAATTTTCTCCACATACTTTCATAATTATCAAATAATAAATTCTGGACCACTCCTCCCCTAGCCTGTAGCACTGCCTGGGATTGCTGTGATCCAAGTGCAGGACCCGGCACTGGGCCTCGTTACATCTCACACGATTGGCCTCACCCCATCAATCCATTCTGTCCAAATCCCTCTGCAGAGCCTTCCTATCCTCCAGCAGATCAACGCTTCTGCCCAACTTGGTGTCACCTGCAAACTCACTGAGAGTGCACTTAATCCCCTTGTCCAGATTGTTAATAAGGATATTAAACAGAACTGGCTCCAATACTGAGCCCTTGGGAACACCACCTGTGACTGGCCACCAGCTGGATTTGACTCCATTCAGCACCACTCTCTGTGTTTAGCCATCCAGCCAGTTTCTGTTTACTATATTCTACTGTCCTTACATACTTTCTTTCCCTTTATTAAAACCCACAGTAGAGCACATTCTATAGCTTAAAGCATTTTATATTTTCCCAAATTGCTATAAGCATATTGTCTTTAATGCCATCATACCCCTTTGTATCAATACATGGTTAATATTGTTCTCATCAACAGTAGAATAATTCCCATGTTTCATTCCAATTCAGTTAGTTTTGCATTGTTTACTCACAATTCAGGAGACAAGACCATTTGGGACAAATTTGCTTCAGATTTAGGTGGCCTAACTGAATGCCTGGAAATTTTCATTATCAGTATTTTTGTTATATTTACCATACAAAGTTTGGTTCACATTTCACATATTAACAGTATGATTACAATTGTTTTGTATGCAATGATAAAAACACAAACATTTTATCATCATCAAGCCATTTAAGAGTACTCAAGGTTACCCACGATTATTTTAAATTCCTTATTTTCATTATTTAATGGTGCAATTTTAAAAAGGATGAAAAAGCTTTTAAAATATAAGAAATATAGATTATAGGACTTGTACAACAGGTAACTACTACTTGCCCAACAGGTAACTACTTGGCTAAACAGCCTCTGAACACCCTATCTCATTCTTCCTCAGACTTGGTTGAGTGCAACCTTCCTGTACTGAAAACTTACAATTAGAAGATTCACTGATACTGCTGAAGCAGGAATCCCTTCCTGTTTATCTGTCAGAACTGCAATTTCTCAAGGGTTTCTGAAGATCCCCAGTTTAGTTATCAGTCAATTTTATTACAGTTCTAAGTTAACACTGTGGTAATACAGAATAACAAGAAACAGGGTATGTGGAAGAAACATATTTAACAGAATAATATCTTCCAGACATATTACATTCATAAGTTTAGCACATATGATTCTGGCACAGTTTTTTGTCAAAACAGGCAGTGGATAATATAAAACAAAATACATTTATAGGAAGATTTTGGTGTCATGAAATGGGTCGAGATCAATTTTGGACAATAGTCCCTTTTCACATAAAGGGGACCATAACATATATAAAAATATTAGCTTTCAATGAAAGTATTTTGAAAACGATGTTAAGGTCAGGGACAGAAACACTCAGCTAACAAGACTCAAATTCATTTTGACTCCTTCTAAAACTGCAAGCTAGTGGAATATTTTTGTTTAGATTTTCAGCAAAACAGCTCACTTTGACAGACATTTTCATCCAGCTGTAAGTTTAAGAAAAATTAAACTAACCCAAACCAGGGTGTCTAAAAATTGTTGTGAAAATTAACTGCAGTGGTCACTACTGTTTTGTGAAAATACATTACTCAACTAAAATATTAGAAGTATTTTACAGTTGTTGAGTTATCCTTCTGTTCAGTCAGATTACATGCATTCAATAATTTTTAGAAAATCATGTGGACAAAAGGAATTAAAATGAAAATGTATATTTTATCTATGACTAATATAAGGTTTTTCAGACAGTAACTTGGAAGTGTCTTACTGTATCCTGTTTGGTTTTTTTAAACTAGGAAACAAGACACATCAGACAGAGTGAAGAAAGAAAATCTATTCCATTAGCAACACACTATCCAATCACAGCACATCTGCTTTTCTTCTGTGGTGATAAGGATGCACAGATGTTTTTTAATATCCATAAACCAATATGCTAACTATAAAAACAAAGGAACACATACAATATACTGCCAGTAATTCTATTAATCTAAGATAAAAACAAAGATGAAACCAGAATGAATCGGTTTCTTAAAACAAACTTCTTTCTACTTATAAATCAGAGTACTAAAGGGAAATAAATACATATGTATCCTAGTGATCTAACACCCATCCCAAGCTAGCCCCATCTTGTGTCACTGCCTAAGTCATGCAAATTACACCAGAACTGCCAGTTGACTAAGATTAATGACACTGCGCCAGCTTCTTTGTTTCTCTCTGCAGCCGTTTAGTGTGAAATACTATCCAAAAACATTATCTATCCTCTATTAATCCCACAAATTTGTTCACACCATGCACATTGTTTAGGGCAATTTACAACAGGAACATACTGAGCACAATTGCATTTAATTACTTGGGTTCTAATTACATTCATTAAAGGCTAATAAAATAAATGAAACAGCTTTAAAAGCTTCTGCAAAACACATGGGTCTTGTCTCCCTCATGAAGCATGCTATAGAGGTTTGATGTGAAACATAGATTTCAACATATATGTCTGCCTATTATGTATCTCTAATATCCACAAAGACATAATGCATTTTTATTTATTTCTTTATAAACCATACGCACTTCAATTCTGAATGATCCTGAATAGTGCTGATATTTGGTATATTACTAGTCATGATGATGCCAGGCACCCCAAACTACTTTTTAATGTGGTATGTGGAGGTGGAGGAATATCAGTTTTAGCATTCTGACCCAATTAATTTAACTCTTTCCATCTCTACTATATAGTTATTCCCCCATCTTCTCTCATCTTATATCTGCATTATAAAAGTACAAACTGACATCAGAAAGAGAGTATGACAGCAAGAAACAGAAGAAAAGAGCAGGGAAAACCACTACTACTTTTTTGTTGTACATTCTTAAAAATATTTTTTTAAGGCTCATTTCTAACATTTATCTGAGGATCTGAATTTTTTCTCAGTAGCTATTTACATTAAAGAACACATTTTGCACACTAGGCAGTCTAAATAAATCTCCCATGGTGGTTAAAAACGCAGCCTGTTAATAACACAATTTCCTAATTCTTATGTTTTTATGCTATTTCCATTGTGCTTAGAATGCAGTTTATGGCAAAAGACTGAGCCTGGAACATGCAGTTGACAACGGTGCCAGAGAGAATTCAGCCCTGGATATTTAGAAGAAAGTGCTTATGGTGAGCTTTGCAATTATGACTGCTCATTGTTCTTGGATTTACAAGAAGATGATCCTAGTAATCAGTGAAAGAAATAAAGTTCTGGTTTATCTTCATAAACCTTATACTATGTATGTGTGTGGTCTTAATTGAAGAACCAACTTGGCACACTTGGTAATTTAAAATTCCTAACTCCTATTCTGCATCATAAATACAATGGTAATCAAACATGTCTCCCAACAATTAAAAAGTATACAAACTTACACAAGCTATGTTTTATGAAGAAATTCAAACTAAAATTAGAAAGAAAATCAGCCCTGAGGATTAACCTACAAGTACTGTAGAATTTTAATAAATGTTTTTAAGTGCCATGAAACACTCAAAGATTCGGCATAGATTCTATAAAGTAAATCAGGTCCATCCACCCAAAGTATCTTCCTCTTATAATTTAAAAAATATTCCCTAGCTAGAAACTTGTTAATTTAAAAATATCTTAACAGTTTCTGTAATTTTAGTCCATTGCTGACAAAATAAATATATTTTACCTTAAAATAAAATATAAACCAGTTTTTCTGTTTGGAGTATGTTTCACAAGAAGCAGGCTGTGTTGGCACAGCACTTCAGGCAGTTTAACTGAGAGCAATAAATTGACAATGGCTATATGCACCATTTTTGAAAGTCCACCTTAAAATTATATAACTTTGCCACATACACATCTCAAACAGTTTCTTATTATGAGTACAGGATCAATTCCTTTTGCAAACTATTTAAAGAAATCATATGAATCCCTCATTCAGATATATAAACCCCTCATTCGTGAATCAACATTTGCTTTGGAGAAGGGAGGAGGGGCACCCATCCTGCACAACAAAGCAGCAGCTCAATACAGCTGCCATCTGGCTTCCTCCTGCAGTTCACTTCCCATAGCAAACAAGATCCACAGTTTAAGGAGTGTTGGGGAAGGGAGAGGGGCTGCAGTTTTAACTTTACAGCTTTATGATGAGGCATTTTTCCACTCTATAAAAACCCCTCTTAATATAGGAGAATGGAAGGCTCAGGAAATTGTTACTAGGATAGAAAGTCTTTCACTTCTGTGTTTCTGGTTCAGATTCACACCAACTCTGTGATAACCATATATAACTGCTACCTAAAAGAGTTTTTAATGAAATGAGTTAGCTGATCACAGTACAATACCTAGTGAGCATGCATCCATATCACTAAAAACACCAAATACAAGAAACTCTTTCCTCCTCAGTGTGAAGGAATTGCTTCTCACCAGTAGCAGCTGACAACATCAAGGCATAAAACAAACTATTTTAACTACAGCAGAAGGAAGAATGCTAAAAGCTCAACATAGTGAAGAATCTGCTCTGTGGTATGTTGTTTCTGCTAAAGTTCATAAAAGCACAAATTTGTCAGTTTTCACATAATGTGCTAATGTCTATTGTCTTTACCTTACCTTATGCACAAGTGAGGGAAATTCAACAATTTTAGTGTTTAGCTTTGCATTTGTAGTGGGGCAGCTAAAGAGAAACTAATGGCCATGAAATCTCTACTTTTCTTACTGTTGTCTTATACTCTGAATTCACCATTTTGCTACATTTAAAAAATAGTAATAGACCCAAAGACTCAGGCTGTTTGCTCTGGCGGTTCTGTCAAAGAAAGATAAATATATGCTGAAGCAATGATAAAGGTGCTGGTTTTAAGCAGTAATATAAAATCTAACAGTTTACTTGTTGCAAACAGTCCTTTCCCAATAAATTATCATTAATAACAATGAAATCCCTAAAAGGTTCCATTGACCTCACTGGAGCTTTTTTTATTCCTTCAGTGAGATCTGGTTTTATACACATTACTGTTGAGGTATTCAACGTGATATACAGACAGTTCACAGCATAATGAAAAGTGAGACAATTTCTTCCCATATCTAAAAAGCAGTATCCAGTTTACAGTCAAAGTAAATGAAATTTAAAAATTAAACTTTCATGTTGTTGGCAAGGTTAAATGCTGTTCCAATACCATACAGCTGAATGGATAATATCCATTAAGACTGATCAGTGAAAAACACCAACAAAATTAATAAATAGAACCCAAAAGCTAATGACCTCAATCCCTAGCAGCCCCTTGACCCTTATTACTACAGCTGCCTGGTGTAGGAAAGGATTAAAAGGGGCTAGAAATCACTGGGTTAACATACAAGGGCCCAGAAATTTGACCCTGGTTACTTACAACACATATCCTCTACTAAAAATGAGTCTATGAAGAGAATTAGAAACAGGGCTAGCAAAGGTCAGCTTGAGTGCAGATAAACTAGGAAAACGGGGGCTTGAAAGGCAAAAACATTTTATTTCTCCCACAGCACTTTGCTGTAATCAAGATGGTCTGAGGACAAAAGCAGGAGTAGGGCAGCTGGCATTGTCGAATATCCTAGATAAACTTTTAGGATGCATAAACTCTCCTCATGTCTTAATCAAAAGCAGCAGCTTTCATAGCTAAATAAAAGAACAACTACTCACCATTACATATGCAGCACCAAGTCCATACTTCATTAGACATATGAATAACAGTCTCATCGTCATGGACTTACTCATTAATTGAAATCATGCATTCAATAATCATAACTCTTTTCAAACTGCCCCTAAAATACTCCTAAACTAAGATCCTTTCTAGGTACTCGGGTCAAAATCAAAGATGGTAATCTACAAGCTAATACACACAAAACCTCACAGATTTACAAACTTATTTCCATAAATCTGCAACCATCTGATACAAACACATACAAATACACCCCCCACCCCCCGCCACTGGGCAACCTTAGATGCCATACTATCCACCCTGAAAAAAAAAATCTTGTCATACCATCCACAGAACCATTAACTATCCAAAGAAGGCTTTTATTAAAAGGCACACCTCTACAAAAAGATTGTGTTTATTTGAAAGAGATACCTGAGCCCCACAGAGGGAATTATAGCTGTCAAATAAAATTGTACTTGGCACTTCAAGAGAAAATCACAAACCAATTATAAGCAATTCCAGAAGATGTCATTTTAGAGATATTTTCCAAGAACAACCTTGGTGTTCTAACAGTCTCTAGCCTCAGAAAACTCACTATCAGGAACATCCTAGGTACCCAAAGACACTGAATGAATGAAGACCATACTTGAGCACAAAACATAAAATCTCTCTTATTACTGTAGTAAATTATCACTTCACAGAACCACCACTAGCTTTCAATTCTACAACTGCACTTTCAGGAATATAAACAGTTTATCCCAGTAACTTGCCATAAGAAGACCTATGATCAGTGTAAAACTGCCCAGAGTGAACAGACACACTCTAGAGGTGATTAAGTACCCATATGTGAACGCCTCTCAATAGTCACCCCTTTTCTGATCTTTCATTCCTTTCTCTGATGGCTCACACATTACACCCCTATGGTCAGGTGAAAACTAGAAACACCTTTCAAATTCTGGTAAGCAAAACCTGCAACTCTACTGGATGCCAAATAACATGGATGCTGGAGAGTGGTTTTATAGCACACTTTAATCTCCCTTCCTTCTCTCTCAGACTAACCAGTGTTTCCACATGCAACAAACAACTTTTTCCCCTACAGATAAGAGCCTGTCTTCCTTTCCTGTTCTCCCCCAGCCCCATATTATCCTGTCTCTTTCACAAGTACCAACTGCTTTTCTTTCAAAGACGGCTGAATTGATGCATGTCTGCTATCTCTGAGCAACTGTTCTCAACTTTTATTTTGCTGCTATTTCTATTTCACACATGGAAGAGAGACTTCTGTGCCTGTAACCATAACTTTTTCAAATATTTCAATTGGTGTAATAAAAGATAATACAGACAGACCTCTCCCTGTATTTCTTTCAAGTCAAAGCCTGTTGAAAACCAAAGTAAAAATGTGAGACAATAGGTAAAATCATGGCATTATAAAACTTCAGGTTCATTCTACTTTCAAAATTCTGAAACTTAAAAGAGCAATTTTCAATAATTTAAAGAATTTTTAAGGCATAACCAGTAAGATTTTAAATGGTATGCCTATATAACTCTGAATAATTAACAATGTTTAATTAATTTGTTTCCTGGAAAACAAAGGAAGCCGGTTTTTATCACAGATAAATTCACTGAACATGAATGAAGAAATAATTCCTGAAGATGATGTCATGAATCACACACAACAGAGAACTCAGGATTTGGACAAGCATAAAAAGACACAATATTGGGTCAACTGTATTGTCTACATTTTTCATCATTAGTTGCTTGCATGAAACAAACCAAATACTGTAAAAGAAGTAATTTTTGAATCATCTGTACATCTAAGCAATTACAGTAAGATTCTGTTTCAATGAGGGTAGGTGAAAAACCATGCAGTAGAAAAAGAAGTTCAAAGCCCTCTGTGCTTTACCTGGGAAATTGTTTGTGATATTTATGAAAGAGTCTTGAATGGTGTTTATCTATTGAAAAAGAGAAAAAAAGACTGAAACAATAAAAACATACAAGCAACAACTAAGAAACCAAGACGTATCTTGCTCAAAAAGGGATGAAAGAGTCTAGTCTCACAGTAACTTAGGTAACCACATCTAAAAACCCTTACATAAACTTATTAAACTTTGTAGAGGAAACTATCTGGTTCTTTGTTCCATCTATCCATAAGGCAGCTGCAATATCGCATTTTGTAAGCAGAAACAATTTTCAGTTCATGTTTAATAATAGCCCAGTTTATGATAAATTGCTCTTTTGATAACTGTCCTTTACTTTAAAGAATGTCTTTCTCCTGCCTTGTGGATGTTCATGTTTTTATGAGTAACTACTGTACCACCTCCTAGTCTCTGTTTTACTTGACTAGGCAATCTAAGCTCTTCAGTTTCCTTGAGGTTTACTTTATTCCATTTAGCTGCACCCATCTCAGCTGAACTCATCTCTATTAAAAGCAGATAACCAGAAATGCACCACTGTATTCCAGGTGATGTTCAGACATATGAAACTCTTGTACAGTGGATGTAACACTTACCTGACTTAACTATAAATACATCAGATCCACAAGAATCTCCAAGCTCTTTGCATGTTCACAGTGAAAAAAGTGTAATTTATAGCAGAAATTGCTGTTATTTTCACCTCATATTACAGACTTTCATTCCATTTTGTATTACTACCTGCTTCAAGGTTACCCAGCAGTAAGGTATTTTTGCGTGAAATCTTATCTCCTGTCTGCTCTAACACCTATTTTTTTAGCATGTTTTGTTTTGCCAGTGTCATTAATGGAAATATTAAATCTGATAGTTCCCTGAAACATTCCTTGAAGAACACTGTTTCAGCATCTGATATTTTCTTTTTCAATAACATGTGTCGTCTCACTACACATTTTTTAATCTTAATTTACAAATGCCTTTATTAGTCTACACATTAAGTTAAACATCTTAGCCTATAAGTTTAGTGACAGGATAATGAAAAAAGATCACCCATCACAAATATGTAACTGGATTCTGACATTAGCAGTACCATTTGTTCTCCATTCTATATCTGGGAAGTTAATTTCCCATGCTTACGAAAGTCCAAGTAGGGTTTCTTTCACTAATAATATTTCAGGAATCTGAATGTATCTAATATATCTAAAATATACTAGACCCCTGAGTGTTCTTCCAGTAGGATCTGTTTAAAAGCTCTTCTGTAAGTGAAGCAGCATTGCAACTCTAAAAGACAAAGGTAGGCACATTTTCTTCTTTAAAGCACAGCATAGCAGTAATACAACGCTTTTCAAAAACATAACAAAAACATGTACATCTTCTTGGCTTAAGAAGATAAAAAACATATATCTCTCTGAACTAGAATAACTTTGAAGCAAAAAAAATGCATATTGGGGTAAATACTGCCACAGTATTAGTATGTACTAATGCATGACCCATTGTAACAGATAAAAAACCACACACAATACTCTTCCAAATTGTCTGCAACTAAGATAAAGAGCAACACACTTTCACAGATTCTTCAAGAGCAAATCAATCAATTTTTCTAATTCCAGTAAGAATCTAACTTGGTAAAAGGCCTAAAAGATTTATAGTTAAAAAGATATTTTTAAAGTAATAAATAATAACAAAATAAGGAATATTCTACTGCTGTATCAGCAGCAAAATGTACACAGAAATCCAGAGAACCTGAAAGCTGAAGTACTGAGTTTAAAACCCTACCAGGAAGCTTTTGGATCATTGGATTTTTGGACCAAATCCCACAGACATTCTTGGACCAAGTCCCATGGGCTGTTAGAGTAAAGTCAAAACCTCCACACTTAATCATACAGAACAATGGAATGGGTCTCATTTTTTCAGTTCATATTAACTCCACAATGAAGTCACAGAAATGAAGAGCTAACTAGCTGTTACTGGGTGAATCGGTATTGAAATATACTAGAATGCACAATTACCCATTTAACCATTGATTAAACCAAGAGGAAAGAAAGAAAGAGAAAGAAAGAAAGAAAGAGAAAGAAAGAAAGAAAGAAAGAGAAAGAAAGAAAGAAAGAGAAAGAAAGAAAGAAAGAAAGAGAAAGAAAGAAAGAGAAAGAAAGAAAGAAAAAGAAAGAAAGAAAGAGAAAGAAAGAAAGAAAGAGAAAGAAAGAAAGAAAGAAAGAGAAAGAAAGAAAGAGAAAGAAAGAAAGAAAGAGAAAGAAAGAAAGAGAAAGAAAAGAAAGAGAAAGAAAGAAAGAAAGAGAAAGAAAGAAAGAGAAAGAAAGAAAGAAAGAAAGAGAAAGAAAGAAAGAGAAAAGAAAGAAAGAAAGAGAAAGAAAGAAAGAAAGAGAAAGAAAGAAAGAAAGAAAGAAAGAAAGAAAGAAAGAGAAAGAAAGAAAGAGAAAGAAAGAGAGAGAAAGAAAGAAAGAGAGAGAGAGAAAGAAAGAGAGAGAGAGAAAGAAAGAGAGAGAGAGAAAGAAAGAGAGAGAGAGAAAGAAAGAGAGAGAGAGAAAGAAAGAGAGAGAGAAAGAAAGAGAGAGAGAGAAAGAAAGAGAGAGAGAGAAAGAAAGAGAGAGAGAGAAAGAAAGAGAGAGAGAAAGAAAGAGAGAGAAAGAAAGAGAGAGAGAGAAAGAAAGAGAGAGAGAAAGAAAGAGAGAGAGAGAAAGAAAGAGAGAGAGAGAAAGAAAGAGAGAGAGAGAAAGAAAGAGAGAGAGAGAAAGAAAGAGAGAGAGAGAAAGAAAGAGAGAGAGAAAGAAAGAGAGAGAGAGAAAGAAAGAGAGAGAGAGAAAGAAAGAGAGAGAAAGAAAGAGAGAGAGAAAGAAAGAGAGAGAGAGAAAGAAAGAAGAGAAAGAAAGAAAGAAAGAAAGAAAGAAAGAAAGAAAGAAAGAAAGAAAGAAAGAAAGAGAAAGAAAGAAAGAAAGAGAAAGAAAGAAAGAAAGAAGAAAGAAGAAAGAAAGAGAAAGAAAGAAAGAGAAAGAAAGAGAGAGAAAGAAGAGAGAGAGAAAGAGAGA